>NC_061116.1:152100085-152250765 GCF_002878395.1 Capsicum annuum
ATAGAAGAGAGGCTAACTGTCTACGGGTCCTACAAATATCCTCACTCCCTCCCTAAACATCTATTTTTTTTTTTCCCCCCCCCCCCCCCCCCCCCCGCATGTGTAATGTCAATTTTTTTACTTGAATTATGATTAGGGGTGTTTAAAGGGTGTTTTGAGAAAGTTTTTGAATTCTTTAAAAGGGTTCAAGGTTATTTTTAGGACCCCAAGACAGTAAGCCTCTAGAGTGGAGGGTAAGCTCTGCGATAGCGGGGTGCCATGCTGCTATGTAATTTTCAAACAGTTTTTGTTCTTTTATCTTAGGTTGAGGTGATTTTGGTCTGTTTACCCCTTGGACGATTTTTAAACACCCAATTAACCTTTTTCCTTTAGTTATCAAAGATCAAACACCATCATTTTTCCCTTTAACTCTAAACCCAAGAAAACTCAAGTGTTTTACAGAGAAATCATAATTCGGGCTCCAAACTTTCATTTCTTTTCGAATTATTTTATATTCTAGGCATGTTTCTCTTTCTTTAACTTTAATTTAGAGTGTGGCATTAAATTATTGAATATGCATGCGATTTAAATTGATGGGTTTGAAATTGGGGTTGAGGGTTTTTGGTTGTTATTACTTGAACTACTTGTACCATACTTTAAATGGATTATTCATGTCATAATTGATGGTTTTAGGACTGAATTGATGCATTATTTTAATGGTTTTAATGAGAGACATGGGTTTCCTAAATTAATGAAATTTTGGCTTGATAATTGAATTAACCTCAACCAACTTTGTAAACTTGATTTTGAATATAGATATTTGCATGGATTAACTTGCGTTTTGAAAACATTACGTTGCATTAAAGGATAAATGTATAAAAATTGATTTGGATGGCCTTAGTAGCCATTCTCGGATTGTAAATGGAACTTGGGAGTCAGTTTAGTTGTATAGACTGGTTTGGCATAATTGAATTAGCTTGCAAGCATATTATTATGATGATATCAAGTTGGTAAATACCTAAATGAAAGACTCCTGGGTTAATGGTTGGTTTATCTGAAATTGTTTTAATTTGGTCTTAAATGGAATTGTATAGCTCACCATTAAGGTGTAGGTCCCGAGAGGATCAACATTGGAAACCACGTTTGCCGGCGTTGGGGGTCCATTTGACTGTGTTCTTGGTGTACACATTATATTTTGGTAGGTCTATAGCCTTGGTGTCTTTAGCATTTTTTCATATTTTCTTCTATTCGTGCAGCTAACACACAATAGTGCCCTTCCAGCAGGGGGAGCCGGACCCATATAGCCCATGGGTGGCTTTAGGATGGAGCGATCTACATAGTTCAAGTTAATACTTTAAACTCCCATGTTCATGTCGCTTGTCCCTATCCCAACATCCTATATATATGTATATATAAATATTGTGCATGTGGTTTTGACTAGTTTTTGTCAATGGCATTATTTTATCCTTTTCCCCTGAGTTACATGCCAGTGCTTTCCCCACTGACCATCCCCGGACGCTGCATCATTTCATAATGTAGGGTCCAAGGACTATTCTGTTACTCCTGTGCAGTGCAAAGTGATTTGGTACTCCTGTGGATCTGCTGTGAAGTGGTAAGCCTCCATCTTTTTGAAGGCCCGATCCTTTTGATTGTTTTCAGCATTGTCTTAGTATTTCATTTTGGATTCTTTTGGTCCTAGTTGGGGGCATGTCCCGACTTAGTTGGTATTTCTGATTTTAGAGGCTTTTGTGGACAAGTGTTGGGTTGGTAGATTGTTTTGACTCTTAAAATTTTCATTTGGTTTATCTATCCTTAATATTACTATTTGGTTGGCTTTCTCTGTTTATCTTTATTGTGCTCTGAAGGTTAGGCTAAGGAGGTGATCTCTGGCCCATGGTGGAATTGAGATACCCATCACGTCTGGGCCGGGATTCGGGTCATGACAAAGGGTCGCTTTAGCGGACAAGGCTCCGCTTTAGCAACCCCTAATGGGTGAGCTGGATTACAGCTTTAGCGACCACCGCTAAAGGTACTAGCTGGGTGGTCCACCAGCTGAGACTCAAAAATTTCTAAGTCTCCACCGACCCTTTGAGATTCATTTCGAATTTTGAGAATATGGATGAACTATTATACCCTATCAAATTCGATGTTTCGGACTCAATAGCGATATCAGATTTTCAAAAAAAGGTTGTTTTCATAGAATTGGCCCTTAAGACCTAATTTCACAATCTTCTAAATCGAGGGTCAAATTGAGATACACAAGCTATAAAATTACACCAACGACGCTACCAACCCAAAATCGACGTTCAAGATCTACTGGCACAATCTATTTTGCCATCCGATGCAAAGAACAATAAATGTTGACTAATGTCAACTATAAAGTCTTTTTAACCTCTAAAAATTACAAACTCACACAAATCTCACTGAAATGCATTGAAAATCATGCCGATCATCCACACACCCTAGAAATATCATGAAGCAACCACAGGGAGAGGTAGAATGGTCAAAATATATAAAAATAAAATTTTCACATAATAAATCCCTTACAATATCCATCACTAAGAATTTAGTTCGTCCTCAAACTAAAGGCAAGGGAAATACCTGATGGTGCGACGTGGAAACATAGCACATTCGATGCTTAAAACAAGGAATTTATGCTTGGACGTAGGTTATCTTGTTGGATATGATGTGGTTTTGTGGTTATTATAGGTAAAGCAGGTTAACAATGGTCTTGGAATGAAAATTGGAAGAAGAAGTGTTGAAAGTGGAGAAGGTTGACCATCTTACGAGTCTGGAGTATGAGTCATCGACTCATTATACGAGTCATGAGGAGAAGTCGTAAAGAGAGCAAAAACCAAAGCTAAAAGTCAAAGTTGAATTCATAGAAGACTATGAGTCATAAGATCTGATTATGACTCGTAAGGAGAAGTCGTACAGAAACCATTGTTCAAAACCCTGAAAGTCCAAGGCTCAAGTGATGACGAGTGAAAACCACGAGTCGTAAGAACTGAATACGACTTGTGGTAATGAATTGTAAGGACAACAGAACCTTGAAGAAATGAAGATCAGTCTTAGGAATGCATACGACAGGCAACGTACGACTCATAAGAAGACCTTATGAGTGGACTACATAAGTTGTAACGAGTGTCGACATACTTTTCCTATTCCGTTTTTATTAGGATTTCTTTATTATTTTAAGAAAATATAAATACCTCAGGGTTGTTCCTTTATTAGATTACACACTATTACATTACTTTTGATACTTATAGCATAATTTGATCATTGAGATTTTGTTCTTAAGATTTTGGGTTTTTATTCAATTGAAGACTTTGGATTTTCTCTCCTCCATTATTGTGTAATAAATTACATGTGTTTTTTATTAATCATCATGGTTGTTTCATGAACATGAGCAGCTAATCTCCTTGACTAGGGTTATGGGAACCTTGGAGGATTAACTACATAAAGGGCGTGGGAGATTCATCTATTCAACTTTCGTTGCATGTATTGCACTCTTCTTCGTTTTTATTGAACTAAGCTATTGCAGAGGCCTTGGTATTGCATGTATTGAGATCATCCTCATAAAGGAGTTCAATATTGGGAAAAGGAGTGTACAATAGTGATTCGAGGCTACTAAACCTCATCTAATCAACTCAAAACTCAAAAGGTGAGAGTTGTATTGAGGTTAATGACAAGGGACAGCAAGGCAACATTCTGAGACTCATGAGGTAAAGGGTGAAATCTATCAATACGTTCACAAGACGATTGATAGTACATAACTTGTAAACTTTGCATGCAGAGCAGGAGGTTAGGTGGATTGAATACGACAATCTTACGTAGTTGTGAAGCTAGGGGGAACGCAATCCTAGTGTTCGTCTTCTGTTACTAGTTACTTTTGACTTCAAATTCCCCCCATTTACTTTTCTGCATTGCTCGAGGATTTTGTCAAATTTGAGATACTATTCAACATTTTCCCTGTGGGTTTGACCCCAACATGGTTTGGGTTACTATATTTCACATCGACCGCAGAATACTTCTTTGGAGGTTAGTTTTGGGCGACATCACCTGAATCAGTGAATAATTGGGGACAACTACCATACATATCCAACTTGACCTCCCAAGTATACTTATCTATAGGCCGATGTCTTCATTGGACCTTAACCACCAGATTATCTCTAGAACGCTACCTTCTAACATTCTTGGCTAGGATGGAGACTAACTCTTCAATAAAGGAGAATCTCTCATCTAACTACACTGAATCCCAATGAATGACATGAGACTCATCCAAAATATAGGATCGAAGCATGGATATATGAAAAACTGGATTAACAACTGATAAATCTGAGGGCAATTCTAACTCATAAGCTACATCCTTTATAGTCTGAAGAATTTCAAAAGGTCCAATATACCTCTAAGATTTCCCCTCTTCCCAAACCTCATCACACCTTTCGTAGGCGAAACACAAAGGAAGACTCTATCACCAACACTAAATCTCAAGGCAAGTCTTTGATCTACATATCACTTCTGTCTACTTTGAGCTGCTCGAAGTCTATCCTAAATGACCCAAACTCTATCTAAAGATTCATGAAGCAAGTCTATACCTCGAGGTCTAACCTCAGAATCAAACCAACCAACTAAAGAGTGATGACACCTACCATACAAAGCCTTAAATAGATCCATCTCAATACTAAAATGTTAGCTATTATTATACGCAAACTCCGCCAAAGCTAAATGTTACTCCCACAGACCTCCAAATTCCATAACACAAGTGTAGAGTATATCCTGAAAACCCTGAATAGTTCGCACCGACTAACCATCGGTCTGGGGGTAAAAGGTTGTGCTAAGGTCAACCCGGTACCCAACTTCTCCTGAAATGCCCTCCAAACGTGAAATATGAATATTGAACCTCTATCTGAGATGATAGACACTGACACACCATGAAGATGAGCTATCTCATGAATATAGATATGGGACAACCTCTTAGCACTGAAAGAAACTTAAACAAGAATGAAATAAGTAGATTTGGTCAATCTATCTACGATAACCCAAACACTATTAGAACCATGAGAAGTACGAGGCAACCCAGTCACAAAGTCCATAGTGAGTTGTTTTCATTTCCACTTGGGAATGGGTAACCTCTGAAGAAAACCACCAGGCCTCAAATGCTCGGCCTTCACCTGATGGCAACATTGGCAATGAGCTAAAAAATCTGCTACATCCTTCCTCATACCACCCCACCAGTAGTGTTTCCTAAAATCACGATACATCTTGGTTACTCTTGAATGAATAGAGTACCTAGCACGATGGTCCTTCTCCAAAATCAATATCACCAAAGCACCCACTCTCGGCACATAAACTCGGCCTCCAATCCTCAAAACACCATGTGAATTAAGTGAGGCCTCCTTAGCCTCATCACTCAACACCTTACCCCAAATCACTCTCAATCAAACGTCATCAAATTAATAAGCTCGAATCTACTCATCTATGAAGATCTAGCCTCCACAAATGCCAAATCATACCGACATATCAAAATATCAAGCCTAACCATCTAATTAGCCACGACTGAACCTCTTAAGTTCAAAGGCCTCTCCTGAATAAAAAGATATACCAAGCTACCCATACTAGTCAACTTTCGGCTCAAGGCATCTGGAACCACATTAGCCTTGCCCGGATTATAGAGAATAGTAAATTCATAATCCTTAAGCAAATCAAGTCAACAACGCTTCATCATATTAAGATCTTGCTGGGTGAAGAACTACTAAAGGCTATGATGATTCGAGAAGATCTCACAATGAACTTCATAAAAGTGGTGCCTCTACAACTTCAAAGCAAAAACAACCATGCACAACTCTAAATTATGGGTAGAATAATTATTCTCATAGGGCTTCAACTGAAAAGAACCATACACAATCACCTTACCCTCCTACATTACAACATCACCTAACCCAACACCAGAAACATCATAGAAGATAATGAAACCCACGCCTTTCTTGGGAAAGGTCAAGATAGAAGCTAAGGTCAACAAATCCTTGAGCTTTTGAAATCTCACCTCACAATCATTGGATATTTTAGTCAACTTAGTCATAGGAGCCGTAAAAGATGAAAAACCCTCAATGAAGCGCTAATAGTAGCCTGCTAACCCAACAAACCAAATCTCAATAGGTGAAGTAGACCTAGCCTAATCACGAATTATTGATCTTGGCCGGATTGACCATGATACTATTCTTGGTCATCATATGACCCAAGAAAGATATAGACTCCAACCAAAAATAGCACTTGGAGAACTTAACATACAAGTTGTCATCTCTCTATCTCTAAAGTACAATCAGCAAATACTCCTCATGATCGGCCTCACTCTTGGAGTAAACCAAAATATTATCTATAAAACCAAAATATTATCTATAAATACAATGACAAAAAAGTCGAGATACGATCGAAATACTCGCTTCATCAACTCTGTGAATACAGTTGGGGCATTGGTCAACTTAAAGGACAAGACCAAGAACTCATAATGACCATACCTAGTCTGAATATTGTCTTCAGAATAACTGAAGCTCTAAATCTTCACTTGTGATACCCGAACCTTAAATCAATCTTTGAAAATACCAAAGCACCCTGAAGTTGATCGAACAAACCATCCATATGAGAAAGAGGATACTTATTCTTAATCGTCACCTTGTTCAACTATCAATAATCAATACACATATGCATAAACCTATCTTTTTTCTTCACAAACAAGAAAAATGCACCCCAAGATGATACACTAGGTTAGATAAATCCCTTATCTAACAACTCCTCAACTGATCCTTCAATTACTTTAACTTTGTTGGGGCCATCCTATAAGGAGGAATAGAGGTGGGTTTGGTGCCTAACTCAACATCAACAGTGAAGTCAATATCATGATCTGGAGGCATACCAGGCAAATTCGTGGGAAAAACATCTATAAACTCATGAACAATACGAACAAAATCCAAAGAAGACGGTGAAGCAACACTAATATTGTGAATATAGGACAAATACAATAAACACCCTCTCTTAACCAAGCAACAGGCACGTGTAAAGGATAGAACACTCTTGAGACTCGGATGAAGCACACCCTTCCAAGCTATCCTTGGCACACCTGACAGAGCTAAAGTTATGATCTTAGCACAACAGCATAAAATAACATAATAAAGAGCTAACCAATCCATACCCAAGATGACATCAAAATCTATCATATCTAGGATGATCAGATCTTTCCAAGTCCTATACAAAGCGAAGGTCACAACACAGGATCGATACACCTAATCCACCACTAAAGAGTCTTCTACATGGGTAGAGACATGAATACACTTAGCAAAGAGGCTCACTAGCAAAATCAAAACCTAAAACAAAATATGCAGACATGTAGAACAAAGTTAATCTTGAATCAAATAACATAGATGCAAATCTGAAGCAAATGAGGATGACACTTGTGATACAACACCTCTATGTTTGGTCTAGAAGGGGTAGAATAGCACTGTCCACCTACCTGATCAATTAGTTTTGCGACCACCATCATGGGCACCATTATCTTTACCTTGCACACCTCTAGTAGTACCTCTACCTCTTTAGGGATCACCTCTCACTACCAATATAGGATTAAGAGTAAAAACATGGTGGGTGCAATCCTTTGCCAAATGGTGAAACTCATCAATCACACAGCAAACTCTATGACCAGCTTTAATAGGAAGAGGTACGGCTGAGCTAGAACAAACACCCTGGAACTATACTTGACCACCCAAAATTGTTGAACCAGAAAACCTACTATATGGACCCTGCAAGGCTTTCTGCACTAGTCTACCATGATATCCATGGAAACCTGTAAAATATCTACCTCAAGGAGTGCAACTACTGAACTTGCCCTAGCAGCGCACTCTCTTAGCACCTCTCCGAGAATCTTAAAGAATACACTCAGTTATCTTCTCATGATCCACAATACTCTAAAATTATATCCCTAACACTACTATATGGGCAGTAGCTAACTATAGTGAAACATCCAATCCCTTTATAAACTTTTAAATCTTCTCAGACTCGGTGGAATTTGGGTGGACCCCAGAGAGTGAATCTTTCAAACCTCTTCTGATCCTCAAAAGACATAAATTTTCTCATAATAATAGGAGGCATAGTGAATTGGGTTGGCCAAGATCCTATCTAAGAGAGTAATACAGATAAAGGTTAAATTCCAGATTTTGAAATAGCTTACTCTAATACTGGAACAAGAGGAGGAACAATACTCGTGGTTCTGTGGAGTACCATAAGCAGATGTCGATACCACTGGAGGATCTATACTCGGAGTCGAGGAAACACCATAGGCAGACTTTGGTATAGATAGAGGTACAATACTCGGAGCAAAAGGAACATAAGGTACACTCAGAGGAACACCCTCTAAGTAAGCTAGAAAACAAACCTATAGCCTCTGAAAGATTGGGGTAGACAAACTTTGTTGAACCTGAGTAGGTCCCATATCTCTAGCTCACTCAACCTGAGGCTCATGGGAGATCTCCCTAGTACTACCTATGGAAAAAGCAGATCCTCGTGTCCGTCCTCTACCTCGGGCTTATCCATGACTCAAAACTCGCCCTAGACTAGGATTTCTCCTCAGATGATGGCTAAACATCCCTAGCCTCATGGGATCTAGTCCTCACCATCTATGAAAAAAAGAGTTAAACATTATATAGAACATAGGGTATAAAAATCTGCATGATAAGAAATAAAATAAGAGGTTTCATTAAGATATCTTATAGCCTCTCGAAGATAGATATAAATACCTATATATCGATCTATAAGATTTAATAAAATACCCCATTCTTACACTAATAAAACCAATGAACCTGACTGCTCTGATACTACTTTGTCATAATCCAAAATCTAAGGGTCACGATGGCATTTATCGCGGAAAAATTATGAAAAGTAGGCCAATCACCAAAACTGATATGAAATAAGAATTTAACACTAAAAATCCCAAGGCAAGACTCCTAGAGTGAATTTAAACCAAATATATAATAATAATAATAATAATAGTAGCAGCATGCATAACTATGATGCCATACACTATCCCAAAACCTGATGTCACAGTGTAAGAACAATCCACATGCAACTTGAAGTCTAAAAATACAACTGATAATCCAAAAGGGATACAAGCCTATCTCTGAATACAAAACAAGACATAAACTCAATAGAATGGGGTAGGAGGTTTACTCTAGAGGCATAGAGTAGCTACTACCTCAAATGCATCAAATCACCACCCTAACTCAACTATTGTATGGTGTACACGTACCTAGATCTGCACTGAAAAGGCTTAGTAGGTATTAGTACGGTCTACTTGTACTCAGTCGGTATCATTGGCCGACTGAGTAAAGTAGAAAAAAATTATATAAATACACACTATGGGTGTGTCACCTGCAATCAGAAAAGGTCCCAAATGGTAGCCCACATTGTCTCCACTAATAGTTTAAAAATATAACACATAGACCAAGTACAAGTATAAAAAAGGGAAAAAATAGATAGATATCAAATCAAACAAGAAAGTACACCACAGAAGGTTCATAATGTATGAAATGCAATGAGAAAGATAATAAGGATAATGATGTGATATGTCCGAGGTTGTCACACAACCTCCGTATACACCTACCAAGCACTACTCTTAGGGTAGGACCCATAAGGGGTTCTCAACCCATATACAATCTCAATAACCAATACAGTCTAATATCTATATCTTTTCTCTGGCTCGTGTTTGGTAGGGGTTTTTGAAGGTGTCATATTTCTATCAGAAATAGTGTTACCAATGTCTCATGAATGTATGTATGATTTGAGGATGTAATGCTCACAATCAAACCAGAATGGGAATTTCCAATCCAACCAATATACATGTATGAGAGCCAAAATTCTACTCAATAGGGAAATTGTTCATGATCCAACATAAGCCATGTACCAACAGAGTGAAATATGTAAGTAGTACATTATTAAAACCACATAAACCCCAACTTATGCATTTATACCTGGAAGAAACCACCAAGTGTATACACAAAGCCAACAATACCAAATAAGACCTCTATATGGGCCACACATATAACAATTATTGTTTTAATCCACCAATAACAAAACATAAACCCCCACATGGGCATACAATAGTGTTAATATATTTTCCAAGATTTATTCCCGCCCATAGCTTACTATTATATTTAATATTAACTACCCAGCCTAGTTTGAAGAAAGTTATGCCATAACCTACCTCGAACAATAAAATTTTGATCCAAAAAGCCCTCGGCCCAAAGCCTCCCTTTTTGAACGGCTTTGGAACCAACTAAACATACAAATATATAATCTAGAATCTACTTATTAAAAGGAATACAATAATACCTATATTCCCTATTTTCAAGTCGGGGTCAAAACGGACCCATAAAATGGATCTTTGAAAAGAAAGGGTAAAATAAAAATTTTAGTTTCATAAACAAATTACTCATAATTAAAGAAAGCCATAAAAGAAAACCCAAGTGAAAATAGGTTAAAAATGATGTTTAAATTGAATAAAAATCATTTTAGGCCTTTCGAGCCAAAATTTTCAAACTTCAGTTTTGAAATCCCAAAATTATAATTTTTTTCATAACCCAAATAGGGTTTGGCTGTGACGGGTATCTCAAGTCCGCCGTGGACCAAAGATCACCCCCTTAGCCTAATCCAACAGAACATAACATAAGCATAGTAGAGAAGTTTCTAACATATCACAAGATAGATAAGTATGACTCAAAAGAAGTCTAAGAATCAACAGTCAATCCCAAGTCCATAGTAATCCACACAGCCTCTAGACAACCGAATACCAATATTATTCGGTACATACCCTCAACAATAGCCAAAAATAAGTCCAAAGGAAAGAGTTAATAAGATAAAGAAACCCAAAACATAAAATGAGATCTTTCAAAGTATGGAAGCTCACCACTTCAATCTGACTCGCGAGCTATCCCATGATCACTTAGTTAGTGTGCAGGAAAAGTAGAAGTATGGATAGTCCCTGCATTGCAAGGGGATACAGTGTTTGAAGACAGTTAGCGATTGGAGCGCTAGTATGTAACTCAGGGATAAAGGAGCAAATAATGCCACGATCCATAACACAGAAACCACTATGTACAACATTATATACAATACATACATATATATATATATCATATGCCAGGAAAGAGAATAGGGCTTAGCGTGAAATTTAAAACCTTAACCTGGATTGTGTAGCCTGACCATCCTAAAATGGTACCCACAGGCTATATGGGTTCAGTTCCCCTGCTGAAAAGTCCCAAGTACACGTTAGCCGCACAAACCAGAGAAAACTCAAGGGAAGGCTAATGTCATCTAGGCAACTAGCCATCCCAAAATATATCAAGTGTGACATGCATACGGTCATCAAGACCAACCCTCACGTCGGCAAATGTGAGTTTCCAGTATCTGTCCCTCTGGGACATCTACCTTCACGGTTTTGCCAAATTAAAATACTTAACACATAACTCAACCATTACATTAAGGATTCAACCATTAAGGCATCATTACATGGTATCATCATACCGACTATAGCTTTTTAGTAAATGTCATTAAGTCATTAACTTGGGAAATCCTTGTACCCCAGACTCCATTATTAAAATCAACTTAGGGGATTCTATTGTACCCCACTGGTTTTCAAAACCATCCTTAACCATTTTTCCATTTATATAAGGTATTAGTTTCGAAGGGAATACCCAAACTAAATGATAATTCATATTTCAAAACAAATTATATGAGTGGACTGATGCTATTATCAATTTTCATACCAAAACCAATTATTTAGGAAATCCATAATACCACTCAATTCATTCACTATTACCATGTACCCCAATGAGTGTACAAACAAAATATTCATGCATAATAAATCAATAGAAACCATGGAAAATATTCAAACAATTTATATCCAAAACCCTCAACCCATAGTTCAAAATCTAATAACAAAATCATGAATAATAAACCAATTTTCATGCCATTAATGAACAAGTATAGGAAAAGAGGTATGTTCCTTAGATACACAAGGATTTGTGAGCAATTGGGAACTTGGAACCCAAAAGGCGAACGTATCATGAAATCCTTATGTTTTATTGGGTTTTTGAGTTTGAGAGTAAAATAATAGCTTTTGTGTCGTACAGACTAATTGAAATAGGTTCATATAGTTTTTAAAGGTCATTCATAGGTGAAAAGACTCCAATACCCCTCATCCTAAGTAAACAAAACCAAAAACTGCCCGAATTTAAAAAATCAGTATGGCATGGAGCTTATCACAGAGATTATCCTCCGTGACATGCTGAAACCATGGACCCTCACGATTTTCTCTCGAAATGCTCATAATCTTTTCCTCGGGTATCGAGTCAAGGCAAAATCATATTCATTGGAAAGAGAACACAATTATCTATAATTTGGTGGGTCTTAAGCTCCAAAATTCTATATATTCCAGAAGTTATACACATTCAAAGTTTACCCTTGTAGAATCGAATTCCAAATTTTGGTCGAATCAAAAGTTCTTAACTCCACTCACTCTAAGTGTTTACTATGAACATTCTTCCCCTCAAAAGCACTTTACACACTAGGTAAATGATCATGACACATATTTATATACAAATAATAGGATTCGAGTTTATACATATAGGAATAATGATTCGAATTCTAGCCTGAAAATACGGGGTGTTACATTATCTCCCCCATGGAATCATTCATCCTCGAATGATGGATAGGAATTTTTTGAAGCTTTAGAAGTATGTAACAAGGTATGTAACTTCACTTATGGATCAAATAATAAATATTCCTTTTTAGGTGGTTTACAGGCAGTTGCCCAATCAATTAGATAAGAATTCTCCCTCAACAAAACACGTATAGGAATCAAAAGAAAAAGGTTTCATGGCATCACCAAGTAAATTATGAAAGCACAAATCATGAGACCATAAGACTAAGGTCGCACAAGGGGTAAAAGACCTAAATCCCCTGACCCCAAATGAGAAAATCAAAACTGGATGAGATTTTACACCTTGGTGTGGAACACTGCCCATCGAGGAGGCTAACCTCTGTGCCACACTGCTTATCATGGAGAGTAGCCTCTATAACGCATTGACATCATGCAGGCTTACTGCCTTCGTGTTCCAAAATCACCCCAAACCCCTTTCAAAAATTTTGAAACTCCCTCGGATGATCCTATTAACATACCCCAAATACCATTTAAGTCAAAACCAATATTTCAAACACGGAAGGGTCAAAAATAAAATGATGGAAATTTTGAGGGTATTATACTAATAGTCCTTAAATATCGCAATTCTTCTCAACTATGAATTCAGCTATGAATACTACACTTCACTACTTCAATCTTGCAATTTCTCCACAAGGTGCATCACCACAAGAGCCTGAGTCTAACTGCACATTACTTTGATATTGAAGTCTAGTTTGGAGTTAAAAGGTGCTAACTTAAGCTTCAAGTCTCTATACCTTACATCCATCCAAGAATACTACTCCATCCTATCACTGTAGTCAAACAACATCGTGTCTTATTAAGAGTACTAGCTACCTAACACAATGGTTTCTATCATTCACAACTTCAAGCCCATATTTACTACACCCATTTTAGATCTCCCCACCAAAAACCCAACAACCTTAATCACTTGTACAAGGATTTTCACCACGTATTCCCCTCCTAAATATTTCACATAACAAAAGTTTCATCTCACTCTTCCCGCTTCACCTATAACTTTAATTCGAGTAGCCGCACCAAAATTTGATAGTAAAATCAACCACTCTCTAATCTAGAACATTACTATGCTTCCACAACCACTACCACCCTGACACAAGGAGAGTAACTGAGGGAATAAAGTATGAGCTTCGGAGATAGGAATTATAGTATTCAATTACATCATATATTTGTTGCACTAGTCAAGGTGGGGTATGTGATGTAAGATGTGATCCAATAAGCAAGAAGGGCTTCACACATCAAAACACCTAGATCATAATTAGAGGGCCGAAACATGGGCTTAGGTTGTATAAAGAACTAAAAATTTAGGCATAGACACTATTTGAATATGGGGGATGCCGGTAGAATATCCTCTTAAACCGAAATAGGAAGAGTTTTCTAGAGTAAGAATAAATTTATCACGACTCGCCCCTGAAACTCACCATCATGAGAAAATTTAAGATCTGCTCAAACATACCTCTACCAATCGTGAAAATATATACCCTCATTATATCTATATGCACAACACTCCGCATAATTAGTTGGGGGAGAAGGGTATCACTATGCATAAGAACACAAACTCCTTTCAACAACTTTAATATGAAAACACTAAATTCTTTCTAGGACATTCCCTTTAGGGATACTAATAATAACTTCCTCCAGCCTTAATGGTCATTGCCTTATAACTAACAGTTTCATGGGCATAAACTCCATGCTTCTAAAGACTTAACACTCCATTTTCAACTCCTTAGAATACTAGTATTACACCTCTAATATCATAACCTCATGACTTAACAAAATGTTAAAACTACACCAAAAGATCACATAGTCTATCTATTTCTCCCTCAATTCAGCTCAACATAACACCATATAACAACTCCTTAGACTTTTTTGTACTAAGAAATTTAAGAGCATAAGCTAGGCATACATTACACTCATAACTCAAGACCAAGCACACTTTATTCTTATAACCTAAGGATCTTATCCATCTATTGATTTTGCCACCATTTCTACTTCAACACTAGACCTCATGCATATATCACAATTACACACTCCAATATTTCAAAAGTAATTAACCTAAGCTCTTTCACACATTACATCTAACCTATTAATTCACTCCCACAAATCTTGCATTAGTATACTCGAGCTAACACTCTTATCACCATAATTAACATCTAAATTTTAAACTTAGTGGGTAGCAACAATCATATACCACCAAAGAAATATCCTGCATAATTTACTAGTCCATCAAATAGATAAATCCACCTAAATTCCTTATTTAACTTAACTACGACCCATAAGAACATTCTTCCTCCACATTACTACTACACCTTAACATTTCTTACATGTCTTCTCACATACCAAACCAACTTATAACTACTAGAAAAATATCAAGAGACCCTTAGTGTACTACAACCACCTAATAAGGATAGTCGATACTAATCTTATTACCTAAGCCTTATGTTCTATAGAATATTCACCTCCTCACATTACATCTGCTTACCCATGCATACACCCCAAATATCTTTAAAATTCTATAAACATCACTGAGTCTCCTCTTTCTATGATCTCCCTAAGTTAACACTAAATTCATAAATTATTAGCCGACCGATCCTTCTATTCACAATCTATGATTTATTTTACTACTACCGTATCTAGTCCTCATGAGCTAATTTCTTATTTCAACTAAAGATTCAAATATTGTAACTAACCACTCTCTTTTACCGACTACCATAAGTTTGCTAATCTTTGGTGCAAATTAACCAACACCATAAAAGTATACTACCCCCCAACACTTACTTAAAGGTCATGCAAACACAACTATCTCTTTTTCACTAACAAGTTACCCTCACTCTGACTTCTAAATATAAGATTCATATCACTAACCCCAGGATCACTTTACTACTCATAGGTCATAACACCTCAATTTATACTACCTCTTAGGATTGAAATGACACTCCAATATTCAGATACGTATCTTCTCCTTAAGAGAGATATCTGCAATAAAGTTTTTAAAAGGGACAATTTACACATCTTACCTCAGGCAGTTAGAGGTACACTGTTGAATCAACACACTTGATGTACTAATGGACTCCTTCCAAGTCTTTGAACCATTCTTTTTATAGCTTTTGATGACTCATTCAGAAAGAACCACACTGTTAGGAAGCTAAGCCTTTGAAATTATATCACCTTATTAATGGGACATAGCCCATAAATTAGGGCAAGGAAAGAAGTTGGATAACTTTCATTTGGACAACACAATTTCATGATCTAGAGTATGAAAGAATGAGAAACATTTCCTAAATACCACGTAGCCTCCTAATTATAAGGGTGGTGCATGACACACCCATAAGCAAGACTCTACTAGACACGAATTTGTAGACACCCAACGATCCTGGACCTTGGCTCTGATACCAACTTGTCACAACCTAAATCAGGGCCTAGCTGTGATGGGTATCTCAAGTCAGTCATGGACCGGAGACCACCCCTTAGCCTAATCCAACAGAACATAATATAAGTATAGTAGCAGAATTTTAAATCTATCACAAGATAGATAAGTATGACTAAAAAAAAGTCTAAGAAATTAACAACCAATCCCAAGTCCAGAGTAATCTACAAAGCCTCTAGACAATCGAATACCAATATTAGTCGGGACATGCCCCCGATAATAGCCAAAAATAAGTCCAAAGGAAAGAGTCAATTACATAAAGAAACTTAAGACATAAAATGAGATCTTCCAAAGTATGGAAGCTCACCACTTCAATCTGACTCACAAGCTATCCCACAATCACCTAGTCACTGTGCAGGAAAAGTAAAAGTATGACCAGTCCCTGCATCGCTTGGGAATACAACATCTGAAGACGATTAGCGGTTGGAGAGCTATCATGTAATTCAGGGGTAAATGATAAAATAATGACATGATCCATAACACAGAAACCATTAAAAACAATGCACAACATCATATGCAATACGTACATATGTATATATATATATCATATGTCAGGAAAGGGAACATGGCTTAGCATGAACTTTTAAATTGTAACCTGGACTATGTAGCTTGACCGTCCTAAATCGACACCCACAGGCTATATGGGTTTAGCTCCCCTGCTAAAAATGCCCAGTGCGTGTTAGCTACTTAGAGAAAACCCAAGGGGAGGCTAATTCCATATAGAAAACTAGTTGTCCCAAAATATATCAAGTGTGACTTATGCACATGGTCATCAAGACCAACCCTCATGTCGACAAATGTGAGTTTCCAGCATTAGTCCCTACGGGACATCCGCCTTCACATATTTGCTACATAAACTCCTTTAAGCCCATATTAAAATATTTAACACATAACCCAACCATTACATTAAGAAGTCAACCATTAAGGCATCATTATGTGGTATTGTCATACTGACTATAGCTTGCAAACAAATGTCGTTAAGCCATTACTCTGGGAATCCTTGTACCCCAGACTTCATTATCAAAATTAACTTGAGGGACTCCATTGTACCCCACAAGGTTTTCAAAACCATTCTTAAATATTTTTCCATTTATACAATGCATTAGTTTCAAAGAGAATAGCCGAACTAAATGATAATTCATATTCCAAAACCAATTATTCAAGTGGATCGAGGTTATTATTAATTTTCATACCAAAACAAATTATTTAGGGAATCCATTATACCCCTAAATTCATTCACCATTATCATGCACCCCAATGAGTGTACAAACCAACAATACTTAGCCCCGATCAAACAACTCATGACCTAATTGGTTGAAATTTCTTCCAATCTGAATACAAAGCAAAAGGAAGACTTTCTAGTGATACAATAGAAAACCCAAAGAACAAAGCGCATGTCATGGAAATTTTCAGTCTGAGTGGAAAGAATATAGGTAAGTTATTATGAATCTCAATAAGGACCTTGATGAGAAGGGATTTGATGAACAAGTGAGTGGGAAAAGAAAATGCACGCATAATAAATCAATAGAAACCATGAAAAACATTCAAATAATTTATATCCAAAACCCTTAACCCATAGTTCAAAATAAAACATCAAAACCATGAATAATAAGCCAAGTTTCATGCCATTAATAAAATACAAGTATAAGGAAAGAGGTGCATGCCTTATACACACAAGGATTTTTGAGCAATTAAGAACTTGTAACCCGAAAGAAAAACATACGATGAAACCCTTATGTTTTCTTGGGATTTTGAGTTTGAGAGTGAAATAATAGCTTTAGTGTCATGAAAACTGATGGAAATAGGTTCATATAGTGTTTAAAGATCGTTCATAGGTGAAAAGACCCCAATACCCCTAATCCCAAGTAAATAAAACCAAAAACTGCCCAAATTTAAAGCATCAACGTGGCACAGAGCTTATCTCAGAGATTATCCTCTGTGACATACTGAAATCATGGACCCTCACTGGTTTCTCACAAAATGGTTATAACTTTTTGCTCAGGTATCGAATTAAGGTTAAATCGGATGCGATGGAAAGAGGACACAATTATATATAATTTGGTGGATCTTAAGCTCCAAAATTCTATATATTCCAGAAGTTATACACATTCAAAGTTGACCCTTGTAGAATTGAATTTCAAAATTTGGTCAAATCAAAAGTTCTTAACTCCACTTCACTCTTAAGGGTTTACTATGAACAATCTTCCCCTAAAAAGCACTTTACACACTAGGTAAATGATAATGACACTTATATTTATATACAATAATAGGATTAGGGTTTATACACATAGGAATAATGATTTGAATTATAGCCCAAAAATACGGGGTGTTACAGAATTTTGTATAACTAGAATCGAATTAAAATAGTTGAAATAGTGATTTGGATCTTATCCAAGTTTGAAAATGTAATATATTTCCCAAAATCTCTAAAACCAAAGCTCTAAGTATCAAAAATGGAAGTAAATCAAGAAAAAATAATTTTTATGTTGTACCTGCTGACCGTTAATGCAGTGAAGTGCTGCTTTAGCGGCACTCAGGTGCATGCCCAGTTTGCTTTAGCGGACAAAGCTCCGCTTTAACAACCCCCAACTGGTGAGCCAAGTTGCTAAATCGATTCGCTTGCCGCTTTAGCAGGCAGCACTAAAGCAAACCAAGTGGCTCTTTAAGGGTTGCACCTGCTAAGATTTGAAAATTTTTTAAGTTTCTATCAAACCTTCGGGATTCATCTAAAATTTCGAGAATGCAAATGTACTATGACAATTTATAAAATTCGATGTTCTAGACTCAATAGCGACATCAGATTTTCAAAAAAAGGTTGTTTTCATAGAATTGAACCTTGACACATAATTTCATAATCTTTCGAACTGAGGGTAAAAATAAAATACACAAGCCATAAAATCACATCAACCACCTTCTAACCAAAATCGATGTTCTTGATCTACTGGCAATGTCTATTTTTCTATTCGACGCACAAAATAATAAATGCCGACGTACGTCAACTATAAAGCCTTTTTAACCTCTAAAATCCACAAATCACATTGAAGTACATTGGGAACTGTGTTGATCATCCCCACACTCCAAAAATATCATGAAGCAACCACAGAAAGGGGTAGGATGATCAAAACACATAAAAATAAAAGTTTCACTGAATCAAGCCCTTACAATAATGAAAACATAAATTTTCTCTATTTGTGGTACTAAGTATGACATTACACTTTAAACTATAGGTAAGATGAGAATTTTGAAGTTAAATTATTTTTAACTATACAAATGTTATATAATATGGATGTCCTGTGACATATATATGTTTGAATGTCCTTAGTGAGAGATAATAGTTAGTAGGCAGATTGAACTTGAACACCAAGAGTTACTTATTCAAATTGAATTTGATTATCAAAGTTACATGTTCAAATTGAATTTGAACACCAAAGTTAGTTGGCCAAATTGCCAACTTGATGCCAAGCTTAACAAGTTTGGTGGTTCATAAACAGCCACCCTTTTGTACATTCTTATATATAGATTCAAGTAGTAAGCAAAAGTACAATATCATAAGATTATTTTTACTATATTAATGGGGGAACTAGTATTTATAGTACTTTTAATATAGTTTTTAAATATCTAGATTTTAATTTTAAATAGTAAATTAATCTAACTCAATTTAGCTTCAAAGAATATGCAAATTATCTTTTAAAAATATGATGGGATGAAAAAAGTATATTATTTGATGTTCACCGAGTTGCAAATTTTTTATATACTTCATGATACAACCCGATCGAGGACCTTGTCATAGTGGGCATACCAGGTCCAACCAGGACTGGGGACAACCCCTAAATACCCAACCCAACCATCTAACGCATAACCTGATTCGGATGAATTTTGAACATATAATAAGAAAGAGTATAACAATTCAAATCCAAACTCTGGGATAGGTCTATAACAATGACCAAACCAAACGAGTCCAACCGTCCCAAACCAATCGATAGCCATAACCAAACCATAAACCAAAACCAAAAACAATAACCAAACCAACTTCCATTACATAACATAAAAGGATGG
The DNA here is from genome assembly GCF_002878395.1 of Capsicum annuum. Taxonomy (NCBI): domain Eukaryota; kingdom Viridiplantae; phylum Streptophyta; class Magnoliopsida; order Solanales; family Solanaceae; genus Capsicum; species Capsicum annuum. The sequence continues at coordinate 152,120,308 of NC_061116.1, forward strand.
AACAGTGAGAAATTTAGTACAATGATGTCAGACCTAATGCCAATGCCAATACTAAGGCCGGCACCACTACCGATCCTGCCCATTCCAGCCCATAGTAGTTCCACAAAAGCCTCTAACCAAAATAAAACCAATATTCGATTAGGACATGCCCCCAACCATTGCCAAAACCATTTTCCATAAATAAACCAAAGTGTGTAAGAACATCTATGAATATGAAATAGAGCCTTTTGGAAAGATGAAAGCTCACCACCTCAATGTAAAGAGTTGTTCCTGAAATCCAATCACTATGCAAAGGGAGTAGAATGGTTGGTTCCTGTATCTCATGGGGATACAGCCGCCCCAAGATGGGTTAGCGGGGTGAACGCTAGAATAAACTCAGGATAAGGATAAAATAATGTCAACCAGTAAAACCAAGTAAACCAATCATGCGCATACAAACCATATATATATATATATAACTATGCTGAGAAAAGGAATCGGGTTTAGCGTGCATTAAAAATATTAACCTTGGTATATGTAGCTTAATCATCTAAATCCACCTAGGGCTATATAGGTCCAGTGCAAACCCCTAAACGGGCCTCGATGTGTGTAGCCGCACGAACCGGAGATACCATAAGAGTAAGGGATTCCCAAGTACCCTCACCCTCCATGATAGATATATACAGTGTACTTTGAGGATTCTCAGGTACTTCATAGTATCTTATATGATCACCAGGACCAACCCCTTACATCGGTAAATATGAGTTTCCAGTGTTCGTTCATTGAACTCCCACCTTCATGATTAGCTATCACACCCCACCATTATGTCCCAATTAAAACTATTTCCAACTAATCAATCCATTTTTCCATTTATTATTAACCAAGGCAATTAATAGTGGTATCGCCATACCAACTATAACTTGTAAGTATTGTCCATAGCCAAACTCTAAAAGGTTCAGGCATTCCCGTGTAACCATTTACCAAGTTAACTTGTGGGAGTCCCATGTACCCAACAAGTGTTCCATTATTATGTTTGCTTAGGGTAGTCCCATGTACCCCACAAGATGTTCATTAAAATGTTTACTTGGGGTATTCCATCATACTCCACAAGGAGTTCAATTAACGAAAACCATGACAACCAAACCATTCCATTTAACTATTTATACCATTTAGGGTTCCATTAACAAACTATTCCATGCAATAGTTCCATTAAAAAGTCCAACAACATAGTAAAAGCATTCTCATAAGCATTTTATCAAACATGTTGGGGGCATAGTGATTGCAAAACCAAAATCAAATACTAATTAACCATTCCCATGCAACCAATTATCCAAACCACTATTAAAATGTGTAAATACATAATTAAAACATGGGTAAACCATAACCAAGCCATTATAACCAAAAAACCCAAATTATATTTGAAAACCCAAAACCATATAACAATTATGCCATGAAAACAATTTACAAAATATGCCTTTAGATGGAACTAACAATGAGGAAGGGAGTACATGCCTTAAATTGAGTAGATGATGGAGAGAAACCACCAACACAAGCCCCAAATTAATCCTTAAGATGAAACCCTAGCTTCTTTTGCCCAATAACTTTAGAAAGGATTAGAGAGTGTTTGCTAAGAAATAATGAATAGAATAATAGGGAAAATAACCTCCCCAATGTGTTGAAAGTCATGGGGCCTTATTAGGTTAAGTGGGGGAAATATCGAGATTGCCCTCACTAAAACTACATAAAATTCCTATTAGGGGGTACGACTAACCGTACCAGTCGTACCCTCCAATATGAGTGGTACCCATCATTCGTTCCCTAGTCCTCCTCCTTGAACCCAATACTGTCCAAGGTACAAATTATCCAAACCAAGTCGTACCCAAAGCATACAACCCGTACCTTTGACCCGTTCCTCTAGCAGAATAGAGTCACAATAGGTTTGAACACTGTCCACTGTATGAGTCCATGGTACGACTCGTACCCTAGCTTACGGCTCATAGTGAGCCACTCGTACTCAGATCCAAGTTAGTCTACAAAGTCTAAAATTAAGTGAAGGAAAGACCCAAACCAAATGACTCGTATCCAACCATATGACTTGTAGCAACCCAAGTCGTACCTATTCCAAAACCCAATCCAATCTCACCAACCAACACTAGTCAGCATACAACCAAGGCATACCACTTGTACCCTAGTATATGACTGGTACCCATCGGTCATATGTTGTCTAGAACCCAAAAATTCAAGAAATTTTCTAAGAGTCTCAAACCCAAGGAGTTTCAGTCTCCCCTACTAGGAACATTCATCCCTGAATGACAGACAAGGTAGGTATAATCATCATTTACACCTCTTAGATTCCTCTACTCTTATCTTTAGCAAAGATGCAAAGAAATCCAATAGAGTCATTTGCATTATTAAATATCAATCCAACCTCTAACAAAGTTAGAAAATAAAGATATAAGGATATGTTAAAGAAAACATACCTTTCGTACGAATCCTAGGAGCAAAAAACAGATGTGGATATTTAGACTTCATGTCCTACTTCGCTTCCCATGTAGCCTTTTTCACCTTGTGGTTTCTCCATAGAACCTTAATCAAGGCCACATCCTTGGTCATAACCAACAAACCTGCCTATCCAAGATCTCAAATGAGACCTCTTCATACGATAGAGAATCCAAGATACCCAAGTCCTCCAAAGGAACCACCGAAGAAGAATCACAAAAGACACTTCCTCAACATAAATACATGAAATACCAGATGAATGGAGCTCAAACTAGAAGACAACTCTAATTCATAATCCATACTACCAACCTTTTATAAAATTTCATAAGGACCAATAAATCGGGGACTGAGTTTCCCTTTTTGACCAAACTACATTACTCCCTTCATGGGAGATACCTTTAGGAACACTTTATCCCTAACCTTAAACTATAAGTCTCTACGCCTTATATCTGCATAGGAATTTTGGCGACTTTGGGAAGATCTAAGCCTATCCTAAATCACTTTTACATTTTCCATAGCCTGGTAAACCAAATCCAGACTGAACATATCCGCCTCACTAAGCCCAAACTACCCATAAGGAAATCAACACCTCATACTATAAAAAATCTCAAAAGGGATCATTCCAATACTAGAATGGTAATTATTATTATAAGCAAACTCTACAAGAGGTAGATGATCAACCCAATTACCACTATAGTCAATCACACATGCCCAAAGCATATCCTCCAATATCTGAATAGTCCTTTCTATTTGCCCATCCATCCTCAACTTTGACTTATTGGCACGCCATGCACTTAGCTACAAAGTTAGCCATATCCCTCTTCATACCATTCCACCAATACACCTCCTTAAGATCATGATACATTTTAGCTGAACTGGGATGAACAATATAGTCGGCCTCATATGCCTCAACCAATACCCTTTCATGTAACCCATCCATGTCAGGAACACATAACCTTCCTTGGTACCTCAAGGTACCATCACCACTGATCTCAAAGACCATCACCTTTTTCCCACCTACATCACTCTTGATTTTTATCAAAATAGGATCTAGCATTTGCTTCTTCTTAATTTCTGCACAAAGAGATGACTGAACCACTTCTTATACGAACACACCACCATCTTCGAAGTCTAGAAGATGGACTCCAAGATTAGCCAATTAATGAACATCCTTCACTAATTCCCATTTCTTTTTTTCCACATGAGCCAAACTCCTCATGAATAACCTGCTAAGAGCATCAGCAACCACGTTAGCTTTACTTGGGTGATAGTGAAGACTCATATCATAGTCCTTGAAAAGCTCCAACTATCTTCTTTGCTTGAGATTTAGATCTTTTTGAGTGAACACATACTGTAGTTTCTTATAATCCAAAAAGATGTCCACATGCTCTCCATACAAATAATACTGCCAGATTTTCAAAGCAAAAACCACCGCTAAAAGCTCCAAATCATGAGTAGGATAATTTCTCTCATGCACCTTCAACTGCTTAGAAGCATAGGCAATCACCTTCCCATGCTACATCAAAAGACAACTAAGTCCCACCTGGGATGCATCACAATAAACAACAAACCCCTCATTACCTTCAGGCAATGTCAAAATTAGAGTTGAAGTTAGCTTATCCTAAAACTTCTCAAAACTCCCTTCACACGTTTCTGACCAAGAAAACTTTGCCTTCTTTTGAGTTAACTTAGTCAATGGGGTAGCTATAGAAGAAAACCCCTCCACAAACCTCTTATAAAACCCAGCCAAACCCAAGAAACTCTGAATGTCGATTAGAGTTGTGGGTCTAGGCCACCTTTTAACCACAAGTAACTTTTCAGGATACACCATGATCCCTTCACTAGAAATAATATGACCAAAAAAAGTTACAGTGTTCAACCAAAACTCACACTTGGAGAACTTCGCATACAAATATTGTTCCTTCAAGGTCTACAACATCACACAGAGGTGATTAGCATGATCTACCTCACTCTTAGAATACACCAGGATGTCATCAATGAACATAATAATAAAAAGATCTCGAAACTACATGAAAACCCTATTCATCAAATCCATAAATATCGCAAGGACATTAGTCAACCCAAATGACATCACCAAGAACTCAAAGTGCCCATACCCAGTTTGAAAAACCATCTTAGGGATATCCTCCTCCCTAATCTTAAGTTGATGATACCCAGACTAAAGATCTATCTTAGAAAAGAACTTTCCACCTTGATCAAACAAGTCATCTATCCTTGGAAGAGGATACTTATTCTTAATCATTACCTTATTCAATTATTTATAGTCGATGCACATCTGAAGGAAACTATCCTTCTTGCGCATAAATAATACCGGTGCACCCCACGAGGATACACTAGGACAAATAAACCCCTTATTCATAAGATTCTTAAATTGCTCCTTGAGTTCCCTCAACTCAGCCGGAGCTATTCTATAAGGAGGAATAGATATTGGACAAGTGTCCAAAACCAAATCAATACCAAACTCAATTTCCCTATCCGAAGGAACACCAAGAAGATCATTTGGAAATACCTCAGGAAGCTCATTTACCACCGAAATCGAGTGTAAAGAAGGACCTTCCGAGTTAGAATCTTTAACCCAAACCAAATAATAGAGACATTCTTTGGAGATTAATCTTTGAGCTATAAGATAAGAAATAAACCTTCCCCTAGGAGCTAGAGAACCACCCTTCCATTCAATAATTGATTCACCAGGGAACCTAAAGATAACCTTAAGGGTCCGACAATCTAAGGATGCATAACAAAAGCGTAACAATTCTATCCCTAGAATAACATCAAAATCCATCATATCCAGCTCAACCAAATCTGCCAAATTTTGTCTACTACCAACAGATGCCACACACATCCTATAGACCCTTTTAGTAACAATAGAGCCACCTACTGGGGTAGAAACAAAAAAAGGATCCGAAATAACCTTGGGATCAAAATCAAAACATACATCTATATATAGGGTCATATAAGAGAGTGTGGATCCCAAATTAAGCCAGCAATACACGTCATGAGAAAAGAGTTGTAATGTACCAGTCATGATATCAGGAGATGCCTCAGACTCCTATCAAAATGCAAAAGTATATAACCTATTCCTACTAGCACCGACACCAAAAGTAAGAGTAGATGCTAAGGTAGCACCACTAGGCGTAGGAGTAGAAGATAAAGCAACCTGAGCTTTGACTGCTCCTGAAGCACCCTTACCAACTGAATAGTTTCAGAGCATATGGCCTAGATGACCACATTTAAAATTATCCCTCTATTCATCACAAAATCCCTGATGAAGTCAACCATGGAATCGATAAAGAGGACATAAAGAAGTCGACTGTGCCCCACTCGACTAAGATTGGGCACCCTATGCCAGAAAATTATCACCACCCTGTTGATGTCTATCGCTTGAAGGCTTTGGGTAAGGGGCACTAGGAGAAGAGATGGAACTAGAACTCCCCTACTTCTTCTTTGGCCATTTACCTCCATCCCGGCTGCCTTGTTGTTACCATTACCTCATTCAGAAGACCTGAGCTTCTTACTTTACCTTTTTCTGAACTTAGCCTATTTTTTTTTCTTCCTCCACCTATTGCATATGAACTACCAACCTAGATATATCCATATCCTTTATCAGCAATGCAGTCTTTTTTTCAAGGACCAATTCTCGAGATAGTCTAGAAGTGAACTTTCTTATCCTTGCCCTAATATCAGGCACCAATTCTGTAGCATACCTTGACAGCTGATGAAATTTCAAGGCATATTTCTTGACTGATATTTACTCTTATCTCAGATTGATGAATTTCTCCGCCTTCACTTCCCTCAGCTCCTGAGGAAAGAAGTGATCTAGAAAAGAATTTAAGAAAGTATCCCATAAGAACAACTCTTCAACATCACCACTATCCCTATCCCACTCCTCGCACCACTGGTACACATATCCTTGAGTTGGTAAGATATAAAATTCACCCCTTCCATATTTGTGGCCTACATTACCTTGATATCTTCTCCATTTTATCCAACAAACCCTATGGATCCTCCTTTACCTTTACACTAGTAAAATCAAGAGATTCATCTTCATAAATTGCTCAATCCTTGTGGCTTCAATAGATGAAACACCAAATGCATCCCGTTTAACCTGAGCAGTAATAACTGAGCAATAGTATGAATCAATTGATGAAATTTTACATTCATCACCTTACCCTGAAGAGGACTAGTAGAAACTAGTAGAACTCAATAACTATCAGGGAATAGACCCCTAGGTCGAGTATGTATCCCTTGCACGTTATCCCCAGATGGGACAGTGCTACATAATCATAAAAGAGACTCCACTAGATATGGCTATGTGGACCCATAATTGACCATGAACCTAAAGACCTGATACCAACTTGACATGACCCAATTGGGAGACTTGTCGTAAAAGGCATCCCAAGTCCAACCAAAACTAGGGACCACCCCCAAATTCCTAACCCAATCGTTCAGCACATACCCTGATTCAAATGAATTCTAAAAATATAACAAGATAGCATATAACTATCCAAATCTAGACTCTGGGATAGGTCAATAACCATGGCCGACCCAAATGAGTCCAACAATCCCTAAGCCAATCGATAGCCATAACCAAACCGTAAACCAAAACCAAAAACAATAACCAAACCAAGTTCAATTACATAACAAAAAAGGATGGAATAGTGAGAAATTTGGTCCAACGATGCCAGCCTCAATGTCAATTCCAATACTAAGCCTGACACCACTACCGATCCTGCTTATTCTAACCCATAGTAGTTCCACAAAAGCCTCTAACCAAAAGAAAACTAATATCCGGTTGAGACATGCCCCCAACCATAGCCAAAACCAATATCCATAAATAAATCAAAGTATGTAAGAATATCTATGAATACAAAATGGAGCCTTCCATAAAGATGGAAGCTCACCACTTCAATCCCGAGAGTTGATCCCAAAAATTTGATTACTATGCAGGGGAGTAGAATGGTTGGTTCCTGCATCACATAGGGATACAGCTACCTAAAGATGGGTTAGCGGGTGAACACTAGCATAAACTCAAGATAAGGATAAAATAATGCTAGCCAGTAAAACCAAGTAAACCAACCATATGCATACAAACCATACATATATATAACTATGCTGGGAAAGAGAATCAAGTTTAGCATGTATTAAAAACCATTAACTTGGGTATGTGTATCTTAATCGTATAAAACCACACACGAGCTATATGGGTCCAGTGTAACCCCCTTAACGGGCCCCGATGCATGTAGCCGCATGAGCCGGTGATACCATAAGAGTAGGGGATCTCACCCTCAATGATACATTTATACAGTGTACTTTAAGGATTCCCATGTACCTCATAATATCATTTATGGTCGCCATGACCAACCTCTCATGTCGGCAAACATGATTTTCCAGTGTTCGTTCATTGAACTCCCACCTTCAAGGTTAGCTATCACAACCCACCATTATTTCATAATTAAAATAATTTTCAGCCAACCAATCCATTATTCCATTTATTACTAACCAAGGCTATTAATAGTGGTATCGTCATACGGACTATAACTTGCAAATATTGTCCATAGCCAAACCTTAAGAGGTTAAGGGATTCCCGTGTACACATTTACCAAGTTAACTTGGGGAGTCCCATGTACCCTGTTGACACTCAATTTTGACCCTCCTTTCTTCAAATTACATTTATTTGAGCTTCTACTTAGTAATAAATCACATACTGTACTTTTACCATTATTTATCATTCAAAGTAATTATTATTATTATTATTATTATTATTATTATTATTATTATTGTTGTTGTTGTTGTTGTTGTTGTTGTTATTGTTGTTATTGTTGTAGTTATTATTATTGTTATCAAATTGATGTTTTCGCATATTATCATTACTAATAAAATTATGCAATTTAGTAACAAAGTTAGTATTATTATTCCAAATCCATTATTTTCTCTTCACTTTGGATTCTAACCAGACCCTCAACGAAATATTGGACCTCTTTTTTCTCTCTACTCTGTACACGCCATACCTCTCAGACCAACGAATAATGGTGTTTCTAATGGTATTGACCATTCCCTCTCCTAATCCATCAAATCCAAAAGTTTCCCATCAACTAAACATCCTTTCACCATCAATTCTTTATGCTTAAATCAGACCTCAAAGGTTCCTCATCTTCACTGCTACTTCAAAAAAGGTGAAGATCCTAAAGGACCATCAAATTTTAGGTTTTCATCTCCTTAAATTTGATGGGTACGAGCCCTCCGCCTCCAAATCGGCCCTTTCTCTCTTTACTTTAGTTTGAAAAGGTAAAATTAAACCTATTTATTTTTTGGATTTCACCATTACCTTTGTAATTGAGCCTCTCAAGAATTTAAAATTTGTATTCAAGAGGATTTCCCCAAGAAGTTTAAGAACCCTCTCTCAATTTCAGCTATAAAAAGAAGACTTTGAACTCCCACTTTGGATCATCAGTTGTAAGCCATAGTTATACAATAAACTTCTATTTTTCTTGCAAGCATATACCCGTTCGTCTCTCCATTAAATTCTGATTTACTTTCTCTGTGCGATTCAATTTTTAAAATCTTTCTAGTTTTGAGAATAAGTTTGTGACCCGAAGTTTCCGTTCACTAATCCGCAAAAGGTAATGTTTGAAACCATCGTATATTATTTTATAAAAAAATGTAGTAATGTTTTATTGACCTTTTAGATGTCACGTTGTAGGATTATTTTTTTTAGTGTTTAAATATCATGTCCAGGCTTGCTTACTTTTCTATTTTTTTTGTTTATCATGTCTCCTATTTTAACATATGGTATTGAATCTTCTAGTTTGCATCCTAGGTTGGGTTAATGTTCTTTAATTAAATATGTGGGTTGCTTAGATAACCAAGTATAAGTATTTTAGTTTCTTTATGCATAGGTGTTATTTGATTGTTACTTTCCTTTAAACGTATGTGATTATTTAGATCAAACACACTAGACCCCTCCATTCATTGAGGGCGAAGGTAGATAATGGCTTACGTTATTATTTTTGTTGTTCTAAAATGGATGCTTCAACAGAAGCATTTTTCCTTTTATCACGAAGTTGGAATTGTCATACACTCTCTTAAATACTTGAAATCATGATTTCCTTTACTCGATATATCATATTTAAATTCAACTCATGTGCACACTTAGTTGTTTGACGTTGAAATGCATCAATCTTCTCATTTTTGCATAGCTGAAAAATAAACTAAGTTAATATTCTTATTTTATTAAGTTAGTAGTTGTACCTTAAGAAGCTCATTTTAATTTCATACAAAGTGAGGTGTGGAGAAGGTATAGTGTGCGTAGATCTATCACTTTTAGAGAGGCCCTTTTTGGATGATTTAATACTTTAGTGTAACATTTTTTATATCGTGATTTCCATGAAGAATATATTATTGTCATGTCTATGCCTTGGAGGAAGTAAGATCGTGGAAATATGAACTTTATATGTGAACACCTTGAAAGTTAATAATTTATTTAGTGTAGAGAGGATTACATATAGAGGATGCATTGGTTGATCTAAACTAGTTTAGGATAAATGTGTGCTGGATTAATTTGGATGTTTAAGCAATATCTGGAGTTTCAACTTGTAAAGAAAATTACTCTATCTCTGATTTTTTTTTCAAGTTGATCTCTCGGTAGTTCAAGAATTATAGATGACATTGTGAGTATTTAGATATTTGTAGTCTTCTGTCAAGATTCATGTTCAAACTTTTCTTTGGTTTTAACCACATAATACCTATTGAAAACCCTTAGATTTTGGATTTTACATTAATTGATTTTATGTTTCAGAGAAACAACTTTTACGTGATATGAAGGTGTTTTATTCTTAGAACTTTTTCCCTAAACAAAAGTATTATAAGTTAGTTGCATTCAGTTTGTTTAGAAGTCATCGATTGCAAAGATGTATTATCAAAGGCGTAAATGGTGTTGAGAAAGATTGGTTGAACCTGTTAAAATAATGACTGCCCTTTTTCTCATTTTGTTATGTAATGCACTGCTCGAATTGAAATGAATAGGTTTGCAACCTTAAATTTGTTTTCTTTCATTTCTGTGTATAGTTAAAATGGAATTAATGTTACTTTTCATTTTTGTGAATATGCTTTAGCTTGTTTGTGTATGACTTAGCATCATTTTCATATAAGCCTTCTCTCACGTGTTTATGTAAGAATTTTGATTTAAAGTTTATAAGAAAAAAATAGAGAAAAAGTTGGTCATAACAATTTGCTTTAAATTTGTTTAACTGTTTTTCTTGTTCTCTTAAAACAAATAGCTCTAATAACTAGCTTGAATAAAATAATGGGCAAGTTTTCTTACTTTAGCTATTCATGCACAATTTTGTGTGTTAGGGTGTCTTGGGCATGTTCATTACTTTGAGTAATGTTATGTGGAGTACCATCTGGAAAATTAATTATGCATACATGCATCATCTTGTGTTGTATCTATAGTTTATTAGGTTCAAATTTAAGTTTTTTTCTTGCATTTTGTATTTATTTCCTCATTCGTGCTAGAAGCTTTGAGTTATTTTGTTGCGATCTCTGATTATATATTATCTTCATTATCAATTTAATTATTCATATTCAAGTTTAAATTCTCTAATCCTTATCTTTCTTATTTTACATGTACAACTTGGGAGCGCGTTTGGGGTCTCATGGCTTGACTCCATCTCTGTCCAAATCAGAGAAGCAAACAAACATCGTATTACATATTTTCGTCTAGCAGTCTAGTGCTTTTTTCCTCTTTTCAAGCTTTATTCTTCCTTTGTAGACCATTACTATTATTTTTGTTTAACATTTCTTACATTATTATTTGAAACTTGTGTTTTGCATGTTCTTGTTTGAATTAGTGCAATTTTGTAAAGATAGCCATCTTGACTATTCCGCTCTCACCTCTAAGTTTTTACACCTAGCGTAATAATTCGGCTCCGGTATATAATTTATATCATTAAAATTTGGTAGATTAAAATATGCTTTTTAGGATAAGCGGTCGGATTTGTTAGAATCCCTTAATACTTCTTTAATACGAAATTGTAGTCTATTCTTAGAATCAAGTTAGTTCTTCAATAATTAGTAACACTGGATTAATAAAAATTTAAGCTTTGCGTTAAACCGGAAAATTGTCTTTACTAATTTTAGATATGGTAAATCAAATTTTATTTTTTATTTTCAATTAATTTCAAATAAAATATGACACTTCGTAAGCCCTTTTTTAGGATTTATAATGGCAAGAAAATATTTTTATTTATTTATTTTTAGCCGTACCATAATAAAATAATAAATTCTCAAGGCATCATGTATTTAAACAACCATATATTTTATCTATTCATGTAGGGTAGGGTAATGAACTTATTTTTATAAAATTTGATAAAAACAAAAAATGGGGCAAAAGGGTCATCTTTTAGAATAAAATTTTTATTATTACTAATTAAAAGCCTTTTGTGAAACCATTTCAAGTAGTTACATCATTGTTAAGAGGTTTTATATTTCAGTAAATTATTAAAGTAAATTTTACAGCGAAGATGTTTTAATTTTTTAACAAGCATATGTTATAATAAGATATATATTTTGTACCATGCTTATATCTTTCTTAATTTAACATTTGATAATCCTTCTCTAATCTAAGTTTTGTCGGTTAACCGTAGTTAGCGGATCCTTTAGAATGCCTAATCCCTTTCCTATAGGATAATTAGAATTCTTACCTAGAATCGCTTAGTTATGTAGGCCTTAAAATAAAGTCATTATTTTTTTTATCACGTAGTTTATAATAGGTGTCCTAATTCACAGTAGAACTAATTAGGTGGAGACTTCTTAACTCTAATTAGAGGTTTCAATATGTTGTACCTCGGTTTGACCCGTGTAAAAATGGGGTGTTTTGCAGAGAAATTTTTACTTTTGAGAGTCGCCACTTAATTTTGAAAAGAAATTAAGAAACCTTTAGAGAGTCACTTCAAACGATTCAAAATAGGAAAATCGTTTAAGTTAAGAAATTCTGAGTAAGCGATTCCTATTAACGTTTTAGGAAGATGTTAGGCACCTAAAACGTCCGCTAACTTGCGGTTATCCCGACTGTTTGAAAATCGTCTTTTGATTAACTTCAAAAAAGTTGATTTTTTTTTTTAAAAAAATGATTTTAGGAATATTTTGGTGTTTATGGAAAGACCAGTTTTTTAGCGACTTGACTAAGGATTTTACTAGGTTCGCAAAACACATGTAAAACAAGTAAGCAAAAAGAAAAGAGTGAAGTAGTGATTTAGGCTTTTAAGCCCATACCGTCGACCCTGTCCTAATCTAGTTGGGTTTTTGACCCATTTTTTCACCTGTCCTAATTCTATGTGTTCGAACCCTTTTCAGCTCGAATTTTTACTCCACCTGTATTAAATTTACAACTTTGTCTTCGAGGCCCAGATAAATAGACAAATAAAATAGATAAAGGAATAAATAAATAAATAAAGACAACAATACGAATGAATAAATGAGAAAACGAGACTTTCAAGTCTCTTAGCCGCTTCGGAGATGAACTTTAACCCATCTTCTTCATCTTTCGACTCCTTTTTTCATAAATAATTAACTAGAAGAGGTAGGTCTCATTGGCCCGTCATGAAATGCAATAGAGAGAGAACCCATTTGAGGTTTGAACACGTTGTCTCGAATTCATTTCACATGTATCAAAGAAAATAATAGAGATCAATTATCTACTTATGGAAGTGAGGGAGGAAGACAAGAAATTCGATGAACTTATCAGGACAACATACCAAATTGAGCATGAATAGAACCAAATAAAAATAAGAGAAAGCATCCAAAATTTTCGACCGAGGGCTATTCCAGAATAAGAAAGGAGGTGAAAATTCATGCACATACTTACTGGAAAAATAAACCCAACATAATGCTAAGGAAGGGTATTTTACTTAGAATTGGTCTACTCAAGTCACAAACCACTCTGAATAACAGACATGCTTCACTAACTTGTAAACGCTATAATGCACATAATATAACCCACGCTGGTTCAATCAATCATCAAAGACAAAACTATTTGAAGCGAAGGTTATTGATTGTACTATTTTTTGTTATACAATTGGAAGGTGAGAAAAAGTCATGGTGTAAATTATTCACTTCTTTATGACATAATTAGGGTAAATTTGTCTAACTGAATTAACAATATAGCCCATTAGATCACTTATTCAAAAATCAACAAAAGACATTATCCTTTATTAAGTCATTTTCACTAATCATTATCGCACAATGAACTCCTCGTGACATCGTTTTATGAATATGCAACCACTACAACACTGAAATAAAATAATAAAATACAATAAAGTGAAACACAATAAGACTCTAAAGCAGCACATCAAATATTTGAGCAGCAAAATCAATTTTCGCAGATTACAATTGGGAACTTCAAAGTAACACAAAACTCAATACACCTATATAAGGTTCCAAAACTCTATGTCATCGAATGTATAATGTTGTAAAGCAGTAAGTAATCAGTGGAAAATAAAGGATGAAGATCTCATAAAGTGGAGCAGACAAGCGAAGAAAGAGAAGAGAACAATACTCACTACGACCCAACAATACCCATGGGACGATTCAAAATAGGAACTTTCAAAGACGAAAAACATATCATGAAAGTCTCATTTTTTAGTTCTCAATTTCATTAAGCCTCTTATACATTGTAAACCAAAGAGGCTTACCAAAACGTTTGCTTCAAACTAACTAAATTGATTTTCATGATTTCTCAAATAACTTCAAACAAGGAATGTAAGACTAACAACAACAAAGAAAATAAGACTTCATTTCAAAGATTCAGAGACACACTCCCACATAGAAATGAGGAAAATAAGACTAATCAATATCCCTGTAAAACTACAGCAGGGTTGACTACTATTCCAAACCTCCTCGCTATTTTAACAGATTTGAGCGGTATAGTCTTTAAGAGAAACTAGGACTTTTTAATAAGATTATGGAGCCTGCTCCTCGTCCTTTTGGCATGTGAGGAGCCAAAGAAACTTGAGGGGCAGCTCCACTAGCAGAGCTGTGAGCTTGACGATTTAAGCTTCGTTCAATAATAATATCAAACAAAACACAGTCAATCAGCAATTACGACCAAACAACCTCAGGTTAAGACTATTAAACATGGTCGAAGCATCACACTTTAACTAGGCAATCAGGCTATTCTAACCACCAATAATACACAATATAAGAGTATCAAATCGACACTCTACCAATATCTACTTATGGCTATTGAAGCCATCTACCAACAAATAGACCAGTATACAATCATATTGAAGACTTATTCACAACTGTAGAAGATTGAGATGAAGCAGAAGCACTCAATAACTCAAAGGGATAGGATGTTACCTTTCAGGGAGCAGTAAATGGGATGACGAGCTATCAGTAAAATCATCGCTACCAGAATCTCACGATGTCGACCACCAATAGCGCTTCTTCTGTCTTTTCTATTAAAGATTTCAAAAACCACTTTCAAATCCCAAAATTTTTTACCCTTCCTGATTTTCCCCACCCAAGAATTTTTGAACAATCTTTTTTTTTTCAACTCTCCCCCCTAAATTTTTCAACCAAAAATCCTTGAATTTTCCATCCTCTTGATTTTTCCAGTCCAAAAAGGAAAGAAGGGAGAAATTTTCCCCTCAAACTCCTAACCCAGGAATTTCCAACCCCTTTTTCACTCAACAGTGGGTTGATTATATAGAGGATAAAAGGGGGTATTTCGGGGATATTCGAAATAGAAGAATTTGAACTCAAATAAAAGATATCTTCAGCTCACCAATCGTACCGAATTTTGCCATTGAGAATATTTTGAGAAATAAATTTTTCAACCAATGGAAAAGGAGCACATGCATACCTTCATGGTACAATACTAACAACTTGGAATGGATTCTTAACAGCTAATAATTTTTGGAACATTGAGGGCTGCCACCTAGCCTTTTTCTAGAACATTCTTGTGATTTTAGTATGATTTTGCATGGAGAAGAATGCGTTGAAGAGGGAAATAATCGAGTTGAAGCTTCTCTGGGTCGGTTCCAGGTGAAATCATTAGATTCGGGTTGATGTTGACTGATTTTGGGTCAAAAAGAGGTCGAGTTTTCGGTGTTGAAGTTGGCTCGTCGACTAATATTGTTGTTGTTTGTTGAATAGCAGGTCTTTGTGAAGAAGAAAGGATAAGAAATATTATTGATGTCGGTCGAACCGGGTTGGGTTTTGAATTGTTGGGCTAAGAATATTTGAGGGGAGTAAATGGGTCGGTTACTGGCCCAATTAAAAAATGGGAAGAGGTCTGAAATTGTTTGAATTAAATTGGGATGAAGGGTTTTGAGAATTTAGGTTAGAATTTTGGGATTACAATTTAGGCAATTACTTTAAATTCTAGCCAATTTGAATATTAATTGATCGAATGTATCACAATTGGGGTCGATTTGATTTCAATTGGAGTCAAATTTAATAGATTGACTAAATCAAATCGAAATTTGATATGAATTAACACCTTATTTAATCTTGAGCTCCTTGATTCGATAAAATTAGACAAGTATTTATCCAAATAAATTATTTTTTAGAGAAAATTATATTTAAATCAGGATTTTAATCATTTGAATTTATTTTTCAAGATGAGCCATAATTAAAATTCGATATTTTGTAAAACCAACATTCAAGTATCAAAATTGTATAATTTCGTATAATTGAATACGACAATATACAATCGCTGCTTAAAATGACAAAATTACATACAGAAAATATTTTGAAAACCCTTTATTCGGATAAGTAAATGTTGTCATTTTATTTGAGACTCGAAGGAGCTCTGAATTAAACTAAGTTATGGAGGGGAAAAATTTGGTGTCAACAACTGCCCCCTCCCTTTGGGTAGGGTGGATGCAAGTAACCCTGGGCAAAGAGAGGTTGACGTTCCTAATTTTTCGATCATAGATTCGAATTTGAAAGAGGCTGGTTTTTGCACGAGTTTCATAGAGTCATGGCCAGACCTCGAGATCAGTTTTACTACATATCTCAGGTTACATGAGAATTTAGGCCACTTGCATTTCATAAAGCTTGATTTAAAGCATGATTTTCAAAAAATTCATAGGTTGTCTCGATTTTTTAGATTTTGATAAAACCAAAAAATTGGGGAATAGAGGGATTTGGGAGAGGTTGGAATGCAGTCGAGTTTTCTACATAGATCCCAGCCTACATATCCCCAAGACTCAGGGAATCAGACTGCTTGTAGTTCAACTCAATAGGTAGAAAAGATAGTCTTTTATTTTAGACAGTTTTTGGATTAGAATGAGTGACAGGCTTATCGAATTACAGAAAAGGGAATTATAACCTCTTAATCATGAATGTGGGATCTTTCACACTCATAGACAAAAACTTACCTGGACACAATTTCCAAAACTCCAAGTGTGTTGTCACCTAAATTTGAAAAAAGGAGAAAGTTCCCCTCGGTATGAGTTGAGAAAACATCCCAGAGGTAAAGCTGAGACCAGAATATCCAAAAATACCCACATGCCTTCTAATAGAGGCGTGGTTAGATGGTGGTGGTGATCTTCATTTAGCTCGCATCTAGAGAGTTTGACATCCCTCTCCAGACTATGTCCCGTTTTGTTGCTGAGAAAGAGTTCCACATTGTGCTGCATCCTTTTTGGAGTCGTCTACACCTGTGGTTTTGGTTTTGAGATTTTCATCCTCTCGGATGCTCTCTACAATATCTCAAATTAAGATAATTAGTAATAAGCATAATTCACGAAAGAGGTGTATAGTATTTTACCATATCTCTACGTGAGTCGTTGCCTAAAAGGTGAAGTCATCTCATTTTGTGCCTGCTTGGGAGGAAATAACTTGCAATAACAGATACAACAACCCTCTCGGTTGTTGTATAATTAGCTTAGTTATTGAGCGAATATATTTTCAAAGTAGGGTAGCCCTTTCGGACACTAACAATACTTTATGCGGAATGGTCCCTGCAACCGTGCAACCTTGCGTTGATGAGGCAACCCTTTTGGCTACCTATATCACTTGTTGTATGTGGAATTATGAACTCTCCAGTTATAGCCGATGATTAATTTATAAATTTTTCTTAAATTGTCAATCTTTGGATAATCTTGCACATTATTTGATGTTGGATACGAGGCGACTTACAGCTATCCTTTGAATTGTTAGCTTTTAGATAATCCTGCACGTTATTTGACTTTGGATAAGAGATGGCTTACAGATACCCCCCCAATCTCTAGCTTTCAGGTGTTCCTGCACATCATCCGACCTTGGATATAACATGACTGATAGATAATCTCTCAAATTGTTAGTCTTTGGGTAATCCTGCACATAATTGATCTTGGATATGACGCAGCTTATAGAGAATCCTCGGACGTATCAATTTGATAATCTTGCATATTCTACAGTAATGATTTAGTTGTGACTTATGGATAACCTTTGAATTATCGACTTTTGGGAGATCTTGCACACTATCCGATTAGGATGTTGTGGTGGCTTACGGATGACCTACAGGCTATCAAATCATAGGTGATCTTGCACACTATCCTATTTCAAATAATATGACTTATAGATGACCCTCAAATTGTCAATTTCTAGGAAACCTTATATATCATTCATCCTTAGATAACGATTTAAAGGCGTCCCTTCAAATCATGTGCTCTCGATGCATTCAGATATTCATTCATAAAATAATAAGATATCCTCGATGCTAGTATTCTATCTAGTGGTCAACAAATATATTGAATGCTGATGATCTCCTCGACGCCAGCGTTGTGTTTAGCACATCAATAGATATATTGAATAGCCTTATTGGGTGATGATATGAGATGGCCCTTTTGGCAATGATATGCAATGGCCCTTGCGGCAATGATATTTGATTACCCTCGCAGCAATGATATATAATGGCCTTTGCGGTAATGATATGTAATGGCCTTTGTGGCAATGATATGAAATGGCCCTTGCGGTAATGATATGTAATGGACTTTGCGGAAATGATATGCAATGGCTGGCCTTTGCAGCAATGATATGCAATGGCCTTTGTGGCAATGATATGCAATGGCCTTTGCGGCAATGATATCCAATGGCCTTTGCAGCAATGATATGCAATGGCCTTTACGACAATGAAATGTAATGGCCTTTGCCGCAATGATATGTAATGGCCTTTGCGGCAATGATAAAATAATTTTACCTGGCTTCATTCGTCAGTGTCCTGCTTTCTGCATGTACCTGTACTCAAGGTAGATGATTAGTAGACACAAAGTCGCTTTTACTAGCGATAATTTTTAGGAAACTTCTAAATACAATATTTGTAAAGAAGACAAAGAGCTTTTGCTTGTCGCCTACGATCTCAAGAAATGAGATGGACAAATGAAAGGTCCTCAATAAATGCGCATTAAACCTATTTTTAGGGCTATCCTAAAATACCACTCTTGGGTATTAATGCTCTATTGTGGCTCCCACTTTGCTTGGGGATTTTCGAAAGAGACCCTCATTTTGTATATTGAACCCTGTATCCACAGAAAAATGATTAGTTTGAATGAAATTACTTCGTGTTGACCTTATTCGATCCTTGATTTTCTCCTTGCCATTTCTTGGGTACTCCACCATATCGGGACTTCCACCCTGACACTCGATGCCAAATGATGTCTAGGCAAGTACTAAATAAGTGAGTCGTAAGATTTTTGAAAATAGTCTTAAATTTTTGAAAATGATTTCGAAAACCTCTGCAAAACTTTAGAAAATCTCTGCCAATCATGTCAAGTACTAGCTCAACGAATGTCTTCTTTGTGGTTTTGACTATGTCTGACGGATGGTTTCCAAAACTCATGATCATTGTTGGAAGGCTTCTTCAAGTAGTTCTATCATAGCCAAAAATTGAGTCTACCTAGACTTTGTTACAGTTGGTGGCTTCCAAAGCTTGACTTTAACCTCTGGTGCTAGGGAATTTGGCATATGTTCCGGCATTTGCTGGAAATTTTGAGGTCTTTCTCAAAATTTCTGCCCCAGTTTAAAGTTGTTTAAGATGATACCAATCCGAGTGGATCTGAAGTCTTTGCTGATCTTTTTTCTCTTTATTGGATGTCGATCTTCTCTTGTGAATTTTCGAGATTCCTTCTCAAAAATTCTGCCACAGTTTCCATTTCCTGGGGTTATATGACCGAGCCATTGGGGCACTACGTGTCTCGTTGAAGCATAAATCAGGTCAAACGTAGTTCAGGACTATGCTAGGGATATACAAAAGAAATTAATGGGTTGACCGAAGCCGACATAGGCCACCTACGTATCCCTTTATTAGGAATTCAGGTCATCACGTAGTTCATACATAAGAAGGAAATGATGAATCGTCCTAAGGGGTTAACCGAAGCTGACATAGGCCACCTAAGTATCCCATTCTTGGGAATTTAGGTCAAACGTAGTTCGTACATAAAGGGAAAGGGACTCTAGGCAGTTACGCACTAGAGAACAACATTATTACAAAGTCAATTACAAGTAAATTAAGGAAAAACAAAAATTGGACCTTCTTTTAAACATAGTATCTCTTTACCATATCAGAATTGATTGGTTTGGTCCATTCTCTTCCATCCATCTCAGACAAGATCAGAGCTCCTCCAGATAGTACCTTACGAACTAGGTATGGCCCCTGCCAGTTTGAAGCGAACTTACCTTTGTACTACTCTTGGTGAGGGAATATTTATTTGAGAACTAGTTGCGCTACTTCAAATATTCGAGCTCTCACCTTCTTGTTAAAGGCACGAACCATCCTGTGTTGATATAGCTGGCCATGACAAACAGTAACCATTCTCTTTTCATTAATCAACATGAGTTGTTCATAGCGAGCGTGGACCCATTCTTCATTTCTCAGTCCAGCTTCCTGAATAATCCTTAGGGAGGGTATTTCAACCTCAGCAGGTATCACAGTTTCATTCCCGTAAATAAGTAAATAGGGAGTCACCCCGGTGGAGGTTCGAACAGTTGTATGATATCCCAGCAAAGCATAAGGTAACATCTCATGCCATGATCTATCATTTTCAATCATCTTTCTCAAGATCTTCTTGATATTCTTGTTGGCAACTTCCACGGCTCCATTTATTTGGGGACGATATGCAGTCGAGTTGCAATGCACGATTTTGAACTGATCACAAATTTCATTCATCAAGTGACATTTCAAGTTTGCCCCATTATCGGTAATGATTTATTCTGGCACTCCAAATCAGCAAATCAATTTACTCCTGATGAAATCTGCAACCACTTTCTTAGTGATGGCTCTGTATGAAGCAGCTTCAACCCACTTAGTAAAGTAATCGATGGCAACCAAAATAAACCTATGCCCATTCAATTTCGATAGCTCTGTTGGTCCGATAACATCCATGCCCCAAGCTATGAAGGGCCAAGGTGAATTCATTGCATGAAGCTCATGTAGAGGCATTCGAATCAAATCTCCGTGTATTTGACATTTTGGACATTTCTGCACATACCTGCTATAATCATTCTCCATAGTCATCCAAAAGTAACCGATCCTCAGGATCTTTCTATCAAGGGCAAATCCATTCATGTGAGGCCCGCAAACTCTAGCGTGTACTTCTTTTATCAATTTATTGGCTTCCACAACATCGACACATCTCAAGAATCCTAAGTCTGGAGTCCTCCTAAAAAGGATTTCCCCGCTTGGAAAATAGTTCTTCGCTAGCCGCCGAATTGTCTTCTTTTGATTGTTACTTGCCTCTTCGGAATATATTCCAGATTCTAAATACCTCTTTATATCATGGTACCAAGGCTTTCCATCAGGCTCCTCTTCAACGTATGTGCAGTGCGCGGATTGCTCCTTCAATCTTATTTCTAGAGGATCAATATAACTCTTATCTGGGTGCTGAATCATGGAAGATATAGTGGTCAAAGCATCAGTAAACTCATTTTGTATCCGTGGGATATGTCTGTACGGATATGTCTGAAATCAAGTTCTTTAAATCTTTCACATAATTCTTGCACCAGCTCTACGTAAGGAGTAATCTTGGAATTTCTTACTGCCCATTCTCCCCGTACCTGGTGAATCAGCAAATCTGAATCCTCGATGACTAACAATTCATGAACACCCATATCAAGTGCCAATTTGAGACCCAAGATGCAAGCCTCATAGTCAACCATGTTATTGGTGCAGGGGAAATGCAGCTTTGCAGTTACCGAATAATGTTGGCCCATTTCTGACACCAAAACTGCTTCGATTCTTGAACCTTTAAAGTTGACTGCCCCATCAAAGAATAGCCTCCATCCGAAGTAAATCTCTGTGATATCTTCCCCTACAAACAAAATTTCCTCATCTAGGAATAAGTTCGAAGTGGCTCGTACTCCTCATCAACAAAATTTTCTGTCAAATGATCCGCTAAGGCTTGCCCATTGATTGCCTTTTGGGTTACATACACAATGTCAAAATCACTCAGCAACATTTGCCACTTGGCTAGCTTTCCTATAGGCATGTCCATCTAAAATATATACTTCAATGGATCCATTCTCGAGATGAGGTATGTTGTGTAGGGCGACAGATAATGCCTCAACTTTTGTGTTGCCCAAGTCAAAGCACAACATGTCCTTCCTACAAGAGTGTAACGGGCTTCATATGGCATGAACTTTTTACTCAAGTAGTAAATGGCTTTGTCTTTCCTGCCAGTCTCATCATGTTACCTGAGGACACATCCAAAAGCATTTTCTGAGACTGACAGGTAAAGCATCAATGGAATTCCTTCTCTTGGCGGTACCAAAACCGGCGGCGCAGACAAATATTCCTTGATGAGGTCAAAAGCTCTCTGATATTCTTCCGTCCACTCATTCAATGCATTTTTCTTCAGCATCTTGAGAATTGGCTCGCATATGACTGTCAACTGAGCAATAAACCGGCTAATATAATTCAAATGACCCATGAAACTCATAACTTCCTTCTTGGTTCTCTGTGGTGGCAAGTCCTGAATTGTCTTGATTTTGGATGGGTCTAACTCGATGCCTCTTCTGCTGACAATTCAGGACTGCCCCATTAAACTGTACTTTCTTAATCTATTAAAAAAAAAATTTAGATGGGTCAGATGATCCAAACTCTCGCAGGATTTGATAATTACGTCATCCACGTATACCTCAATCTCTTTATGGATCATATCATGGGAAATGGTTGTCATAGCCCTCATATATGTGGCACCCGCATTCTTGAGACCAAACGGCATTACCCTATAATGATAGACACCCCAAGGCATAATAAAAGCCATCTTTTTTGCATCTTCCTTATCCATCAATATCTGATGATAGCCAGCAAAACAATCAATAAAAGACTGTATTTCATGCTTTGCATAATTATCAATGAGGATATGAATATTGGTCAATGGAAAATTATCTTTAGGGCTGGATCTATTCAAGTCTCTGTAGTCAACACAAATACAAATCTTGCCATCCTTTTTTGGCACGGGGATGATGTTGGCTAACAACGTCGGATACTTTGTGACCTCTACTACCTTGGACTGGATTTGTTTCATCACTTCTTTCTTAATCTTTAGACTTAAGTCCGGTTTGAACTTCCACATTTTTTGCTTGACTGGATCAAACTCAGAATTTATCGGTAACTTATGTGACACAATACTGGTGTTCAACCCTGGAATATCATCATAGGACCAAGCAAACACGTTAATAAATTCCCGCAACAAGTGAATGATCTCTCTTTTTTGTGCTTCCGCCAGGTGGATACTGACGCTTGGTTCTTTAGTTCATCATGATCTCCGAGGTTGACTGTTTCAGTTACCTCCAGGTTGGGTTTTTCCCAATTCTCAACCTTTTCCATATCTTCAACTAATTGTTCCTCATCATCGTCTTTCCAATCATCATCGTTCCCTTCATTTTGTTTGTTTAAACTTTGACATGACATGACATTGGCAGATTTTCAGTTGCTGTTATTGTAAGGGACAAACAAACCAAGTTAGATGATGACATGATAATAACAAAATATATGACCAGGAGTATTTTAGAAATAATAGAATTTTCTAAAAAGATGAAGGCCTTTTCATTGAAATTTGAGAGATAATTACAAAACCATGGCTCATGACTTGCGTAAATAACAGTCCATGCCTTTTTTAAGCAGTAAAATACGAAAAGAGAGTTTTGAGATATAAAAGGTGGATCGCAGGGACTCCTCCGAATCATCACCGATTTTAAAAACTATTAGTAATTGCCCTTTCATCTACAACGATGGGCGATGGGTTATGAGTGGAGTGGAGGTATAATTTTGCAAGGCCTCCCCTGGCGCCATCTTCTTTAAGCCGCTGGATTTTGGGAAATCTTCTGATACAACATTGCATCCCTCGAACAAATCTCCTATCCCATCCCCAAGACCATCATCATCTGACACCTCTCGTACAGAAAATGACTGGCACAGGAGTGGCAAGGGCCTAAACAAACTTTTCTCTGACTCATCCTCAACCCTATCCTTCTTGGTAGGCTGATATCCTAACCTATACTTAGATCTTCTCTCTGGGATTATAATAGGCTCGACAATTTCATGTAAATTCTTGCCCAAGCCTCGACCAGGTTCAAACCCATTTCTTAACATCACCGTTGCAATCATTTTGTAGACAGAAGGCATTGGTACTTTGGGCATCGTCCCTGTCCACAGCATTTACAATTTCCACTGTATAGAAACTTTTACCTTTTGGAACATCTTCAATCACCGGCATATAACCATTAGGACGATCCGCTCAACTTCCTTCTCCTTGGATGACTACTTTATGATCCTCCTAAATTAACTTCAATAATTGATGAAGGGGTGATGAAATTGCCTTTGCACCGTGTATCCATGGTCTTCCCAAGAGTAGGTTGTAGCTAGGATGGATATCCATAAGATGAAACTTAGTCTTAAACTCAGTAGGCCCTATTTGGATGTGCAAATCAATCTCTCCTATGGTATCTCTCTGCCCTCCATCGAATGCTCTCACATTTATGTGGCTTTGACAAATTTTTCCCAAATCATAGCCCATTTAAACCAACGTGGAGAAGGGGATAAATATTCACACCAGATCCATCGTCTATTAATACCTAATTAATTGCATAATCTTAACAAATGACGGTGACATACATGGCTTTGTTATGCATCGCCCCTTCAAAAGGCAACTCTTCATCATTGAATGATATGCGATGATTCCCCACAATGTTTCCTATCATCATAGCCAGGTTCTCAACACTCGTTCCTGCGGGAACATATGCTTCATCCAAAATCTTCGATAAAGCTTATCGGTGGTATTGCGAACTCTTTAATAGTGCCAAAATGGAGATTTAGGCTGGTGTTTTCTCTAAATATTTCACAATTGAGTAATCTTTTGGTTGCATACACCTCCAAAATTCCTCAACCTCTCCTTCAGTGATTGGCCTTTCCTATGGATCCTTTTTGTTCATCAATTCCTCAGGGATATAGCATCGTCCCGACCACATCATCCCTTGGGCAGCAGCGATCTGTACAATGAATTCCTTCCTTGATGGGGGAGGGTGTGCCTGACTTAGAGCCATCATCACTATAAACGGGCCTTTCTCATTGACACTTAAACCAGCCACAACCCTCTCTATCTTCTCTACCTCTTCTGCCCTTTTTTGCTTTTCGTAGTTCACCTGGGTAATGGTCTTGCCAGATGCCCATTCGCCCTCAATTTCAATCATATTAACTATAGATCCCCCATGGTTAGGAAATGGATTACTACTAACATTTGGTGTAGGTGCCTGGAGCGTGATGACCTTTTGATCGATTAAATCCTGGATCCTATGTTTCAGGTAGCCACAATCATTTGTATTGTACCCCACTACTCCTGAATAATAGGCATAATTTTGACTTGCATTAAAAAATTGAGAGTTGGGATTGATATGCCTGGGCTGTATTGGTTGCAAATGACCAGCATTCTTTAATCTTTCAAACAATTGGGTGCGACTTTTATCTAGTGGGGTAAAGTTTCGGGGAGGTTTCTTTTCGTGGTTTGGACATTGGGGGTTGTACTGGCTTTGATTTGTAGGAGGAGGTACTTGGTGATAATTTGAAGACGCTTGGAAATTTGTTCGGTTATTTGGAGGAGTAGATTGGAAATGAAACTGATAATTTGGAGGTGAATCTGGGTATTGGGGAAAGATATTTGGCTGTGGAGCTTGTTATGAGGATTGGATGTTTGGGAGTGGAGTTTTCTATAGAGTTTGGGCATTTGAGAGTGGAGATAGGTATTGGGGGTGGGCGTAGAACACGTGCTGAAGGTTGGGTGACGGCGGAGAAGATAAAACATTTCTAGAGTTGAACCTCTTTTTCATTTTTGCAATAGGATTAGCAGAAATCACACCTACATCTTCCTTTTTCTTGTTTGAGAACATGACAGTCCCAGATAACGTTGGGGTTTTGGTAATTTTCCCTGTCCGAATACCTTTTTCCAATGATTCTCCTATTTTTACCAAATCCGCAAAAGTTTCCCTGACAGTGGACACCATCCTGGTATAATATTCTCCTTCTTGAGTGTGAGAGAACACGGATACCATTTCCTCCTCGAACATGGGGGGTTACACTTTGGCGGTTTCTTTTCTCCAACGAAAAGCATAGTCTCAAAAGCACTCGACATTTCTCTATTTGATCCGATCTAGTGAATATCGGTCTGGGACTATTTCAATGTTGAATGTGAACCGGTCAAGAAAACCCTTGTCCAATGCTTCCAACCAGTCCACCTTTTCGGCTCATGAGACATGAACCACTCCAAGGCTTTGCCACTCAAACTTCGACTGAATAGGCGCATCAATAACGCCTCATTTTTCCCCATCCCTACCAGTTACTCACAGTACCTTCTCAGATGGGCCATTGGATTTCTGGTACCATCAAACATCTCAAACTTAGGACTTTGTACCCATCTGGTAGGTCTACTCCCGGGTGAACACATAAATCGTCATACCCCAAACCGTCGTGGTCCCTAGCTCCATGAGACTCTTCGTCCTCATGATCTCTTCCTCCATAGCTAGTAAATTCCTTTCATGTTGGGTCCTCCACTCTTTCTTCTTCTTCTCGTAATGGTCCATCTCAGAGTTAGAAAGGGGTTCATAAATATCAGGGGATATGATGGCTTGAGGGGGATTTGGAAGGGAGGCTTGATTTTGCGGAATAAAGGAACTTGGTTGGTAAGTGGGGAGGATGTTTTGGAAATTCGAAAGGTTATGTGGATTTTGTGAGTAGTCTGGCGGAATATGAGAAGGATTCTGCGGATTTGGAAATGAATTTGGTGGATTCAAAGGTAGGTTTGACGTATTTTGTGGATTTGGGAGTGAATCTTAAGGATTTGGGAATGCGTTTTGTTGATTTGAGAATGTGTTTTGAGGATTTGGAAATGGATTTGAAGACGGGTTCTGTGGGGTTACAGATGGATTTTGTGGATGGTAGGCGTCTGGGTTATTTTCATGATTAGTATTTTGGACAAATGGAGGAGCGAAGGTGGATGATACGTTATTTGGCTGATCCCCGAGAATAGGTGTGCTGAAGGGAGGGATTTGGAGTGGAGTCCCGTGTTCTCCTGGAGCGGGGGCATTGACGATGATGGCCAAGTTAGCCAAATTTCGAGTGCGATTTATTTCCTCCTGAAGCATTTCTAACTTTCTTGTAATTTTCGCAATCATTTCATTCTGTTCCGCTATCACATTGTCCCGGATAGTCAGTGCACTTTCTTCGTCATTTCCTGTCATTTTTGAATGATGGTCAGAAGATGGGATTTTGTGTGCTTTTGATCGGGTGAAGTAGGGATGTTCTGCCAGCTTATATCAACACGGAGTAATTTCTGTTATCTATAAAGTAAAACAACTCAAAGGCAAATGTGTTAGTTTCCGTATATGATAAGTAATGCAAAATATTTGACAGGAAATAACAACATAGAGTTGTTTGAGTCATAGCCAAATTCATCCATAGGACATAGTGGATAAACTTGCCTTTGATCAAAACAAACGCACATAAGCGCATAAAACAGTTATATCACACAACAACATTATAATAACGTGTATCCTAGCTGGGGTGAACCTTTTTGAGCCAAGGGTTTAGGCCTAATGATTTTTGAAGAAAATATATGCTTTCTCGAAGTCAATCCATTAACCCCCAACTTATATAGGCACGAAAAAAGGCATAAATGCCTACAAAAGATAACAAAAAAGGGATACAATCTTTAGGGGGAAAGGGAAATAACATGAAAATAGATAAGTTCCCGCGCAGGGGAAATAGAAAAACTAGCTACTGGAGGCTCCTTCATCTGCCTTTGCCTTCTTTGCCTTGTTTACCTCCTGTGCTATTTGATACCTATTGATGATAAGATGAGTCCCTTATAATTGTGCCTTACAGTCGTAAGTTATTTTCCCTATACTATCGAGTTGGGAGGCCATGTTATCATCCAAATCGATTAGACATTGCCTGGAATCATCAGTTTTCTACCAAGTTCTTTTCAATTCTTCCCTCAAAATATGTATGGTTAAAGCGTCCTCCACGTGTATCTTCCGGTGCGCGATTTCACTTTTCTAGAACTCATTTAGTAGCCTATGGAGCCAAATTTAATGCTCGGATTCTACATCTACAACCCGAGTAGGCACATTTAGTCCCGAAATCAATGCTCCGGCGAGACTCTTTTTCAACCACTCCTTGTAAGTGTCGCTGACTTCAGGGTCATGCTCTATACGGAAAGTCACTTCCGTCCACCTTCTTCTTCTCCATCCATTTACCATGCCTTCTTTGAGCGGAGACTCACTTTCAACGTATTCGATGAAAAACCTAAGCATGGAATCTATTTGTGGTGCCTCCTGCTTGATCTCGAATTGCCTAAGAACACTGCAGGATTGTAAAGACGGGTCCCCCTGAGACCGGGAAGCACTAGGAAAGGCCACTTTCCCCATCCAATGGTGTAATTCCCTTAACGAAGAGAGTTAATGGACCATTGCACATCGTCATCTCTTAATTCCTCGAAAGTCTTAAACCAAAATTCGTGAGATGCTTCCCTTTTGAACTTGTGCAGAAACAACCACATGTCGTGAGAAGCCAGCATATCCACCCTTGTTTTGTGATCAGGTTGTACCATTCTCGAATCCTTTACCAAATGCTCTATCATCCACCATTGTAATATGAGGTTGCAACCTTGAAAGAAACGATTTTTGACTTAACACCTTCCCAAGGCTCGATATATGTCGGCGATAATCATGGGAGCTAAATTGTGGAATACCTTGGTAGAATCGTAATCTAATCCAAAGAAAAGTGCATGAGCCACCGTAACAACCCTTGGATGAATTGTGCCATTTTCCCCCTGTGGGAACACCATGGTTCTAAGTAGACCTACCGCAAACGTAAAGGCTCTCACCTCCTTCCATTTTGCTTCGGACTCAAATTTATGTCCAAATTTGTAGAAGGCACTAAATCTTCCAAACCAATGATATAACTCCTGAAAAGTGATATTTGCTCCATCATGTTCCCCTAACCAGGTGTCGTCGTCAATTAAAAATGCCTCTTTGATTGTTTGACGGTCCCACACGGCAGGAACTAAAATGTTCTTATTAGGTTTTTCCTTTCTCTTGAATCACATTTCAATACTCTTATCACAAATTAACACTTCTTCGATGGTAGGATTCAATTCCACATCCCCAAAGCGAAACACCATATTCTGATCATCCCAAGAAGTGGTAAGCACGTGGATCATTTCGGGCCAAGCATCCATTTCGATCAATGAAGGCAGGTGTCCGATGTGTGTTCTAACAATTTTTCTCTCTTCTGCGCTCATATAGTCCCACCATAGTTTTAGGTAATCGTCGGGTTTAGTAACCATCTTGAACTTCTCACGGGAATGCAATTGGGCCATATCTACACAAAAGCAAACAAAGATGAGCCTTCCCCTGCCCCCCAAAAGGGTAATGGATTGAAATAGACAAGTATATATTTATTCAACACATAAATATGATTCGTCTGTAATTGACATGGGGTCAATAGACGCAGGGCAGATTTTCTAATGGGGCATAATACCCCGCTTGGGTATTGGGTCGTCCTAGGCTCATGCCTGAATTAGGTTTTGGTTTTTCTCTATCCTAGGTACCTAGAGTGGGTTTGAACACTGGTTCTCAAGCGGACAACTTGAGTTTGAAAATACAAACAGGCATCAGACGACTCACGTGCTAGTAAACTATTTGTATTTCCAACACATTTTTTGAATTGATCAATAGGGGTTGGGATACCCACGAAACCCCAAAATAGTTTAAATAATGTAGGAATATGCCATGAGTGCGATAGTTAAACTATACAGAATCGAATCATATAAACACATAAACAGTTAATAAAAAGACGAAATCAAACATTTGGTTAGAACCTAGTTCGAAAAATCCCCAACAGAGTCTCCATTTCTGTTTTGCGGAGAAATTTTGACTTTTGAAAGTCGCCACTTAATTTTGAAAAGGTATTAAGAAACCTTTAGAGAGTCACTTCAAACGATTCAAAATAGGAAAATCATTTAAGAAATTCTGAGTAAGCGGTTTCTATTAACGTTTTAGAAAGGTGTTAGGCACCTAAAACGTCCGCTAACATGTGGTTATCCGAACTGTTTGAAAATCGTCTTTTGATTAACTTCGAAAAAGTTGATTTTTTTTTTTTAAAAAATGATTTTAGAAATATTTTGGTGTTTATGCAAAGACCAGTTTTTTAGCGACTTGACTAAGGATTTTACTAGGTTCGCAAAACACATGTAAAACAAGTAAGCAAAAAGAAAAGGGGGAAGTAGTGATTTAGGCTTTTAAGTCCAAACCGTCGACCCTGTCCTAATCTAGTTGGGTTTTTGACCCATTTTTTCACCTGTCCTAATTTTATGTTTTCGAACCCTTTTCGGCTCGAGTTTTCACTCCACCTGTATTAAATTTACAACTTTGGCTTCGAGGCCCAAATAAATAGACAAATAAAATAGATAAAGGAATAAAAATAAATAAATAAAGACAACAATATGAATGAATAAATAAGCAAACGAGACTTTCAAGTCTCTTAGCCGCTTCAGAGATGAACTTTAACCCATCTTATTCATCTTTTGACTCCTTTCTTTAAAAATAATCAACTAGAAGAGGTAGGCCTCATTGGCCCGTCATGAAATGCAATAGAGAGAGAACCCATTTGATGTTTGAACATGTTGTCCCGAATTCATTTCACATGTATCAAAGAAAATAATAGAGATCAATTATCTACTTATGGAAGTGAGGGAGGAAGACAAGAAATTTGATGAACTTATCAGGACAACATACCAAATTGAGCATGAACAGAACCAAATAAAAATAAGAGAAAACATCCAAGATTTTTGACCGAGGGCAATTCCAGAATAAGGAAGGAGGTGAAAATTCATGCACATACTTACTGGAAAAATAAACCCAACATAACGCTAAGGAAGGGCATTTTACTTAGAATTGGTCTACTCAAGTCACAAACCACTCCGAATAACAGACATGCTTCACTAACTCGTAAACGCTATAATCCAAATAATATAACCCACGCAGGTTCAATCAATCATCAAAGACAAAACTATTTAAAGCGAAGGTTATTGATTGTACTATTTTTTGTCATACAATTGGAAGGTGAGAAAAAGTCATGGTGTAAATTATTCACTTCTTTATGACATAATTAGGCTAAATTTGTCTAACCGAATTAACAAGATAGCATATTAGATCACTTCTTCAAAAATAAACTAAAGACATTATCCTTTATTAAGTCATTTTCACTAATCATTGCCGCACAATGAACTCCTCGTGACATCATTTTTTGAATATGCAACCACTACAACACGGAAACAAAACAATAAAATATAATAAAGTGAAACACAATAAGACTCTAAAGCAGAACATCAAATATTTGAGCAGCAAAATCGATTTTCGCAGATTACAATCGGCAACTTCAAAGTAACACAACACTCAATACACCTATATAAGGTTCCAAAAATCTATGTCATCGAATGTATAGTGCTATAAAGTAGTAAGTAATCAGTGGAAAATAAAGGATGAAGATCTCATCCAGTGGAGCAGACAAGCAAAGAAAGAGAAAAGAACAATACTCACTACGACCAAACAATACCCATAGGACGATTCATATTATGAACTTTCAAAGACGAAAAACATATCATGAAAGTCTCATTTTTAGTTCTCAATTTCGTTAAGCCTCTTAGACATTGTAAACCAAAGAGGCTTACCAAAACGTTTGCTTCAAACTAACTAAACTGATTTCCATGATTTCTCAAATGACTTCAAATAAGGAATGTAAGACTAACAACAACGAGGAAAATAAGACTTTATTTTAAAGATTCAGAGACACACTCCCAAATAGAAATGAGGAAAATAAGACTAATCAATATCCCTGTAAAATTACAGCAGGGATGACTACTATTCCAAACCTCCTCGCTATTCTAACAGATTTGAGCGGTGTGGTCGTTAAGAGAAACTGGGACTTTCTAATAAGATTATGGAGCCTACTCCTTTTCCTTTAGGCATGTGAGAAACCAAAGAAACTTAAGGGGCAGCTCCACTAGCAGAGCTGCTAGCTCGACGATTTAGGCTCCGTTCAATAATAATATCAAACAAAACACTGTCAATCAGCAATTACGACCAAACAACCTCAGGTTAAGACTATCAAACACGGTCGAAGGGACGCACTTTAACTAGGCAATCAGGCTATTCTAACCACCAACAATACACAAAATAAGAGTATTGAATCGACACTCTACCAATATCTACCTACTGCTATTAAAGCCATCTACCATCGAACAGTCTAGCATACAATCATATTAAAGACTTATTCATGACTGTAGAAGATTGAGATGGAGCAGAAGCACTAGAGAACTCAAAGGGATAGAATGTTACCTTTCAGGGAGCAGCAAATAGGACGACGAGCTATCAGTAAACTCATTGCTAGCGGAATCTCGCGATGTCGACCACTAATAGCGCATCTTCTGGCTTTTCTCTTACAGATTTTGAAAACCACTTTCAAATTTTCGACCCTTCCTGATTTTCCCCACCCAAGAATTTTATAACAACCTTTTTTTTCAACTTTTCCCCCAAATTCTTCAACAAAAAATCCTATCCTCTTGATTTTTCCAGTCTAAAAAGGAACGAAGGGAGAAATTTTCCCCTCAAATTTCTAACCCAAGAATTTCCAACCCCCTTTTTCGCTCAACAGTGGGTTGTTTATATAGAGGATGAAAGGGGGTATTTTGGGGATATTCGAAATAGGAGAATTTGAATTCAAACAAAAGAGATCTTCAGCTCACCAATCGTACTGAATTTTGCCATTGAGAATATTTTGAGAAATGGATTTTTCAACCAATAGAAAAGGAGCACATGTGTACCTTCATGGTACAATCCTAACAACTTGGAACGGATTCTTGACAGCTACTAATTTTTGGAACGTTGAGGGATGCCGCCTAGCCTCTTTCTAGAACATTCTTGTGATTTTAGTATGATTATGCATGGAGAAGAATGCGTTGAAGAGGGAAAGAATCGAGTTGAAGCTTCTCCGGGTTGGGTCCAGATGAAATTGTCAGATTCGGGTCGATGTGGATCGATTTTGGGTCGAAGAGAGGTCGGGTTTTTGGTGTTAAAGTTGGCTAGTCGACTGATATTGTTGTTGTTTGTTGAATATCAGGTCTTTGTGAAGAAGAAAGAATAAGAAAGATTATTCATGTGGGCCAAACCGTGTTGGGTTTTGAATTGTTGGGCTGAGAATATTTAAGGGGAGTAAATGGGTCGGTTACTCGCCCAATTAGAAAATGGGAAGAGGGCTGAAATTGTTTTGATTAAATTGGGATAAAGGGTTTTGAGAATTTAGGTTAGAATTTTGGGATTACAATTTAGGCAATTACTTTAAATTCAAGCCAATTTGAATATCAATTGATCAAATGTATCACAATTGGGGTCGATTTGATTTCAATTAGAGTCAAATTTAATAGATTGACTAAATCAAATCGAAATTCGATACGAATTAACACCTTGTTTAATCTTGAGCTCCTTGATTCAATAAAATTAGACAAGTATTTATCCAAATAAATTATTTTTTAGAGAAAATTATATTTAAATCAGGATTTTAATCATTTGAATTTATTTTTCAAGATGAGCCTTAATTAAAATCCCATATTTTATAAAACCAATATTCAAGTATCAAAATTGTATAATTTTGTATAATTGAATACGACAATATACAATCGCTACTTAAAAAATGACAAAATTACGTACAGAAAATATTTTGAAAATCCTTTATTCGGATAAGATAAATATTGTAATTTTATTGGAGACTCGAAGGAGCTCTAAATTAAACTAAGTTATGGAGGGCAAAAATTAGGTGTCAACATGAGGTATAACAGCTTGGCAACTTTAGTGAGAGCTATTAGGTTCTCAACCATAACAAACTTAGGTTTATAATTATGTTTTTTATATGTTATTTGTTTAGCCCTATTGGTCTTTATTTATCATGCTTGTGTGACATAAATTGTTTATTTGTTTATTGCTTTATAGAAATTGGAAATCCGTTCATATTTCCTCTACTTCGAAAAACTGACACTCACACATATTGTACGCGCGGACTGTACGTTGTACTTTTCTAAAATTCTTTCAAATCACCTATTTTAGAGAGTCGACACATATATGGGGTGAGCGGAATTTTTACTGCTGTGGGATCATGTGCCTTCTCATATAGGAAATCTAAGTCCGTGTCTACCCAAATTTAGAAAAACTTAAGATAGAGTGTTGCCACCCATGATTTAGGCCATGCATGCATAACCCATAGGTGGCTTGACCCATGATATCATTCCACGAATTTAGAAAACGCCCTTATGTCAAAAGGGTTCATGACCCAATACCCTCATATTATGTGCAGAGATAATGATAAATTTATCCAAGTCAAAATTTGGCCAAATTGAGTTTGAAAATTCTAACTCCAAACTCAAGTAATGTCATTAATTAAACCTTGAATCTATTTATTGGAATCTCAATTGATATTTGACGTTTAGTCCTACCTCTGGCATAAAGGAGTCAACCGCAAATTAGGACGTGTTATTTATCATATTTGTGTTATTTGTTCTGTGAATTTCCTTGCTTACGTGTTACTTGATGCAATATAATTTGACTTGATATTTATTTGCTAACTTCACCTTTGTTTTGTCCTTATTTTTAGAGAAGAAAATTAAATTTGCATTTATATATCCTTTTATTATCTAATGCATTTTTACATATTATGATATTTCTTTGAAATTCTATTATTGTAACACTTCCGCGCTTAACGCAACTTAACAATTCTAGAATACCATTTAGGAAATTATCTTTAGCTCACCAAATTCTTAGCGTTTTAGATATCTCCTTCAATTTTCATCTTTTGATATTCCATAATATTCACATTCTTTCTTTAAAATTTTAATGAGTTTAGTTTGTCGTTGTTCTCTCAAGTTTTTCAATACTTGTGTCCGCAATCTGTTAAAATTTCTTTTTACTCTGTTAATGTTGGCATAATTCTTCTTAAATATTTTTTCAGACTACTTTTTCTAAAATTATTCTTTTCAATTTTTTCCATACTCATGCTAAATTAAATTTTTCCAAACTCGTGCTTTTAAGTTTTTTATCTTTTCAAGCTCTTCCAAGCTCCTCCTTTACTGGGGTAATCTTCTGTTTGTAACGACATAAAATTTAGCACTCCATAGTAACTATTTAGTACTGATCTACGTCATAAAATTTTGCTCATGCTCTCCAATATTTTC
This sequence comes from Capsicum annuum, assembly GCF_002878395.1. Taxonomy (NCBI): domain Eukaryota; kingdom Viridiplantae; phylum Streptophyta; class Magnoliopsida; order Solanales; family Solanaceae; genus Capsicum; species Capsicum annuum. Next base: position 152,155,566 of record NC_061116.1, read on the forward strand.
ATCCTTTCATTGGCCTTCAAGTTATTTGTTGATTCTTAAATTAGTAGATATCCAAAAAAAAAATTATTGCACTTGACTTTATCTGTTCAATTTTCTCCGTTAAGTTATTTTAGAGCGGTGACCCAAGTTTGATAGTTATTTAAAGTTTCAGTCATTCAAAATGCTTATGTCATTCCTATCTTGGGATTATTGGGATTGACCTTCCACATTTTTTTTGAAACTCAAGCTTTAGCACGTCAATAAAAAAAAATCACTGATTGGAATTTTCTTTGTCCCTGATATTTTTAACAATGGTACATTAGAGTTTTGAGTCTTTCACAATCTTTTGAATTATCAAAGTTTAATCTTCGTGCGTTCTTTTTTTTATTAATTATTATCTCGTGCTTATACCCCTTATAGGACTCGACCTGTTAGGTTCTTTTAATCACATTTCTAAATGTTTCATTCTTAATAGCCTTTAATAACTATTCAATGCTTATCAAATGTTTCATTTTCCTTCCAGTTGAGCACCAAAAGTAATTCAAGGATGATATAGCCGCCCAAATTACTGTGATTGACCTTATTGAGGATGAGTTCGACTGCGAAGAACTAGATTCGTATCAAGATAAAGTTGGTAAGCTTGAGACAAAAGTGTCAGAAATGGAGCAAGAAATTAACAGCATAAAGGAAATGATAGTTGATCTTAAGAATTCATTTACTGAAGGCTCAGAAGCATACTCACCCTTTGGCACTGCCACACTTCCCACCTTTGAAGGATCAAAAGCATACTCACCCTTAGGCACTGTTGCACCCACTTCTGATTATAATGCCTAATTTTTCTCTAACATGCCCTTATTCTCGCCAAAAGAGATATTCAACAACTTGGCAGAGATGAGCAGAAATGAAAAAAATGGTGAAAGGTGTTTTAATATTGAAACTAACCAAATTTTCTTTACAAATAATCTTACTTCACCTTTTGAGATGAATTATGGCGATATTCTGATGTATGATGGGGTAGGCAGTCCTGTAGACCACCTGAAGGCATATGATGATTGAGTGAGAAAATATTGGGCAAGACATTGAATTGAAGATGAGACTTTTTGTGTCTAACTTTGATGTGGTATGCAAAGAAGGATATGTGGAAATGGTCTTCTTGGGGCAACCTAATCGATGATTTTGTTAAGCAATATGGGTCTTCTAGCAGTACTCATAGAGGAGTTAAGAAATCTATGGAATTTCTTAAGGATAAAATAGGAAAAGTACCAAATTCATCCTTCTCCATAATTTTCACAAGCACCTACAGTCGAACCTGGCAGAACTCCAGCAATGGTTTTCTTGAGCATGAGGATTAGAGTGTAGTGGGATATTTTGTTAAGATATGTCATCTAGGGTTTGTGTAGTAGGATGGTCAGTTTTTGGGTAGCATCTTTTGGGAACAATTATGTATTCTTGTAAACTTAATGATCAATCCTTTGTAGGTTTTTAAATTTTCTTCTGCGTAAGGAAAACTATGATTGACCTGATATCCTCGGCGGATACGTAGGCAACCCACCTAGGGACTCGGTCATATTAGTATAGAATTTCAACATCCATTTTTGCATGTAATTGGAACTACATTCGACCTAATTTCCCATCGGACATAGGATACGTAGGCAGCCTACATAAGGCTCGGTCTCTTTATTATATTTTTATTTTTTCCTCCCAAAAAAAAAGAGAAGACAATTGGGGAAGAACCTGGACATGTAGCTGAGGCATTATAATCAAATTGTCTTAAAGACTGGGACAAGATTTTGGAACTCCACAAGATGAGGCATCATCATTAGATTTATCTTCAAACCAAAGCAAATTTAAGAATACGCTAGGGTTAGCGAAGCATAAGGATCAAGCTAGAGCCAAGCTTTAATGTTCGACATAATTCAACCTTTCTTCTGATTACTACTCCAAATAAATTGTTACTTTCCTTTTACACCTCAAGCGTTAAAGCCTACCGGCTAAGAAGTCTCTTGATCCACTCGTTCTACAACTAAGACCATCTCTTCTAGTCTAGACCTCTTACTAAGGCTCATCACGGATTAATCTTTTTCCTTAAATTTTTTATTATTATTATTATTATTATTCCTACTACTACTACTACTACACGCATTTCACATTTACTAACACTTCATTTTATGTTTAAAATTTCATTTTTGTGTAAAGATTGCCTGGCATTGAACATTGTTTTGACTGTGAATTTGAGTCGTAGAAGATACTATAATGGCAAATAGGTGTGAGTCATTCAATGTCGGTGTGGGTTTAGTGCACGCACAGAATGATGATGGTAAGAAGAATGTGGTTCGAAGAAATATTTTAGTCAGTCTACCTAGTACTTTTAACCTTCTTCCTACCACTACCTCAACTTTCGACTCAACCAAAAAATATTTGTTTAACCATATCTCCTTACGCAACTCCCACCAGTACGATCTCTCTACAAATGCCATCAATATATACTAGCAATCTAAAAAATTTCCAGCTTACTATGGTGCCAAATATCCATTCTCCCACAATTGTGCTTCCTTCCAAGGAAAATAAGTATGAACAGTTATTAGTCTATCAAAATGCAAAACGTGAAAAAGAGATTTTGTCAGTCCAACATGAAAATTTGGGCCAAGAGCTCTACAATCTGAGAAAATCAATTGATAAAGAGTTGTGCTTAAGAAATTACCAGAGTCTAATGTATGAAGACTTGTATGTGCACCCAAATGTTGAGCTTCCTCCAGGATATAAGTTATCGAAATAAACACTTTCAGTGGGAAAAGAGATCTCGTTGCTCACATAAAGGACTACTGCAGTAGGTTAATTGGAATTGGACATGATGAAGTCGTAAGAATGAGACTATTCATTTAAAGTTTATCAGGATTGGCACTCGTTTGGTATACCAAGCAAGAGTTTAGCAAATGGAGCACATGGGAAGATATGGCTTGTGAATTTGTAAGGCAATATGAGTTTAACATTAGAGATGATCTACACATAACTGATTTTCTCAAGGGAAGAAGATACTGCATGAACCCTTTCGAGAATATGCCATGCGATGGAGGTTAAAAGCTTCAAAAATACATCATTTACTTCCTGGAGATGAATTGATCTCAGCCTTCATCCAAATTCAAGAAGGCCTATTTTATGATAAGTTGATTGGAGCTTCTGCACACAACTTCTCCGATTTGATTCGGATTAGCAAACAGATAGAAAGTGGCATTCAAGAAGGAAAATTTGTTGAGGCAGTACAAGTTGTTCACCCTATTTTCCAACCAAAGAAATTGAAAAATCCATAAAGTGTAACTAACTCAGTGGTTGTGTATCAATCGCAATGCCATCAAAGTCACCAATTTTCACCATCTCATGTTTTTTCTGACCTTCGCAAGACGCATCTCCAGCCTCTTAATTTCTAGAATAGCTCCCGCCAATAATTTCAAGCATAATCTATTCACAACCTTGAAAGAAGATGAAACCTTTCTCTTTCACTACTATGGATGAGCCATTGACGGATATATTTGAGAGATTGAGAACTAAGGGACTTCTTCGACCCAAAAGGGATTCATACCTAAGTATCCATCTCCAAACTTTGACTTATTCAAAATGTGTGCCTATCATTCAAATATTCGAGTGCATGATACTGAAGATTGTCCAACACTAAGATTCAAGATTCAAAACCTTATTGAGAGTGGAAGGATAAAGTTATAGCAAGAGCCTCCAATCAGCAATAGTAATATCGTAAACAACGGCATAATTTTGTTAAGGGTGATCCATCAAAATTGACACCAAGACCTTTAAAGAGAAAGAGGGAAACAAATCTAGAGGACTGATAAGAGCATCATTTTTTGACTTGAGAATATCATTTTCATCTTCCCTCTTTTATGAGTAGCTACCATTTTGTAATCTGAAAATATTATTATCGCTTTCATTCCTTTATGAGTAACTACTATTTTGTAACTTAGTATCACTTTTATTTTCCTCCTATATAAGCAACTACTGTTTCACAATCCTTTTTAGACTTTTCCATGAACTACGTTGAACCTGATTCCTCTTAGCAACGGGATACGTAGGCACCTATTCTGAGTTCAGTCACAATATTATAAAAAAATTATTTTTTTCATAACCTAAAACTGGGATAGCTTTATAGAAATCCTATCGCCATTTTAGCAAAGCAGATGTTTGAGATCACGAGCCACATTCGCATCATCAAATCACAACAATGCCATAACTACAAGAAGCGCAAATTCAAAGTTAAAACTTTATGGTTTAATGCAAGGCAATCATTTTTTTTATGCTAATAAGTTTTCTTTGAGTAATACAGATGCTGACTATTCTTGAATGATAACACATGTTAGTAAAGCATAAGAAACACAATTCAAAATGATACAAATACAATACGATAGCTTTCAAAACTTACAATTCTCTTTAAGTGCAGGAGCTTCCTCACAGTAAAATTCATCGAAGGAAAAATCCCAAATTACGGTTACCATATTATAAATAGTCACTAATGTGGCATTGCATCATTAATATTTTCTATTGCAAAGGCACTGCATTTAAATTTTACCTACTACAAAGACACTACATAGAATTTTTACTAGAAAAAAATTGTATCAAGCTCTCTGCACTGCATTAATATTTGTAAATTTGCAATATATATAAGATTTTTCACCCTAAAATAGAACACATTGGGTTAGTCCATCCTAAAATAGGATACTATGGATCTGTCCACCCTAAAATAAGATATTTTTGGTCCATCCATCCTAAAATAGGACATGTTGGATTTGTCCACCCTAAAATAGAAAAGAGTGGGTTAGTCTGCCCTCTAATAAGACCATATATGCACGTTCGCCTTCTATTAGATATTTATGCTTGCTTGTTTTACCTGAACATATCGTTATTCCTTAACTATTTATTTACTTTTACCATTATTATTTTTATTAATTAGTTAATCACTGCATGTTATCCTGTAAATTTTTTAATTATTAGAAAAAAATCACACCAAGCTCTCTGCATTGCATTGATATTTGAAAATCTACAATACACATTGGGTTCGTCCACTCTAAAATAGGTCACTTTGGGTTCGTCCACCCTAAAATAGGACACAATGGGTTCGTCTACCCTAAAATAGAATATTTTGGGTTCATCCACCCTAAAATAGGATATTTTGGATCCTCCATCATAAAATATGACAGAGTGGGTTAGTCTGCCCTCTAATAAGATTGTTTAAGTATGTTCGCCTTCAATTAGGCATTTACGCTTACTTGCCCTTAATAGAACATATTGCAATGCATTAACTATTTATTTACTAGAGTTGCATGCTATCTTTTAAATTTTCTCAAAAATTATTAGAGAAAATCACACCAAGCTCTCTGCACTGCATTAATATTTATAAGTTTGCAATATATAGTTGGATTTGTCCACTTTAAAATAGGACACGTTGGATTCATCCACCCTAAAATAGGATATTTCGAATCCGTGCATCCTAAAATAAGACATATTGGGACAGTCTGCCCTCTAATAAGAAATTTATACATGCCTTTCAATTGAATATGTATACTTACTTGCATCTAATTGAACATCTAGCAACGCCTTGATTAGTTATTTATTTTTTAAATAAGTAACGCATGTTATCTTTTAGTTTCTTGAAAAATCAAGCTCAATTATTCATTTTTTTTTTGTTATTAAGCATTGATTTTGCTAATATTTCTACTTATATAGATGAATTTTGTAACCATAGAATTTGAAGTTGTTACTTCTAAAAATACTGCATGTTTGACTAATCGTATCTACAGAATCGATGGACGCATTTGCCTTACGATATTTTTGTACGAATTTTATTTATATTTTTTCATGCTTTACTTTATTTGCTAAATTTTTTATCAAGACTTGGCGGGAAGCAAAACTTATGTGTAGAAAGAGGAGACAACACAACGTAGAACTTTATCTTAGTATTGAATTGGGCCAATTTGTTGGAGAGTCAAGCTCACCAACAATGGTCAAGGATCTATCTCGACCCTTACTCTACCTACGTCTCACATTTGGGACGTGTAGGAAATGTTACATCGGTCTTTTCATTTTTCAATTAACAAAATCTTAAATTCTGTATGTTTTTCATCTTTAGCCCCTCTTCTTTGTTTTCTTTATCAATCTTGACACCCAGTCTCATTGTAACTCGATACTGGGATAGTTTTTAGAAAAGTATCGCTCTTTAGCTATGCATTTACTTCATTTCATCCAATACCTCACTTTTGTTAATTTCTAGTTTCAACTTCACTCTAATTCTCTTTATTCTTAATCCTCTTAATGTTTCATTTTTTACTTGACTCTATTTTCAAACTTTTACTTGTTCAAGCCTAGCCTTCTGTGTAACTGCCACAGTTATTATTATCATTCACCATTATACCGCATCTTTATGGATCATGGTGTTTAAAGCTTACTCTACCTTCCTCCTTTATCATGACTTTGGAACTATATTTAACCTGATTCTCATGAAACCTGAGATATGTAAGCAACTTAAAAATCAAAGTTCGGCAATAAAATTTTTTAAAAATTTCTCTTTGTCCTGGTATCTTCCTAAACTCCATTGATAGGGATAAAATTGGCTACTTCGTCAACTTTTTTGTTCAAAAACTCTTTCATCGTCTTCGATCATAGAGGGACAGCTGTTGACACCCAATTTTGACTCTTCTTTCTTCAAATTACATTTATTTTGAGCTTCTACTTAGTAATAAATCACATAGTGTACTTTTACCATTATTTATCATTCAAAGTAATTATTATTATTGTTGTTGTTGTTGTTGTTGTTGTTATCAAATTGACATTGTCATATTTTATAATTACTAATAAAATTATGCAATTTAGTAACAAAGTTAGTATTATTATTCTACACTTCATTTTTTATTTGCCTGTTGTCGTTGCATTATTTCAAGTTTTTTATTTATTAAATTAGTTATAAATTAATATTTTTTACTATAAAAATTAATATAAAATCATTAGGAAAAAGTTGTAAATATCAATACTTTATTTTTGATATCTCATTAGAACATATTATACAAGTCATTAAATTAGAGACTCAAAATAATTAATTAGAAGAAGAAGAAGAAGAAGAAGAAGAAGAAGAAGAAGAAGAAGAAGAAGAAAAAGGACCCAAAGCCATTTAAAATTGGCCCAAAGCGTAGCAGCCCAATAAAATAATTCTCAATCACATTTAAATACCCATATAACTCAGCCCATTGAATTATATCAGTTAATGTTTCCAAATCCATTACTTTCTCTTTCACATTGGATTCTAATCAGACCCTCAACCAAATATCGGTCCTCTTGCTTCTCTCTACTCTGCACACGCCATAACCCTCAGACCATCGAATAATGGTGATTCTGATGGTCTTCACCCTTCCCTCTCCTAATCCATCAAATCCCAAAGTTCTCCATCAACTAAATATCTATTCACCATCAAGTTTTTTTTTCTTAAATCAAACCTCAAAGGTTCCTCATCTTCACTGCAACTTCAAAAAAGGTGAAGACCATGAGGGACCATAGGATTTTAGGTTGTTATCTCCTTAAATTCGATAGATCCGATCCCAACGCCTCTAACTCAGCCCTTTTCCTCTTCACTTTAGTTTAAAAAGGTAAAATTCAAACTCTTTATTTTTTGGATTTCACCATTACCTCTACAATTAAGCCTCTCAAGAATTCAAAATTTGTATTCAAGAGGTTTTGCCCATAGAAGTTTAAGAACTCCCTCTCAATTTCGGCTATAAAAAGGAGCCTTTGAACTCCCACTTTGGATCATCAGTTGTAAGCCATAGTTATACAGTAAGTTTCTATTTTTTTTTGCAAGCATATACTCATTCGTCTCTCCATTGAATTCTATTTTTCTTTCTCTGTGCGATCCAATTTTTAAAATCTTTTGAGTTTTGAGAGTAGGTTTGGGACCCGACATTTTCGTTCACTACTCCGCAAAAGGTAATATTTGAAAACATCTTCTATTATTTTATAAGAATATGTAGTAATGTTTTATTGACTTGTTAGATGTCATGTTGTAGGATTTTCTTTTTTTTAATGTTTAAATATCATGTCCGGGCTTGCTTACTTTTCTATTTTTTTGTTTATCATGTCTCCAATGTTAAAATATGGTATTGAATCTTCTAGTTTGCATCCTAGGTTGGGTTAATGTTCTTTACTTAAATATACAGGCTGCTTAAATAACCAAGTCTAAGTATTTTAGTTTCTTTATGCTTAGGAGTTATTTGATTGTTACTTTCCTTTAAACGTATGTGATTATTTAGATCAAACACAGTAGACCCCTCCAATCATTGAGGGTGAAGGGTTGTTTTAAAATAAATGTTCCAACAGAAGCATTTTCCCTTTTATCATGAAGTCGGAATTGTTGTACACTATCTTAAATACTTGAAATCGTGATTTCTTTTACTCGATATATCATGTTTAAATTCAACTCAAGTGTATGCTTAGTTGTTTGATGTTGAAATGTGTTAATCTTCTCATTTATGCTTTGTTGAAAAACAAACTAAGTTAATATTCTTATTTTGTTTAATTAGTAGTTGTACCTTAGGAGGCTCATTTTAATGTCATACAAAGTGAGGTGTGGAGATGGTATAGCGTGCGTAGATCTATCACTCTTAGAGAGGATCTTTTTGGAGGATATAATACTTTAGCGTGACATTTTTTATATCGTGATTTTCATGAAGAATATATTATTGTTATGTCTATGCCTTAGCGGAAGTAAGATCGTGGAAATATGAACTTTATATATGAACGCCTTGGAAGTTATTAATTTATTTAGGGTAGATAGGATCACATACAGAGGATGCACTGGTTAATCCAAACAAGTTTAGGATAAATATGTGTTATATTGATTTAGATGTTTTAGCAATATTTGGAGTTTCAACTTGTGAAGAACATTGCTCTATCTCTAAATTTTTCTTTTCATGTTGATCTCTTGTTAGTTCAAGAATTATATATGACGTTGTGAGAATTCAGATATTTTTAGTCTTTTATCAAGATTCATGTTCAAACCTTTCTTTGCTTTAACCACGTAAGACCAATCGAAAAATATTAGATTTTGGATTCTACACTAATTGATTTTATGTTTCAGAGAAACAACTTTCACATGATTTGAAGGTGCTTTATTTTTTTTACTAAACAAAAGTATTATAAGTTAGTTATATTTTATTTGTTCGAAAGTCGATTGCAAAGATGTATTGTCAAAGGCGTAAATAGTGTTGAGAACGATTGGCCGAACCTGTTAAAATAATGATTGTGCTTTTTTTCTCATTTGTTATGTAATGCACTACTCGGATTGAAATGAATAGGTTCACAGCCTTAAATTCATTTTCTTTCATTGTTGTGTATAGTTAAAAATGTAATTAATGTTACTTTCCATTTTTGTGAATATGTTGTATGACTTAGCATCATTTTCATATAAGCCTTCTCTCATATGTTTATGTAAGAATTTTGATTTAAAGTTTATAAAAAAATAGAGAAAAGTTGGTCGTAACAATTTGCTTTAAATTTGTTTACCTGTTTTTCTTGTTATCTTAAATTGAAAGCAAATAGCTCTAATAGCTAGCTTGAATAAAATAATGGGCAAATTTTTTTTACTTTAGCTATTCACGCACAACTTTGTGTGTTAGGGTGTCTTGGGCATGTTCATTAATTTTTGTAATGTTATGTGGAGTACCCTCTGGAAAATTAATTATACCTACATGCATCATCTTGTGTTGCATCTATAGTTTATTAGGTCCAAATTTAAGTTTTTTTTCTTGCATTTTGTATTTATTTCCTCAATCATGCTAGAAGCTTTGAGTTATTTTGTTGTGATCTCTAATTGTATATTATCTTCAATATAGATTTAAATTATCCAATTTCAAGTTTAAATTCTCTAATCCCTATCTTTCTTATTTTTACATGTACAACTCGGTAGCGCGTTTGGGGTCTCATGGCTTGACTCCAACTCTGTCCAAATCAGAAAAGCGAACAAACATTGCATTATATATTTTTGTCTAGCAGTCTAGCGTCTTTTTCATCTTTTCAAGCTTTATTCTTCTTTTGTAGACCATTGCTATTATTTTTGTTTAACATTTCTTATATTATTTGGAACTTGCATTTTGCATGTTCTTGTTTGAATTAGTGCGGATTTTTTAAAGGTAGCCATCTTGACTATTCCGCTCTCACCTCTAAGTTTTTTACAAGTAGCGTAATAATTAGGCTCCGGTATATAATTTATATCGTTAAAATTTGGTAGATTAAAATATGCCTTTTAGAATAAGCGGTCGGGTTTGTTAGAATCCCTTAATACTTCTTTAATATGAAATAGTAGCCTATTCTTAGAATCAAGATAGTTCTTCACTAAGTAGTAAATGTTGGGTTAATAAAAATATAAGTTTTGCGTTAAACCAAAAAATCGGCTTAGCTAATTCTAGATATGGTAAACCAAATTTCATTTTATTTTCAATTAATTTTAAATAAAATATGACTCTTCACAAACCCTTTTTTAGGATTTATAATGGCAAGAAAACATTTTTATTTATTTATTTTTAGCCGTATAATAATAAAATAATAAATTCTCAAGGCATCATATATTTAAACAATCATATATTTTATCTAGTCATGTAGGGTAGGGTAATGAACTTATTTATATAAAATTTGATTAAAACAAAAAAAGGGGTAAACGGGTCATCTTTTAGAATATATTTTTTGCTATTACTAATTAAAAGGCTTTTCTGAAACTATTTCAAGTGATTACATATTTGTTAAGAGATTTTATATTTCGATAAATTAGATAAGTAAATTTTACAGCGAAGATGTTTTAATTTTTTAACTAGTGTATGTTATAATAAGATATATAACATATATATATATATTGTACCAAGCTTATATCTTTCTTAATTTAACATTTGATAATCCTTCTCTAATCTAAGTTTGGCCGGTTAACCGTAGTTAGCGGATCCTTTAGGATGCCTAATCCCTTCCCTATAGGATAATTAGAACCCTTACCTAGAATAACTTAGTTAAGTAGACCTTAAAATGAAGTCTTTAGTTTCTTTTGATCACGTAGTTTATAATAGATGTCCTAATTCACAGCAAAACTAATTAGGTGGCGACTTCTTAATTCTAATTAGAGATTTCCAATATGTTGTAGGGTGCTAAATTGCTTGCTTTAATTATCTCTCCGACAAACACTAACCTTTTCAATAATATTGTGGCTAGTTGGCATACAAATCCAGAGCTCACTCAACTAATTGTTGACTTAGAGGCAAATCCTACATCACACAGACAGTTCACCTGGGAACATAGTCAGTTGAGGAGAAAAGAAAAGCTAGTGATTGGAAAGGTGCAGAACTTGATGAAGGATATTATGTCCCTATGGCATGCTGATCCCTTGGGGGGCCATTCAGGAGTAGATGCTACCCTTAAAAGGTTGCTAACACTGCTCTATTGGAAAACTTTAAGATCTGTTGTAAAGGACTTCATTCAAAAATGTGATGTTTGTCAGAAAAACAAATCTAATTTGGTGGCTTATCCTGGTTTGTTACAACCTTTACCAATTCCAGAGGTGGTGTGGTCTCAAATTAGCATGGATTTTATTGATGGTCTTCCCAAATCATAGGGTTTTGAAGTAATACTGGTGGTGGTGGATAGATTAAGTAAATATGGTCACTTTATGCCACTCAAGCATCCTTATACTGCTCAATCTGTTGCTAAGGTATTTTTTGATACTATTGCGAGACTACATGGTCTACCAGATGCCATAACAAGTAATAGAGATGCAGTTTTTCTCAGCTCTTTCTGGCAAGAGCTTTTCAATCTTCAAGGTGTGATGTTGCATACTTCTACTGCATATCATCCCCAGTCTGATGGTCAGACGGGTTCTTAAATAGATGTCTCGAGACTTATTTGAGATACTACTGCAATGATGGTCCTTCTGCTTGGGTTACTTGCTTACCTATGGCTGAATACTAGTATAACACATGTTTTCACTCGGCTATCCAAACTACACCATATGAGGTGTTTTACGGTAGGCCTCCTCCTCTACATCTACCCTACTTGCCAGGTGAATCAGCTTCTGCGGAGGTGGATACTACACTGATTAATAGAGAGCTTAAGTTACAGCTCCTTAAGCACCATTTGCTCCGAGATCAATATAGAATGAAACAACAAGCTGATGCTCATAGGAGTGATAGAAGTTTTAATGTTGGTGATTAGGTCTATTTTAAAGTCCAACCTTATAGGTAAACCACTATATCTTACTATCTTTCTCATAAGTTGGCTGCCAAATATTATGGGCCATTTCAGATCATTAAAAGTGTTGGTCTTATTGCTTATACACTGTTGCTGCCAAGTTCTATCAAGATCCATCCAACTGTCCATGTGTCCTTACTCAAAAAATGCTATGCAGTACTTTCTACTATCTCTTGTCCTCCTAATGTGGACTTAGCTAATCCCAATTGTCCCACTCCTGGAGCTATTTTTTCAGAAAAGACTAGTTAAGAAAGGCAATAAAGCGGTGGCACAAGTGTTGGTGAAATGGTCTGATCTACCTACCGATGTTGCTACTTGGGAGTTTGCTAGTGTGTTGAAGACCAGGTTTCCTTCTTTTGATCCTTGAGGACAAGGATATTTCTATGGGGGGAGTATTGTTATCATAAATTGGAGTTCAAGTTAGTTGAAGTTAGTCGAAGTCCAAATCAATTGGTTTTAAAAGTTAGTTAGAAACAATGCAGCTACAGTAGTCTATTTCCAGAAGTTAGTTAGGAGTGACAAGTTGAGTCGATATCAAATAACTGTTTCATTAGATAGCTCTGATCATTTCAGTTATATCATTGTCTATAAATACTCATTGTAATCATTATTTACAGCATATATGAAAATTGTTACTCTTCCTCCTAAAATTCTATTTTCTCTACTTTTCTCATCTTCTAATTTCTCTTGATTGTATCCTCGAATCTCCATTCCTGGACAATCTTTCGATCCTCAAAACTTTGAGATTCTTGAAATCGAGTAACAATGTCATCATTACTGATTGCTACAGTCATCAGAGAACTGCAATCGCAGGAGAGAGGTCAGGTCAGCGACTGTTACAGTCACCGGAGAACTGCAATCACCAGAGCGGTCAGGTCAGTGATTGCTGCAGTCAATGGATTATTTCCCTTCACTCAAGCGTGATGTTTTATTGTGAGAAGAGAGTGGCTTTTGAGAAAAGAGGGTTTTGAGAAAAGGGCTGCCTTTGAGAAAAAGAGGGCTTTTGAGAAAAGAGGGATTCGCGGGTTTATTCACTGCATTCGCGGTTAATTTTTTTAAGTATAGCGGGGATTTCAACCGCCCCAAAAATATTCACAATATATTTTTAATGATAGCGGGGTTTTTAACCACCCCAATGTAATTAAAATAACAAGGGTATATAAACCCCTGCAATTTGATATATTTGTGGAGGCTAATACCGACCCCCACAATAAAGCCTCTACAAAATACACCTTTTTTTGTAGTGTTTTTTTTTAAATCTTTTTGTAAGGTTACTCTTGTCTGTAGGGAGGTTCTTCTAACCGACATAAACCATGTGAGCTATCATGGAGTCCAATGTTTAGTTCCCTTATAGGAAAACCTCACGTTGGGGAGTGGTATCATACTCTTGCCAAGGAGTATAACCTAATCTATGTAATCACATTTGTATTTGTCATCCATATAGAAATGGGAATAATCTAATAATCTGAACCTACGTTGGCTTGTAGTTCTGAGGCATGAGAACATACCCAACTCGGTGCTAAATACTACTCCCTTTAATTTGTATGCTCATTCTGTTGGAAATCCACTTTAAAAATCTAGTATAATAGTTCATTACGAAACCAACTGTATATTTGTTAAGTTAACCTGTAGTTTGAAATTGAAAAGCGGATTTCATATCTAAGCTGAGATCAAAAGATCAAATCTTTATCGAAAATCTGAAAATACTCTAGTCATATGATGCTCATAGCATAATCAATCTTGAAATAGCAATATTCAACTGGGGTTTGATAACCATTCATCAAATTCATGTCAAAATATAATAATATTCATGCTTGATAATGAAGGTATTGATAATTCAACTCAGAATCTAGAAATTTCTACAATACGCATGAAAATACGAAACTAAAAATGAAATTCATCATCTAACTCACTTCAAAGCTCAAAATCCTTCAATTAGCAATATTGGGTAAGAACCCTAATTTGAAATTCATGAATAATCATACAAAATCATGTAAATTTGTAATTAAAACTAGTTTTGGGCACAAGGATGAAAGATGATCCTTGTTCATAAACCCCACATACCTTAATTGATCCAATTACTAAGAAAGCTTGAACTTGAATCCCTATTTGTGTTCTTGAAGATGAATTCTTGAATCTCTTGAATTGGGAATCCTTAATTTTTGAGCTATCTTGGAAAAAGAATTGAGGAAATTTGATTTCTTGGAGGTTAAGTTTTGAGGTTCTAGGGTTTTCTTGAGAGAGAATTGATGAAAAGTGAGCCTAATGTGCTTAGAATGGGTTAAATTATCTGTTATTCACGAAATGGGGGCTAGAGAATTGACTAAATTACCCTTTTAAAAATTAACTCAGAAACTAAATAATCCCGTTTTGGCTACCACCACGACGCGCCACTATCGTGATGGCTCACTAGAAAAGGAACGAGCCTAGTTTTGCCCATCAACGCAATGTGAGGCTATCGCATTGGGCTACTAGAAAAGGGACAAGTCCCATTTTAGCCATTGCCGCGACGTGCTAAAATTGTGTCGCCTCACTGGAAAAAGGACGAGTAGGAACTGGACTTTCACTGTGATGCAACATAATTGTGGTACTCCACTGAATTTTGACAATTGCAAAATCTTCCTTCACCGCGATGCGGTTCCTATGAAAATGCCCTACTGTTTTACTAAAAATGCCACAACTTCTCAACCGAGTATCGGATTAAGGCTAAATTGGTATCGTTGGAAAGATGAGCGAATTATCTACACATTGGTGGGTCTAAAACTTGAAAATTATACATGTATTTATATTTATTCATTTTCAAAGCTAACCCTTGACATTGCTAGAGCTAAACTGAGCTATGAAAAATCACGGGGTATTACAATATCTCCCCCTTAAGAATATTCATCCCCGAATGTTGCTAGTTAAACTGGAAATACTGAGGAACTGAGGCTATATGCTGACATGAACAACTGAACAAATTGCATGACTGAATCTAAACATACTGAGCTACTGAACTAATCTGCGAGTGCATGAATTTACGTAAAGATAACTATATAGCTGAATCTGAGATTGGAAAAAGAATTGAATTAAGGAAGATTGTTACCTTCAATTGAATCTGAGTTCGTGGGGAAAAGGTAAGGATACTTGGTACGTATATCTGCTTCTGTTTCCCAAGTTGCACCCTTAACGGACTGATTTTGCCACAGAACGTTGACTAAGGAAACTTTTTTGTTCCTTAATCTATGAATCTGATGATCAAGAATCTCTACTGGAAATTTTTCATATGAGAGGCTATTATGAATATTTGTACTTTTTGGAGGGACTATAACGGTTGAATCGTCCATGCACTTCTTTAATAAGGACACATAGAACATTGGAAGAACTGACGACAAGTCTGTGGGTAGCTCAAGCTCATATGCTACCTTCCCAACACGATTCAAAATACTGTGGGGGCCTACATATCAGGGACTAAGATTCCCTTTTTGCCAAATATCTTCACCCCCTTCATGGGTGAAACCTTCAAATACACAAGACCATCTACTTTAAACTCAAGATCTCTCCTTCTAACGTCTGCATAAGATTTCTGACAACTCTGAGCTGCTTCCAATCTCTCTTGAATAAACTGAACTTTCTCCATGGCTTCAAACATCATATCTGGCCTAATCAAAGTGGCCTCACCTATTTCAAACCAACCAACTGGTGATATACACTCCACCCATAAAGAGCCTCAAATAGGGCCATCTAAATACTAGAATGGTAACTATTATTATAGGTAAACTCAATCAACGGCAAGTGGTCGTCCCAACTGCCTTTGAAGTCAAGAACATATGCCCTCAACATATTTTCTAAAGTCAGAATGGTCCTCTCTGCCTGACCATCCTTTTTCGGATGAAAAGCTGAACTGAGATGAACTTGGGTACCAAGACCCTTTTAAAATGCTTTCCAAAATTGAGTACTGAGATGATGGACAACGGAACTCCATACAATCTAATAAACTCTCTGATGCATAGCTTAGCATAATCTTCAGCTATGTAGAATGTGTGAACTGGAAAGAATTAAGCTGACTTAGTCAATCTGTCTATAATAACCTAAATCGAATTATGCTGACGACGCAAATGGGGTAATCCAGTCACAAAGTCCATATCCACCTCTTCCCACTTCCAAATGGGAATACAAAATTCCTGTAAGGTACAACTAGGTCTTTGGTGCTCTAGCTTAACCTGTTGATAGTTGCACACTTGGCTATAAATTCTGCTATATCTTTCTTTATACCACCCCACCAATAGACTTCCCACAAGTTGCGGTACATCTTTGTGGCTCCTGGATGAATGGAGTAACGTGCACCATGCACTTCTTCCATAATCCACTGCCTCAAATCAAGAACACATAGCACACACAATCTACTCTGGTATCTCAACATGCCATCTCCCCCTTGGGAGAAAACTTCTACCTTTTGGTCTTTAACTGAACCCTTCAGCTTGACCAAACTAGGATTCTTATCCTGTTTCTCTTTCACTTCAGAAACTAGAGAAGATTTGAAGCTACTCTGGACCCAAAAATTTCCTTCAGCTGAGTCAACCAATCTCATGCCCAATCTAGCTAACTGATGAACGTATCAAAATAGCTCTCTCTTGTCATTCTTTATATGAGCAAAACTGCCTATAGACAATCTACTAAGGGCGTCTGCCACTTCATTAGCCTTGCCCAAATGATATAGCATACTCATGTCATAATCCTTCAATAATTCTATCCACCTTCTCTGACAAAGATTTAACTCCCTCTAAGTAAACACATACTACATACTTTTATGGTCCGTAAACATATCAACATGCACCCCATAAAGATAGTGCCTCCATATTTTTAATGTAAACACAACATCAACTAACTCAAGATCATAGGTAGGGTAGATCTTTTCGTGAGTCTTAAATTACCTAGAGGCATAGGTAATAACCTTACCTCTCTGTATTAAAACATAACCCATACCATTCTAGAAGTATTACAATAGATAATGAACCCAAATGTACCATCAGGTAATCCTAAAACTAGGGCTGAAGTGAGTCGAGTCTTCAACTTCTAAAAACTCTTCTCACAGGAATTTAACCACTGAAACTTAACTTTATTTTGGGTTAAAATAGACCTAGGGGATGCAATAGACAAAAACCCTCAACAAAACATCTATAATAGCCAGCTAAACTCAAGAAACTTCTAATGTATGATAAGAAATAAGTCTAGGCCAATTCCTTACTGCTTCTGTCTTTTGGGGATCGACCCTAATACCATTACTGGAAATAATATAACCAAAAAAGCTACTGATCTAAGCCAAAATTCACATTTGTTAAACTTAGAGAATAACTGGTGATCTCTAAGAGTTTACAACACAATTCTAAGGTGGTTCGCATGATTATTGTAACACTCCGCATTTCGAGCTAGAAAAAAATCGTTATTTCTATGCGTAGATGATCCAAAAGCCATAAATCCTACGCAAATTTTCCATGTGAATTAATTATGTAGTGTGGGAAATTGAATGCGCTTTCCATTTATATGAGATTCGCCTAAATTCGATACCCATACAAGATGTTATGGCTAATTTAAGTCCTAGTAGTAAATCACCATCATTTTGGTGCTTGGCGCATCGCGGAGGTGGTCTATTTAACAATTGTCAAATTCCAGTAGCCTAGTGCAATTATGGCGCGTTGCGCTGAAGTTGTAGGTCCCAACCAGTGGGACAACGCGATGGCTCGATGCCGCGGTGACCCCAAGAATCCCATTCGTCAATTCCCAATGAGCCACCGTGATAATGGCGCATCGTGGTGGCCCATAAAATTTGGCTCACAATTATATTTTATTCTGTCTCATTAAGGGTATATTGGGTAATTTCCACATACCCCCTATCAGTTTAAACACGGGATTTTTCTCCCAAGTGACCTCATTATTCATATTTTCTTCAAAAATTCATAAGAACACTCTCTAGGGTTTCAAACTAAAAACCCAAATAATTCAAGATTCAACTGTGGGTTTTCGAAATTGATTGAAGATTTGGAATCCCCAAATCGTAGGCTTCAAGAATCATCCATCAAATTTCTAAATTGAGGTACGTGGGGTTTATCCTAAAACTAAATGGGCTTGTTGAAAACACCCAATTATGATTTAAAAATCATCAAGCATGAATTTGTTAAAGGGGTTTTGAGATCCATGATTTTATTATGGTTTATGCATGTTTAATGATATTGTTGTTTTGGCCTTTAGGCCTTTCCCCCTTAAATTGATTTAAACCTATATGAATATGTATGATGTTGAAGATTTGATAGAGAGCATTATTATTGAAATCCCTCTCTTTCAAGATTTAGAGTTAATGAACTTGTTGGGAATGATTTAAGATGCTTGTTTAATATTTTGAAGGGGATCTTTTCAATGTTGAAGTATTTAACATGATTTTGATGATGATGAGAGGGATTTTCTGGGTATGATTTCGTTCTTGTATTGAAAAGAAAGAATTTCATGTGATTGACATTTTTGACATGACCACCTTGTGTATTTAAATATTGAAAAAAGAGAGGTTCTTGCATATGTTTACATGAGCTTTAAGAAAGAGTTTCTTAAAATAACTTATTGATATGGTGGTCCCAGATTTATGTTTTGAAATAGAGATTATTATATGCTAATAAGGGCTCAGAGATGTGACTTACAAGTCAATGGTATGACGATACCATATAAATGTATGCCATAACAGAGTTAGAGTTTTCAGAGACTGCATGTCTTAAAGAGTTAAAAATGGACATAAAGAGAATTTAGGTAGTTGCCTGAAGAGGGCTATAGTTCAAGTAACTCTTAGCCTAAAACCGTGATTTACCGATTCGGGTAGATTATTTTTACGTTGGCGACGGCCGTGTGTTTTAGCAGAGTCAAAGACTCCAACCCTTGCGACACACTTGGGTTGGAGGCTTCCCCGCTGAGTCAATTGAAAATTCCATAAAGCCCATGAAATTTTAGAGTTGTAGGGTATACCACCTAGCGCAGAATTAAAACAAAGAGTGTCACAGAGATCAGATGATTTTTCAGAGTTTTTTGAAAATGCCCATGAAATTTCTTACCATATGATATGTTTATGAACTGTTTTAAATTTCTCTCATTTATGTTGACCATAAATTATTATTTTGGATTTGCTCTGCGTACCAGTATAATTGTATTGACCCCCTGCCTCCTAGGTTTGGAGGTTTAGTTTAGAGATCTGGCTAATCAGTAGAGTATCCAGGGAGAAGTGATTCGTGCAGTAGTGAGCCTTCTTTGTTCCAGAAGGCTTGTCATTTCAAATTATGTTATTCCTTCATTTTGGTCTACTGCGGGCCTTGTCTTAGCTTTTCAGACAGTTATCTTTAGATTATATAGTAGAGATTTCGCAGACTGTTCCAAAAGTTATTTCGTTGATTTCAAATTTCATTCCATATGGTTACACTAAATCCAGAGTATGACCATGTTTCCCCATTAGATTATAATTCCGTATTTTTTTTGTTTTATAAATATTGTGCATGATTACCAGATCAGATAAATTAGGACATCAGGGCCTTTATGATTCGGGATGTCCGTCACAGCCAGGCCCTTATTTAGGTTGTGATAAATATGGTACTAGAGCATAATTTATGGTCCTAGGGTAGCTGCGAAATCGCATCGGGTAGAGTCTTATTTATGGGTGTCGCGCCACACTAATAAGTAGGAGGCTACTAGGTGATTAGGAATGTTTCCCTTTCTTCATGTTCTAGTTCATGCTATAGAGTCAAAATATTCCTCTTTCATACTCTAATTCGTGCTATGGTGTCGCCCATACGGAAGTAAAGTCATCCCAATTCTTTTTTTACTTTGATGTGCTCAGATATGTCTCATTGTTGAAGTGATTCAGGTGCAGAAGTCTGGAATTTAAATGGTATAGTCCTTTCTGATTGAGCCATGTAAGATTTTGAAATTGGGCAAGGACTTGTGAAGAGTCCGTTAGTTCCTCAAAGTGTATTGATTCTAGTGTGAATTTTGATTTTGATGAAATCATGCTTTTGAGCCTACGATATTAAGTATATTCAATCCCTTTTAGAAATTTTATATTGCAGATGTCATGCTTAAGAGGGAATGGGGGTAAAAGAATATTGGAACTGTATTCCCACCCGAGTAGTATTATAAGTTAAATTGTCGGTATCATGACCTATTGGTAGTAAGACTAGACTAAAAAGTTGGTGATATGAAGTCACAAGATTAGAAATCAGAGTGAGGATGACTTTTGTGTAGATAAATGTGTTTAGTTGAATAACTGATGTTTGAGGATAATTTACCCCTTTTATAGTGATAGACTAATATGGTAGCTAGTAGCGAGTGTGGATTGTATGGTAGTCTGTGGGGGGAGTGTTTGACTCAGATTTTTTTCATTCATATAGAGTAAGATATGTATTCTTAGATCATTGATTATTGTGTGTTAAGTTTCTATCTCTTGTAACCTTATTATCATTGTGTTGTTGAAAATCAAAGTCTAATGGAGCCGTGTGGGGTCTATTTTCATTCACTAGCAACTTGATGTCCATCTTGTTGATTCTTGTGTTGGTTGGAACTAGGGGTTTAGAGGCGTAATGGCAAAAAAAGTGATAAGGGTGATTTATTGAATGTATGTTTAACCGAACCTTTTTGCATGAGATTGAGTTGGTATTGAAGTGATACATCCTTGTGTGTTAGTTTAGTAGAAGGTAGAGAAGGAGTTATTAGCTAAGGTGAGTTGTTGTTTGCACAAAGTATGAAAATGGCTAGATTAGCCAGTAAGTTATAAATTATAGACACAAGGTTGTTTGTGGAATTTGAAGGTAGTCTAATTGTATGCTTAGTAAATAAGTGTGATGTGAGAAGGCATATAGTAGATTTTGAGGCATAACAGTGACGTCATGAAGGTGTTTTGGTTGTGGGTTGTATCTAAATAAAATGAGATATTTAGGTAAAATATCCCAATTTGATAGACTAGTATATTATGTTGCATTCTTCATTGGTGGTAGATGATTGATGCTAGACTATAGGGTTGATATGTTGAAATAGTGTGGGTTAATAAATTATAATAAGGAAAACCGTAAGGTCATGATTGATTATTGTGGCTACGGAGTTATAGTGTACTATTATTTCTTGATGTTTTATTTTGTAGTTTCCAAGTGAGAATTGTGTGTAAGGTTGGGTTGTAAATTATGTTTAGCCCTAGACATTAAGTTTGAACAGTTGATGGACATGAAAGTGGATATGATTATTTCTTGGTTAATGATACTAGTTTTATGGAAGCGGTCTAATAGGCTTGAACAGTGCTTGCAAGAGCTTAAGTTTATTTGATTCGTAGTGAAGTATGATGTTGTATGTATGAAGTAGAAGTATGCCAAGGTGATATGAGGTTGCGGTATTTTTCAAAGGCTATTACATGTTGTGTGTGGCTAGTAGTACCGTTGAGTTGCTAGGTGGAGAAAGACTAGTTAGATGGTATATGGTGTTCTGAATAGCCAAGTTAAGGAGTTTTAATAGATAATGTTAAGCCTTTTGATATGATCTTGATTCTCATCGTAGAGAGATATAAGTTTGGAGTCATGATGCTGGTAGACTATGACAGAAGTGGTATGGTCCATCAAAGGTTTGGAGATATCCATGTTTAGTGTTAGAAGAATCTGAGTTGGTGAATGTTTAAGATGTTATATGATGACTTTTGGGGCTATAGAAATGATCTTGGGTGTATTTATACGCCTAAGCACCATAACTTATCCATATTTTAGCTATGTTTAGAGAACAAAGTGCCTATTTTCTTTTGTTTTTACTCTACTTCTATGTAATTGAGCTAACCGATGTGATTAGCATGATTTCAGGTATTAATGAGGTAGATGAAGACATAATGGGACTATGGAATGTGGATGGCATATGACACAAGAGAGAGTAGCAATCTGGATCAAATGTGGGGCCTAGAAACTATGTCCAAGACTAATTTGTCATTTATAATTAGTTCAGGGACTTAGAAGGAAATTATGAGAGAAGAGATTATTAAAAGACTTAATTGCTGAATTTTTATTCATTATTCTGTATTATTCTGAGAGAGGAGAAAGGCGGCTTAGCTTGAGGAGAGAGAGAGAAACGTTTTTCTCTCTTGTTTTCACTATTTGCACACCAAGACCGTTTTCTAGTTTTTGGTATGATGAATAGATTTATGATGCTTTTCATTTTATTCATGAGTAGCTAAGTTTATTAGTTAGGATTATGGAAGCCTTGTAGCATACAATCTATCACTTTGGGTTTTGAATTCATTATGCATTGATTTGTTTACATCATACTCTCTTCGCTTATCTTGAATTCTCATGGTTGCAAACATAGAGGATATGCCTTAAAACGCAACTTGTTCGAAAGAAAGGTTGATGTTCGTAAAAGAGAGTAGTGACAAGAAAATAGGATTACCAACCCCTATTTTATAAGTTAATGCCTTAGCAGGATTAACTACTTGGAGATTTCGTATTGTTTTTGGTGAACGTTTTTGATTCAAGAGAACTAAAGTGAATTAGTCCTTGATGGTTGAGAAACACTAGAATTATGTTATTAAATACAATACGTTTCTCTGTAAGCACGATGCATGTATGAATTCATAAAGCCCATAGTTAGTAAGTACTGAAAAATACAAGGTGGACATAACCCTAGCTTGCTATTTCTCTGAATTTGAATACTACTACACATATTTCATCTTGTTAAACTGAAACCATTAATTTGTGAACTGAATCAAATCCCCCCTATTTATTTTACGGAAACGAACAATTTAAAGTCAACTAATCTGCATACAACTTAATTAACACCATATTCCCTGTGGGATTCGACCCCAACCTAATTGGGTTATATATTTGACAAAGACCGCTTACTCTCTCATAAGAGAGGTGTAATTTGGGCGTATCAAGAAACCTAAGAGTTGAATCTTGGAAGGAGGTATTAGCATTGGTTGTTATACATGAAGATACCATCTTACAGGGTAAGTTTAGTTTTATGTGTATTGTTATATCCCCGACTCTAGAGTAAAGTGATTTTAGTTTATACCAGAGTGCATATAGTGGTCCACAGACTTATAGTAATGGCTTAAATCTAAGGAGGAAATGATAGAATGAGTAATTAAGTCATATTTTCAGATGCTAATAGATACGCCAATAAGTTGTGGAATTGCCATGAGAAAGAATGATGCTCAATCAATTCTTATTTCAGCGGTTTACCTCAGTTATTTCGACACATACTCATGCTTTATGTTTCAGTTTCATGATCATAGCTCGTGTTCAGGCATATGATAAGGAATCATGTACTCTCTTAGTTCCTAGTATGATGAATTCCCAGTTTGTTTAGCAGTCAAAATCGTTTTTCGTAAGTTATGAATTCCAAAATTCAGATCATGCAGTTCATGACTCTTGTGCACATGTAATACTATTAACGATTATTTAGATTTATATCAGGTGCGTCCTCAGATTAGATCTCTTTAATGAGTCAATGCCGAGAGTGCTCTATTCCTCACGCCTCATTAGGGTATCAAGTTATGCTTAGTACTTTCCTTATGTTCCAAATCCCGATATTCTAATTTGCAGTGACATTTTCCCTTAGATCGAGATAGTGATGATAAACAGTATTTTAGATGGAAAAGAGTACACATTTCTTGTTGATAAAAGATGGTTGTATGCTTATTTGAGTTAAGGCGGAAATTGTGGAGTAAAATTGAGGTCGGTCTTTGATATGTGTCAAGGTTAGTTGAATTTTTTTGCATTATATTTGGGAAAAATTGTTGTGCACTTGTTTTATATAAGTCTATAAGTTGAAAGAATTTTGAGGTAAAGTTTAGTGTATGGCTTGGTTAGTTGAGGATATTTTATGTGTATCATCTGAATAGTGTAGGGAAGTTGTTATGGATAGAAGTATTAGAGAATATGAGAAATATGTTTTAGGAGTGGTTGTTTAAAAGTGTATATATGGGTAAGAAGATAGGCTTGAATGTCATGTTTTTATGCATATGGATGGATGCCTTAAGTGTTTGTGAATGTCTAATACGAAGTTGAAGGTGATTGTTGGAGTGGCAATAAGAATTATGCAAGAGATGAGTAATTGTGAAATGTAGGGTGTGCTAAATTCATGATTCGGACTAGTACTATAGTATTATGTGGTACGTCTTATGATTTTGAGTTAGGCTTGGAGATGATGAGGGGATTTAGTTCAGTTTAGACATTAGTAGATGGAAATATCAGCAGTTATGTGATAAAAATAAGTAGAATCAATGAGCATGGTGTTTAAGGGGAAAGTATAGTTGAGAGAGTATTTTAGAAGTGCGGCTAATCTTGAAAGTAAGAAGTTGCAATGCCTAAGGTTTGGTAATTCTATCTTAGTTTACGAGTTATATGTTTATATTCCATGTTATAGAGTAGTGTTATTGTTGTGATTCCTTAATTGGATGTCTTGTGTAACTTATGTTAGAGATTCTTTGCTCCCTAATGCTACTAGAACTTTTTTAGAAAGAGTGTTGAAGAGATACCCCAGTTAAGTATAAGTGTCCAGTATAATTCAGTTTAACAGTCAGGCAGACGAGTTACTGTGGTTTTCCACCTTTTCACCTAGTCCTACTATCTGAAGTCCAATGCATATGACCATCCCAAAAGATAATATATTCCATCCGTGTAAGTTGCGAACTTAGTTCAGTCCAAGCATCATGTTTCAGATTTAGTTATTTAGTCATGACTCAGTTCATAAGAGTTCAGAACATAATCTCAAATTTTTCTAGCTATTTTAGCTCAGACAGTGTAATACCTTTGTACGATCTACATCTTGTTGCCTCATGATTCGTACTTACCTAAGTTATCA
The DNA here is from genome assembly GCF_002878395.1 of Capsicum annuum. NCBI lineage: Eukaryota > Viridiplantae > Streptophyta > Magnoliopsida > Solanales > Solanaceae > Capsicum > Capsicum annuum. The sequence goes on from NC_061116.1 coordinate 152,180,658, forward strand.
CTTTTAAATCCAATGTGTGTGATTTGATCATAAACACTTCGGGGAAAATCCTAAACTCTCAGTATGAATCAGCTCCTTAAAATAAGTATGGGCAAGTCAGCTCAGAATTCAGTTTCATGATAGAAGTTTAAATATTTTAGATCACTTATATCCTTTCTTAGAAGACACATTAGGTCCGCGTTATTCCATACCTTTAATCTTCAACATTCCTACCCTTCATTCGGGGATGAATGATCCCAAGGGGGAGATAATAACACCCCGTATTTTGGGCTAAAATGAAAATCGTCATTTCTATACGTAGATGATCCAAAAGCCATAAATCCTATGAAAATTTTCCATATTAATCAATAATGTAGTGTGGAAAATTGAATAAGCTTTCCATCGATATAAGACTTACCCAAATCCGATACCCGGGCAAGATGTTATGGCTAATTTAAGTCCTAGTTGTAAAATACCGTCATTTTGGTGCTTGGCACGTTGCGAAGGTGATCTATTTAACAATATTCAAATTCCAGTAGCCTAGCGCGATTATGGCGCATTGAGCTGAAGTTCCAGGTCCCAACCAGTAGGACAACGCGATGGATCCGCGTTGCGATGACCCCATCCCCTTCGTCAGCTTACACAAGAGTTTTCTCCCAAGTGACCTCATTATTCATATTTTCTTCAAAAATTCATAAGAACATTCTCTAGGGTTTCAAACTAAAAATCCAAATAACTCAAGATTCAACCGTGGGTTTTCGAAACTGATTGAAGATTTGAAATCCCCAAATCATAGGCTTCAAGAATCATCCATCAAATTTTTAAATTGAGGTACGTGGGGTTTATCCTAAAACTAAATGGGCTTGTTGAAAACACCCAATTATGATTTAAAAATCAGCAAGCATGAATTTGTTAAAAGGGTTTTGAGATCCATGACTTTATTATGGTTTATGCATGTTTAATGATATTGTTGTTTTGGACTTTAGGCCTTTCCCCCTTAAATTGATTTAAACCTATATGAATATGTATGATGTTGAAGATTTGATAGAGAACATTATTATTGAAATCCCTCTCTTTGATGATTTAGAGTTGATGAACTTGTTGGGAATGATTTAAGATGCTTGTTTAATGTTTTGAAGGAGATCTTTTCAATGTTGAAGTATTTAACATGATTTTGATGATGATGAGAGGGAGTTTCTTGGTATGATTTTGTTCTTTTTTAAAAAAGAAAGAATGTCATGTGATTGATATTTTTGACATGACCACCTTGTGTATTTGAATGTTGAAAAAGAAAGGTTCTTGCATATGTTTACATGAGCTTTAAGAAAGAGTTTTTTGAAATGACTTATTGATATGGTGGTCCCAGATTTACGTTTTGAAACAGAGATTATTATATGCTAATAATGGCTCAGAGATGTGACTTGCAAGTCAATGGTATGACTATACCATATAAATGTATGCCATAACAGAGTTAGAGTTTTCAGAGAATGTTTTTCAGAGAATGCATGTCTTAAAGAGTTAAAATGGGCATAAAAAGAGTTAGGTGGTTGCCTGAACAGGGCTAGAGTTCAAGTAACTCTTAGCCTAAAATCGTGATTTGCCGATCCATTATTTTTATGCTGGAGACGGCCGTGTGGCGTAGCAGAGTCAGAGACTCCAGCCCTTGCAGCACACCTGGGTTGGAGGCTTCCCCGCCGAGCAAATGGCGGATTCCGTATAGCCCATGGAATTTTAGAGTTGTAGGGTATACCACCTAGCGCAGAAGTAAAACGAAGAGTGTCACAGAGATCAGATGATTTTTCAAAGTCTTTCGAAAATGCCCATGAGATTTCTTACTATATGATATATTTATGAACTGTTTTAAATTGCTCTCATATATGTTGAATATAAATTATTATTTTGGATTTGCTCTGTGTACCAGTACAATTGTATTGACCCCCAGCCTTCCAGGTTCGAAGGCTCAGTCTAGGGGTCCGGCTAATCAGTAGAGTATCTTGGGAGAAGTGATCCGTGCAGTGGTGAGACTTCTTTATTTCAGAAGCCTGTCATTTCAAATTATTTTATTCCTTTGTTTTGGTCTATTGGGGGCCTTGTTCCAGCTTTTCAGACAGTTATCTTTAGATCATGTAGTAGAGATTTCGCAGACTGTTCCAGAAGTTGTTTAGTTAATTTCAAATTTTATTCAGTATGGTTAAACTGAATCCAGAGTATGGCCATATTTCCGTATTAGATTATATGTTTTTTATTTTATTATATGAATGTTATGCATGTTTACTAGATCAGATAGAGTAGAACGTCTGGGCCTTCATAGTTCGGGATGTCCGTCAAGGCCAGGCCCTAGTTCGGGTCGTGACAATCATCCTTACTACAAGAATAGATAAGAATATCATCTATAAAGACTACGACAAGCATATCCAAATACTGTTTGAGCACTCTATTCATCAAGTTCATGATGGCTGCGGGGGCATTGGTAAGACCAAATGACATGACTAGAAACTCGAAATGACCATAACGGGTTCTGAAAGCTGTCTTTGGAATATCACATTCCCTTACTCTAAGCTGATGATAGCCGGATCTAAGGTCTATCTTGGAGAAATAACTTGCACCCTAGAGTTGGTCGAATAAGTCATCAATCCTAGGAAGAGGATATTTGTTTTTGACTATGCCTTTATTCAGCTGATGATAGTCAATGCACATTCGCAAAGAACCATCTTTATTTCGCACGAATAGGATGGGAGCACCCCATGGAGAAACACTGAACCTTATGAAAACTTTATCTAAAGGATCCTTAAGTTGCTCTTTTAATAGAGATAGGCTGAGTTTCTGGAAGAAGGTTAATACCGAATCCTATTTCCCTATCGGGAGGTACCCATGGCAAATCTTTGGGAAAAATGTCAGGAAACTAATTGACTACACTGACTGACTGAACTGTTAGAGTCTCAGACTTAGTGTCTTTGACCCGAACTAGATGATAGATACACCCTTTTGAGATCAACCTTCTGGCTTTAAGATAGGATATGAAATAACTCTTAGGAAACATTGAATTTCCTTCCCACTTAAATACGGGCTCATCTGGAAATTGAAACCTCACCACTTGGATGCGACAATCTATGGATGTATAACAAGAATGAACCCAATCCATACCAAGAATAAGGTTAAAGTGGACCATATCTAACTCTATTAAATCTGCTAACACGATTTTATGAAGGACAATGATTGGACACTTTCTATAGATCTATTTGGCAACAACTGACTCACCCACTGGAGTAGAAACTAAGAAGGGCTCAAGGATATTTTCAGGACTTATTTCAAAATTCACTGTAGCTAATGGGGTCACATAAGATAAACTTGACTCGGGGTCTAACCATACATAGACATCAAGATAAAAGATGCAAAGCATACCAGTGACAATATCTAGTGAATCCTCCTGCTCCTGATGGGATAGTAAAGTATAAAATCAATTTTGGCACTGACCGCCACTGGTACTGGATGATGCACCTTGTGGAGGGAATGGGCGACCTAGAGGAGCTGGTGCACTAGTAGCCTGAGTCTGGGGACGAACATCCCTATTTCCCTGCTTAGCATGCAGATGCTCTTTGATTCTGTGTCCCAACTTACCACAACCATAACAACCTTTCTGTCCCAACAAGCACTCACCGAGATACTTTTTACCACACTTAGCACATGGAGGATATTTGGGCTTTCCATTCACACTATTCTAAGATCTGGACATAGAAGTCTTACCCCACTGCTCTTGTCTAGCTCTGGGAGCAGGAGCACTAGATGAATATAGCATTGGCATAGATGAACGATTATGAAACTGTGAACGATTTTCCCCTCCGTACTTTGTCTGGCCATACTCAAACTGCCCTGTTCTAGCCTTTTTATTTCCCCTCTCATCCTTTCAACTTTTTTGCCTCAATCTGTTGGGCATAAATCATCAACCTAGTAAGATCCATGTCCCTAATAAGCATGGTAGTCCTACATTCCTTGACTACCAAACCAGATACTCCAGTAATAAACTTAGTCATACTTTCCCTAGGGTCAGCCATCGTATTAGAGTCATACTTAGACAACTGGTTAAACTTAATGCAGTATTCTTTCACTTTAATCGAGCCCTACACAAACTCTTCTACTTTAGCTTCTCTCATTTCACATGGAAAGAACCTATCTAGAAAGACATCCTGAAATACCTACCAACTCATAAGAGCTATATTCTCACCTCTACCATTCTTCCATATAACCACCCAATCATATACTATATCCTTAAATCTATAGGATGCTAACTCTACACTTTCCTCCTCAAAACATGTATAATTTGGGTGATCTTTTTCACCTCATCTAAATAAAGTTGTGGGTCTTCACCTGTTTTCGACCCAAAGAACTCTAGCGGATTTATTCTCATGAAGTCTCTAACTCTGGCTACTGCTAAATCCCAATTCTGCTGAAGTGGGACTGCCGCCTGATAGTGGTCCTAAATATTAGCAGTCACAGCTTGGGCCAATGCCTAAAAGGAAGCCCAAAATTCAGCATGGGATACATTCTCATTCAAAGGGTCGGCAGGCTGGGGTGGCTGGTAATCATTTCTGCGGGCATTAGCTCGACGAGAAAGCATATTCAACTATCACATAAGAGCATGAGTTAAAAGCAGATAAAGATACTGTAAGCACGATAGATCATAAAAGAAAGAGATGATTTCCTAAAATATCTCGTAGCCTCTTGCTCATAAATGTGGCGCACTTCACACCATGATCAAGACTCTACGTAGCATGGCTTGTCAGATTCCATAGAACTCTTATAACCTTAGGTTCTGATACTAAGTTTGTAACGTCTCGAAGATGGGTCCCGAGATGTCACACGGTGCTCAAGACTACGATTAACCTTAAGATAACCCTGTCTACCTTCTACTAAGTCTGAATCTCATAATAAGGAAATATAGATATAACATCAAAACTAAAATGTGGAAATCTATCCGATCTAACTGAGATATCTTAATATAATCTCTGAAAAATACTAGACTCAAGAGTCTGATCAATCAATACTGAAAATCTGAATCGTAATTTAGCAGTCTGACAAGCCTCTACTACTAATAACTAGAGAGTTACTGAAACAAATCCCCAGCTGACTCGAGCTATCTGAAAATACTGAATCATCTATACTAATAAGCTAAAAATCTGAATAACTGGGTCCCCAATCTATGAGGACTCACCAACTGTCGGGATGTAGATGAAGATGCTCGAAATCACTCACGTTGCTAAAACTGAGCACCTGAACCTATATTATAAGACAATGTAGCACATAGATGTATATGTGGATCAATACTTTGAGAATGTACTGAGTATATAGGGGTGAATGCATAAGTAAAATAATATGTCAACATTATCACAATTTATAAAATAATGCATGCTAAATGTAAATGACTTACATAAGCTAGAATATCTAAAAACTGTAAATCATAACCAAGAATAGCAAAACATGTTGCATAAATCTAGTGAGTCATAACATTTAGTTTCTTAAAGTTGTACTACTTTTCTATCTTTAAATCATATTGTCTAAGTGTAGAAAGGACTCACTTTTGTATCTGTAGACTAAAATCTAAAATCTCATAGCTAAAGTCATATGTGAAGCAAAATCTAAATAAAACTGTGAGCCTTTACACTTAGTTTCTAAAAGTTGTTCTATTAAAATTATTCTATTCTGTAAGGTTTTACAAGTAGGGAAATACTTTTAAAAAATACCATTCTGAAAGTCTTTACTGTTAGGCTGTAGGGAATTCTTTTAAAAGCTTTCTGTAAGGTTACTCTTTTCTGTGAGGAGGTTATTCTAACCAACATAAACCATATGAGCTATCATGGAGTCCAATGTCTAGTTCCCTTATAGGAAAAACTCACATTAGGGAAAGGTGTCATACTCTTACCAAGGAGTATAACCTAATCTAAGTGATCACATCTGTATGGGTTTTCTTGAGAGAGAATAGATGAAAAGTGAGCCTAATGTGCTTAAAATGGGTTAAATTTTCTGTTATTCATGAATTGGGGGTTGGAGAATTGACTAAATTGTCCTTTTAAAAATTAACTCAAAAATTGGAAAATCTCGATTTGGCCACCCACCGCGATGCGCCACTATCGCGATGACTCGCTGGAAAAAGAATGAGCTCGGTTTTGCCCATCAACGCGATGTGGGTCTATCGCATTGGGCTACTAGAAAAGGGACGAGTCCCATTTTGGCCATTTCCATGACACGCTGAAATCGCGTCACATCACGGAAAAAAGGATGAGTGGGAACTGGACTTTCACCGCGATGCAACATAATTGTGGTGCTTCACTGAATTTTGACAATTACGAAATCGTCCTTCACTGCGACGCGGTGCCTGTCAAAATGCCCTACTGTTTTACTAAAAACGCCATAACTTCTCAACTTAGTATCGGATTAAGGCGAAATTGGTGTCGTTGAAAAGCTGAGACACTTATCTACACATTAGTGGGTCTAGAACTTGAAAATTCTACATGTATAAAGAGTTATTCATTTTCAAAGCTAACCCTTGACATTCTAGGAGCTAAACTGAGGTAGGAAAAGGTGCGGGGTATTACATTGTACCTCGGTTTGACCGGTGTTAAAATGAGGTATAACATACCCCACAAGTGTTCCATTATTATATTTGCTTAGAGGAGTCTTATGTACCCCATAAGTTGTTCATTAACATGTTTACTTGGGGGATTCCATCGTACCCCACAAGGAATTTAATTAACCATAACCATGACCACCAAACTATTTTATTTAACCATTCCAAATCATTTAAATCAATTATACCATTTAGGCTTCCATTACCAAACTATTCCATGTAATAGTTCCATTAAAAAGTCCAACAACATAGTAAAAGCATTCTCCTAGGTATTTTATCAAACATATTGGGGGCATAATGTTTCCAAAACCAAAATCAAATAGCAATTAACCATTCCCATGCAACCAAGTATCCAAACCACCTTTAAAATATGTAAATACATAATTAAAACATGGAAAAACCATAACCAAGCCATTAAAACCAAAACCCCCAAATTATATTTGAAAACCCAAAACCATATAACAATTATGCCATGACAATAATTTACAAAATATGCCTTTAGTTGGAACTAACAATGAGGGAAGGAGTACATGCCTTAAATTGAGTAGATGATAGAGAGAAATCACCAACACAAGCCCTAAATTAATTCTTAAGATCAAACCCTAGCTTACATTGCCCAAGAACTTTAGAGAGGATTAGAGAGTGGTGTTAATGAATAGAATAATAGGGGAAATAGCCTCCCAAGTGTGTTAAAAGTTGTGGGGCCTTATTAGGTTAAGTGGGGGAAATGTCTAAATTTCCCTCACTTAAACTGCATAAAATTCCCGTTAGGGGGTACGACTAACCATACTAGTCGTACTCTCCAATATGAGTGATACCCACCACTCATACCCTAGGCCTCCCTCTTGGACCCAACACCATCCAAGGTACGACTTATCCAAACCAAGTCATACCCAAAGCATACGACTCGTACCTTTGACCCGTACCACTGGCAGAATAGAATCACAAGAGGTTTGAAAACTGTCCACCATACGAGTTCATGTTATGACTAATACCCTATCTTACAGCCCATGGTAAGCCACTCTTACTCAGATCTAAGTTAGTCTACCAAGTCTAAGATTAAGTGAAGAAAAACCCAAATCAAATGACCCGTACCCAACCATACGACTCGTACCAACCCAAGTCATACCCATTCTAGAATCCAATCCAATCCCATCAACCAACACTGGTCAACATACGACCAAGACATACCACTCGTACCCTAGTATATGAGTAGTACCCACCAGTCGTATGTTGTCCAGAACCCAGAAAGGAAATTTTCTAAGGGTTCTAAACTCAGGGTGTTTCACTTCAAAGTTCAAATCATATTATTTTATAAAATATTAAATTTCTTGTATCTCTTTATTTCGGTATTTGCTAATTTCCCAGTCAAACTCCTTCCTAATACATAATATTTTCTTAAAAAGTATCGGATTATGTGGCTATTTTTACTAATAATTATGAAAATTTGTGAACAATACAAGCCTAACTACATAGATTATATCAATTATAAATTAAAAAATGGAAAATTTTCATAAAAGCACAATTTTAGTTACTAAAAATACTAAAAATCTCTTCAATTTAAAAAAAATACAAATATCCCAACTTTTATCAATTTGAGTTAAAAGTTGAGATACATCATAATTAACCCTTTTTATCCGATTTTAACTTTACCAACTAAAGTTTGATTTCTTCCTCCATCAACGATGAAATTTTTGGTGCGGTTTCATCCCACTATTCTCTTCTTCTTCACATTTCTGAATTAAGGTACCCCTCCTTCCCAAATTCATCTTAACTATCTTCTTATCATGTTCAAGAATTTTTATTGATTTCCATAAACCTTCTTATCAGTGGCTCTACAGCCGCATTTATCAATCCCAGATACTCATTCTCTCTTTCTTTACAATTTTTTTTCTTGATGAATTATTAGTCAATGATTGTTTTTATGTTGTTGAGTTATTTTATAATGTGAGTTGTAGTTGATGAATTACTAGTCAATAATTTTTCTTCTTCAATTATGAGCGAAATAAGAGTAATCTTTTGGTATTTAAGCCTAATTCCTGTAAAGTTCAGTTTTTTCAGAAAGAATCATCTGCTTACTCTATTTTTGTTTTGTCATGTTTATGTGCCTGTTTATTTGTTGTCATTCTGTTGTAGATGATTCTACGAAAAAATATTTGTTTGATTTAAAGCTTCACATAAAAGTTCAAAATTTGAATTTCGGGTTCTTCAACTTTGATCGACATTAAGATGAACAAAATAATTTTAGATTGCAAGAATTTAGATGTTAAGTAGGGTCAAATATACAAGGACAAAAAAACACTGGTTGTTGTAATGGCAAAGTATGCCATTGATCATTCTTTTAATTTTAGAGCGAAAATATTCAACAAACAAAGGTATGTATCTTGTGTTTCAATTATTAAAATTTTTGGTGTATCTCATGTTTTGCAATTATGTATCTCAAGTGTTACATTGTCACCTTAGAATGTTGAAATTGTTCGAGACAAAGCTCATTTAACATGTAACATCTTTAAAATTACGTATCTCATGTAATGATTTATGTATGTGATGTATCTCATGTTAATTTATAACTGAAAATGCATGTTTTTTTTTATTTTAGTAGTAAGAGATACATAATTAATTGGCTAGTGTGTATTTGGATACATAATTTAATTTAGTTAAAAGATATCAGATACAATTATTGTTGAAGTTAGCAGATTTAAAAAGCTTAAACCTCATAATCTTGATCGTTGCATCTGCATTTAATATTGATACATTTACATATGTATTTTGATCTAAATTGGTGTGTTTTTGTTTGTTTGCAGCTATGTCATAAAATATTTTTCAGTGGATTGTAGTTGAATTTTTAAGGCCTCTTATTGAAGGGTTCAGAACTCTTTCAAGTAAGGTTGTTTCAAGACTTTTACATATGTCCTTTGAATGCTAGAGTGTTCACACAAGTTCAAGCTATGATTGCGTTTGTTGGTGGTTTTACTGCTCTGAAACAAGTAAATCACAAGAGAATACACACACCAACATACATAATTGAAGTTATTAAAACTACTTTTGATGTCGACATTAATTATCAGAAAGCATGGAGGGCGAAAGAACGTACAGTTGAGATGCTAAGTGAGAAACCTACAGATAGTTACTGTCAAATGCTTAGACACACATATATATGCTTAATTCAGCGTATTTCAGGTCGCATATTAAAATGCACAAATTTAAAATAACAAGTTTATGTATTTGTTCATAGGATTACAACCATTAATGAGAGGATTCCAATTTTATGAATAACATTTGTCGGAATAAAAATGATTGTCTTATATATATATCAAACATATTAATAGTTTTGTTTAAATGTTTTACATAAAAATGATGATCCACCAACATTATATACTATACTAATTGTTTAATAAATTCAATTACTTGAATTTTTCAAAACTTTAAATAATGTAGGGAATGTACTTGATACAAAAATTAATTAAAAAGTCACATAAAAAAAGTATAAATAGTTGACTGAGATACGTGATATATATGAAATTATTAAATTTCATTCTTAAAAATAATTTATATTTTTTCAAGAGATACAAACTATCATTATGGACAAATGCGTGTACATCATTATATATAGGTGCAAAAACTAAAAGAGATACATAATATTTTATGCTAAAGTTATATGTATCTGTTAATGTGCTAACATAAGTCAAATTTATCTTATAAGTTAATGTATGTATCTCAAATATACCATGCGTTTCATATCATACTGAACATTTTATTACTAAAATATTTTTTCTTGCATTATAAAACAGGTATATTTTTTTAATAGATAAATTCAAGCAACTAGTTAATTTTATTACAATTGAACAGAATGGTTTTTAAAATTGAAAAACATTATGTATCTCATACACGCAAAAAAAATAGTAGTAATTAAACTCCTTAAACAATCAGTTTAATGTATAATTTTGGTGTATTATCATCTTAATGTAAAATAATTAAATGTATCTGATAATATGCTTGAAGTAAGAATATTAATCATTTTATTCCGATAAATATTATTTATCAAAATCTCAAAACTACAAATAGCTTCATAACTAATAACAATAATTTTTCTGGTGGTATGAAGTTGCGTTTTGGTCTCTAGGGGTCTTCATTATCACTAAAATATCCATTCACCGCCTTTACAACTTCATTCTCACTGAACATCTCTATTACTTCTTTGACAGATTTCTTCAAAATCTTCTTTAAACTTAGCATTGCACTAGTTGCCAAACCTTAATGGATGTTGCGGAATCTCATCGATTACATATTTCATATCCTGAAAAAGAGATACAAAAATTGATTATTCATTAAAAACGTATCACGGTAAGACATGATGTATCAGTATAAAAAGAGAAAATTTGAAATAAAAAAATAAAAGAGATACATAATACAAATATGTATCAAGTGCAGAGATAGATATTCTGAAAGAGATACATACAAAATCCTTCTAATGCTTTACATATATATGAAAGAGATACATATCAAAAAAATGTATCGGGCGTTTAGATACAAAAATGTGAACACGCAACGTGCATATAAAACTAAGCTAAATTATGTATCTTTAGTTAAATAAACATATATCTTGAAATACATTGCACTTCCATTGCAATGAGTATGCAAGTAATCTACCATCCAAATATACAGAACTTGATCAGAAAAAGAAAGAGAAAATTTTACAATAATTAAAATGACGTAAAATTCTCAATGATGATCTAATCAAAAAATCCAGAAATAGCGCCCTCCAGGAACTTGGCCTCCAGATAACACCGCTCCAAAATTTAAGATCAGATTCATCGCAACATCCCTAAAAGCATCGGGCACCAGTGATACAGATGATTGTCCGTATAAGCAAGGAAAAAGCTTTGCAATTTCCTCTGCAATCAAGAAGAATCAGAAGTTTTGCAAATAGTTGAAGTAGAAAAATCACACCAAGAAAAGAGAATGAGAAAAATCACACCAAATGAATATCGAAAAATTGAAGAAGAAAACTTTGCAAATAGCTGAAGAAGAAAAATATGGGTAATGTAATAACACCGAAATATTCATTGTAAATAGTTGGAAAAGAATCAATAGCACGAACAAAAAAATAGAAGAAGATTGCAACTTCAAATTAATTAGGAAGATGAATATTTTTTTAAAAAAATTGAATTAGCAATAATACACCGTCTTTTAGGGATTTTTTTAGTTAATTGGATGATTGGATGAGTTAATTGCTAATTTAATGTTGTAGGTATAGTTACATTCCTCAATTCAAGCTAATTAGTTAATTTTAAAGATGTATCACTAACTTGCATCTCACTTAACTTATATGTATCTGGAAAATAAAAAATTAAAATTTTATGAGATTTTAGAAAAAGTCGGGATAAAATGTAAATATGGGTAAACTTGTCGGGATTTACCTAACTTAAAATTTGTGATATAAATATATTTCTTTAATTGACTTTTTGCCTGGACTTAACATGGGTCTCGCGAATTAGTTTATTAGCATAGATCCTAGAAAACAATAAAACAAAGACTATCTATATCTATACTATATTAAAAGTGTAAAGGGCCTTAAAAATATTATTTAAATTTTTTGTCCTTCATTAAAAGTCTCAACTTTAGAAAAATCATATTTTTCACTATTTTTCTAATATTTAAGACAACTAATGACAACTAATACCCTTTTCATTAGCTTAAGAATTCTAAATCAACTAAAGTTGGTTTTAAGAAGATTTGAAAAATTTAGAAATAAATATGAAAGCATTAGAATAAGAAAAATGTAAGAATTACAAACTTTTAAAAGTTTTAAGTATGTAATCAAAGATTTTCTAAAGATTTAACTTTAAAAATAAGAAAAGATTTTAAACATAGAAAAAAAAATCATACTACAAATACGATTCAAATCGATGCGTCTCTCTTAACCTCTAGCAACAAGGAAAAGAGCGACTGCATGATAAACACAAAAGTGACGATCCATTAACCACTTGAAACTTCTGGTAGTAAAATATATATGTGCTTACAGTAAAATATATGTTATGTTTACATTAATATATTAAAGTGTGAAGGATCTTTGAGAAGTAATTTAAACTTTTTGCATTTAATTAAAAATCTTCGCACACGTGCGGTTAACCTAGTATAGTTAATATTATCAACTAAAGCTTCAAATTATATTATATCAAGCTAAGAACCAAACCATATTGTATTCATAGGTCACTGCTATCTTTATAATCTATAGTGTCATTGTCTGACATTTGAGACAAGTGCAACGTACGTAACCTAAACTAGTAAGTAAAATTATCCAAATAATATTTTTTATTAAAATATTTTTAATCGTGACAAACAGACCTTTATAGTTGACTCGCACTTGAAAAGATCTTAGCTAAGGCTCCTCATATGTCAATTTGATAAATCCAATTAAAAATTCTTCTTATTATTTTTAATTCTTTTTTGTTTCTCAAATAACACTTTGTTTGGATGATGGTTTGCCATGGTTTCATAATGTACGGTACTGTATGATATGGTATAGTATAGTAGAGTATAGTACAATACAATGTTTGGATAGACTATATCGTTCACTACTATTTAATGACAGTTTTATTGTTTGGTTTGACAGTATGGTACTATATTGTAACTAGTAAGTTTACTAAAATGTCCTTGATTATTATAAATGTTAAATTTATCAATAATTGTTAGTAAAATAATTTTCTTCCTACTAATTTATCATAATTATGTTATATAGATATATTAAGTTGGTAAATTCATGTAAGTTCAATAAAATAGTAGATCAAATAAATATAACCGGATTTATTTTTTATAGTAACAAATTTCATTTCTTTTTGGTGTTTTGCGATGCGACACCGACGACAAGTACAAAGTTTGAATGCATTTTTTTGTGTATGCTACGGGTGTGTTCGGTATGAAATTCAAAAAAAAATTCCAAGAAAATAAATTATTTCTTACTTATTTTCTTGTGTTTGCAACACAAGTAGAAAAAAAGTTTCTAAAAGCTTTTGTGTATATTTAACACAAAATAATGAAAACGAATATGATAAAGGGTGTAAGGGTTAAAAATTTAATTTTTTTATTAAAGAAATATTTGGGGTGGGGGTAGTGGAATAGAAGGTCGGGGTAAGAAAAAAAGTTTTATTTTAAAAAATTTTAAAAATTATTTTTTTTTTAGGGGGGAGATGGTAGGGGTGGGCGTGGTGTAAGAAAATTTTCTTAAAAGTTTTAAGAAATAAATTTATTTAAGAAAAAAATTAGTAGGGGTAGGGGGGCTAGTAGGTGGTGGGGAGTGGATTGGAGATGAAGGATGGGTAAAAACAATTTTTTGAAATATTTAAAAAATAAATTGAAAAAAATGGGTAGAGGTTAGATGGGGGAGAGGTCGGGTCGAGGTGGGGCTGGTGGGATGGGTGTCCGGAGTAGGAGGTGGAGTGAAATAATATAAGGTGAAAGAAAAAATAAGATGATATAGGGTGTGTTTGGTACGAAGGAAAATGTTTTCCACCCGAAAACAAGTCGGTTTCTTACTTGTTTTCTTATGTTTGGTTGGTGAGTGGAAAATATTTTTTGAAAAATATTTTCTAGTGTTTGGTTGACGAATGAAAAAATACTTTTCAGAAAATACATTTTAGTGTTTAGCTAAAGAGTAAAAATATATTTTTAAAAAAATAATTTTTGATCCCAAAAAATACCTTTTTTAAGGTGTTCTCGATATGGAGGAGGAAAAACGTTCTCTAAAAATAATTTATTTTGTAATTATATTCTTGTGTTTGTTATGCAAATTGGGTAAGTATATATTTTCTAAAAGTATTTGTATATATTTAACAAAAATAATGATAACGAATACAATAAGAAAGATGGGATGAGAAAAAAAAAATTAAAAACAAATTATTATTTTTTGGGGGGGGAAAGGGTCTGGTAGGTAGGGGTTGAGGTTGTCAAGTTAGGTGGTAGGGGTGAGGTAAGAATTTTTTTTTATTTTTTGAAAACACAAATTAATTATTTTTGGAGGGGGGAGGGGTAGCGGAATAGGTGTGGGGTAAGTAAAACATTAATTTTTTAAAAAAATAAAATAAGAAAAAAAATATTTTTTAAAAAATAAATTTAAAAAATTTATTTATGTTGGGGGGTGGGGTTGGTAGTGGTGGAGGGTCGAATTAGGAGGGGTAAGAAAAAAATTGTATTTAAAAAAAATAAAATTTGGAAGGGGAGGGAGGGTAGAGTTTTGGGTAGGGGATAGGTAAGAAAAAAATTTAAAATATTTTTTTTGGATGCGGGGTGGAAAGGGGGGTTAGGGATCGAGGGTTGGAGTATGGGTGAGTGATTTTGAGAGTTGTATGAATATTGCAATTTAAGAATGAGGTTGAAAGAGAGTTTGGAAAATAATTTCCTTACTCTTTGAAAAGAAGTCATCTTTCTTAGATTTGAGGAAAATAAGTTGATTCGAAAAATATTTAAACCAACCAAACATGAGAAAATTGAAAAAATATTTTCGAGAAAATATTTTCCTTCATACCAAGCACACTCAGAATATTAAGTAAGAGCATAATTAAAAAAAAAAAAAAACAAATCATGGGATATCACCTGGTTACATTTTGGAAGTTTTCATGAGGCTTAAGTCATCGATAGACACTTAGAGTTATCCTAAAAATTTACTTAGACCACTCAACTAAGGCCTGTACCTATCAGGGCCCTAACCCACCCGAATTTTGATTCAATCAAGCCTTTTCTGCCTAATAAACAACAGGTATATAGTGTGTGTAACACATTAGCCTGACTTGGCAAAATTAACCAATTAGAAAAAAATACGTGGGAAAAAAAAATAATTATATGGTAGAGTTGCTGATTTGACCACTTTTCTATTTAAATATCTATTTAATAATAATTTTTTAATTAAAAAGGAAAAAAAACACCCCCACGCACCCAGTCGTCATCTTCACGCCCCCTCCTCTCCCCCACAGTTCACACACACACAGAGTAATCGTCTGTCTTCACAGTTCACACACACACACACGGGAGCAGTAACAATATACTTTCTAGTTTTGATTTTTCAATGAGACTCGTCGGAGTCGAAAAACGCACACATCAGAAAAGATTATATCATATTTGATGTTGAATTATTATTCATGTTTATGTTATTCATCATAAGGAAACACAAATTCAAGATTAGTATTCATCATAAGGAAATATTGAATTTGTGTTTGAATTTACTATTGAATGTTGTTAGTTTTGCGAGGGTTGAAGATGACAATGACGGGGTGGGTGTGGGGTGCTGTGAAAATGATGATGACGCCGAGGAGGGTTGAAGACGACGAACTGGGATAGGGTAAAGACGATGACTTGAGGTGAGGTGGGGGCGGGGTAAGGTGAAGACGATGACATGGGGTGAGGGTGGGGTGAAGACGATGACGCTAAGGGGACAGGTTGAAGATTTGCTTCTTTTTTCTTTAAATTAGAAATTATTATAATTAAAAATTATATTAATAAAATAATTTAAGTATAAGTTTTTTAGTTAAAAAAATAAAATATTTTTTTTCTTCGATTCACGTGCCCAAAGAGAGTGTAACGCACTCTCCTTGTCAAATCAGCATTTTGTGCCTGATAGATATTATTTTGAGCAGTTGAGGTGCCTGATAGGTACAAGCCTTAGTTACAGGGTCCAAGTGAATTTTCAAGACAATTTAAGTCCAGTCAATAACTTAAACCTTTTCATTATTATCAAATCATAAAATTAAATCATATCACACCATGCATAAGAAACAATCAAAATAAAAAGGCAAAACCCATTGCTAGGCCCCTTAAGTACGCGTCATCTTTCACTTAGGCACCTCAAGTGAACGTCGCTCACTTTTGGCATCTCAAGTAGCCATAAAGTGTGTCATTTTGGCATCTTTTGCTGAATCAGCAAAATAATACTACGTGTGTGTGTTACATGCGCCAATAAGCTAGAAAATGACGAATAAAATGTGGACATGTGTCATTTTTTATCCAAATAATTTATAAATAATTATTTAAAATAAAAAAATTTCCCCTCCATCTAACCTACCCACCCCACTAGTCTTCTTCTTCAAATACCTCACCCACCCGCCACCCCCACCCCACCCACCCCACCATTCTTCTTCTTCTTCAAACACCCCTCCCCCCACCCTTCACCCCTCTCCACTCCACCCCGCCAGATTTTTTGTCAAATAGCCCACCCACCCCGCCACCTCCACCCCACCAATCTTCTTCCCCTCTTTATCTTCTTTAAATACCCCGAACTTCCTCCCCATCCTCGCACCCCAGTCATCTTTAATTTTTTTCATCGATTTTGCTTCTATTTTTAATTCTTCTTCTCTGATTTTACTTTAGATTTTCTTCACGAATTTAGCTTCATTTTTTTTCCAGATTTGCTTCATCTATTTTTTTCAATTTTTAGTTTTTTTAATTGATTTTGTTTGATTTTAATTTTTCTTCACGGATTTAGCTTTATTTTTCATTTTTTCATCGATTTGTCTTCGATTTTTAATTTTTCTTCACTAATTTTGCTTGATTTTTGGATTTTCTTCATGAATTTAGCTTCATTTTTTCGACTTTCTTCATTGATTTTTAATTTTGTTATTGATTTTGTTTGATTTCAATTTTTCTTCATGGATTTAGCTTT
This sequence comes from Capsicum annuum, assembly GCF_002878395.1. Classification (NCBI taxonomy): domain Eukaryota; kingdom Viridiplantae; phylum Streptophyta; class Magnoliopsida; order Solanales; family Solanaceae; genus Capsicum; species Capsicum annuum. The sequence continues at coordinate 152,197,910 of NC_061116.1, forward strand.
ATTTTTCAAATTTTTCATCAATTTTTCTTCGATTTTTAATTTTTCTTCATTGATTTTTCTTATTTTTTATGCTTCGATTTTAAATTGTTTTTATTGATTTTGTTTGATTTTAATTTTTCTTCACTGATTTAGCTTAATTTTTCAATTTTTCTTCATCGATTTTGTTTGATTTTTAGTTTTTCTTCGTTGATGTTGCTTATTTTTTATTTTTCTTCATCAATTTTGTCCTTAATGATTAAAGAAAAGGTGTTTATTATTTAATCTTCACGAACCTTTAAATGTGTATATAATTTCTCTCGATAATTTTTATTGTTAAATAAATTAATATTGACAAAAATAACGAATAAAAATGTGAAAGAATTATAAATTAATGAACGTTGAGTTAATATACTGTTTTTGGCAAGTTGAACTCCTAAATGTGTATCTAATTTTTAAATCTCTTCCAATAATTTTCACCATTAAATAAGCTTAAGATTGACAAAATTAATGGATAAAAATGAAGAAAATGTATAAATTAATGACAATGAGTTAATATATTGTTGGTGGGCAAAATTGGGTGCCATATTAACCTGTGTAATATATGCATCTTGCCAACTCAGCAAAAGGTGCCAAAATGACACTTTATAGCTACTTGAGTTGGCAAAAGTGAGTAGCGTCCACTTGAGGTACGAAAGATGACACGTATAACGATGGGTTTTGCCAAATAAAAATAAGGCCAAACCCATTGACAGGCCCTCAAACTTGTTCCTAAAATTCACTTAGGCCCTTAAACTAAGGCTTGTACCTATCAGACCCCTACCCCTCCCCCGATTTGTTCCAATTGAGAATTTTTTTCCCAATCAGCTAATAGCTCAAGTGTGTGTAATACACACGCGATGACGTGGAAAAAATAACCAATTGAAAGAAACGTGTGGTATTTTTTTGTAGTATCTGATTTTGCTCCTTTCCTATTTAATACTAATAATTTTTTAATTAAAAAAAGGGAAAAAATCAACCCCAACCACGCAGTTGTCTTCTTCACAAATTCCCTCCTCCGTCGTCTTCACACACACACACTGAAGCCATCGCCTTCACACACCCCCCTCCTCGTCGTCTTCACACACAGACATATTAATTTTGTAAAAAAAGAAGGATTTTTTTTTTCACATCTTTGATGTTGTTAATAATGGTGAAGAATTTTTTTTCACATCTTTGATGTTGTTAACAATGGTGAAGAATTTTTTTTCACCTCTTTGATGTTGTTGACAATGATGAAGAATGATTACTCATTTTGTGATTAATGGAGTTTCTCTATTCTTTGATTTTGTCTTTAATGGAGTTTCTCTATTCTATGTGGATTTTGGTTTGAAGCTTTTCTTCAAATTGTTGGGCTCTAAATTTCTGAGAAACAAATGCAAAAAAAAATTAATGTAACTGATATTCTTTCGGTTAATTGTCAATAATGGGATAAAATAGATTAATTCTCTGTTAATCTTTTTCTCTATTTTCAATTGATTTAGTGGATAATATAATTCCATCTTCTTCTCCAATTAATGCTACAAAAAGGGGGTTGAAGTCGATGAAGAGGGGGTACGGGGAGGGTGGAGGGTTGAAGACGATGAGGAGGGGGTATGGAAGGGTGGGGGGTTGAAGACGGTAGTGGTGGGGGTGGTGAAGAAGACAATGACTTGGTTTGGGGGCTTTTTTTTTTTTTTTAATTAAAATATTAGAATAATTAAAAATAATATTAATAAAATAATTTAATTAAAAACTATTATTTATTTTATTATTTATGCGTTCAAGAAGAGTGTAACACACTCTTCTTGTCAAATTAATATTTTATATTTGATAAGTATTAATTTTAGTACTTAATTATCTAAGAAGTATAGTTTAGAGACCTAATTAAATTTTAGAGATAAATTTGAGGCTGTCAATGAGTTCGACCTAAAAGTAAGTGTTAATATCTGTACTATACTGTACCATGGAAACATCATCCAAACAGAGGGTAAAAGAGGACTACCGTGGGAATTGGGGAAACATGCATATTTTTGGCGGACAGAGAGAGCTTTGTGAGATCTCTGTGTGTTTGTATTCGATGTTCGAGTAGAACGGAATAGATCGATGATGAGATGAATTTGGTTGGGAGAGATCGAATTGAATCATTTGTTTCCATTTTCGTTACTGTTCTTCCCCACGAGCTCTTCGCATTGCTTTACTCTTCCTCCACTTTTTTCTGTGTAAGCTTACATTAATCAATGAATTTCTCCTCGTAAACATCTTTTTTTTTCTTGCTTAAATAAACAAATAAAGGTTGGATTTTTGATATGCAGATATTGAGCGCATACTTTGTGGTTCTTCCTTTACGTGATGAAGGGGCTATTTCTTTGGGCTTGGGTAATCTGCCCAGCTTATTTGTCGGATCCTTGCTTCTCACACTCCTTGCCGCTCCTCTTTCTACCTTAATCTTTTCATTGCCTAATCTTTCCAAGTCCAAGGTAACTCCTCCTATGAATTAGTGTTTGATTAAGCATGAAGTAGTTGTCTTTTGGTGGTTTCCGTTTGATCACAATGGAGTTTTGTGTTATTCCTGTAAAATTGTTGTTTCATTTATGGATATAAATAATTAAGATTTTTAGCCTAGTTGGTGTCATTTGAGATTAATATTGTATTTATCTGCGACACCATATTGTCTGGCTATATTTATAATAATGAGAAGAAAGAAAGTGCAAATCTTGATGCTCTACGACATAAGGATATCATATTATACAAACTCTTTTTGTTGTCTAATGCTGTGAATTAGGTTTAGCTTACTGCCTTCTTGTGTGTGAGACAGTGTGGAATGTTAGAAACTGGTTTAGGTTTGTTGTGGGTCTTTTTAAATGTCATCTGTAATGGTCGCTTCCTTAAATTCCAGGCTTTGGTCTTGATACACAGGTTTTTTGGGGTCACACTTATTGCATTCTACATCCTGTGGCTTTCCTCTACTCCCGGGAGTTCACCATTTAATGTCAAGGTACAAGGTCGCGATTAGGCAGCAACTTTTTGACGATGCAACTGTTATGATTAAAAAAATGCCAATAATGCAGGGACTCTTCTCTGTGTCCTCAACTTTAAAACAGGAACTAAAAGTGCAAGTGAGTCACACGAATGCTTCAAACTTGTCGAGTTGGAGCAACCATGGGTGGTTTTACGTGTCAGTGAGAATTGGCCTGTTTCTTTGGGTAAATGCTTTTGCTTTAATTCTCAACTATTACAATAACTTTGAATAGTAGTTTTTTTTGTCAATTCTTTGATGTTTGTGTCCTGAATAAGGTTCTTGCTTAATTGTTTCTCAGGTTGCGTTGCTTAATCTTATTACCATATCGTCAACTTGGGCTAGAGTTATTGATGTGATGGATAGTGAGGTAATTCTTCCTCCAATTGATTCGATAATTTTAAACAAAGCTACAGAAGGGAAGTTCAAGGGGATTTAATAAGTGCCTTCGCTAAACACCATAGTAGATCAAGATATTGCTTTTACACTTTAGAGTAGCAATTTGAGATATAATTAACTTTCTTCCTGTATACAGTCAGGTTCAAGACTGTTTGGGTTTATTGGTGCTGGTGCTACACTTGGCCAGCTGTTTGGTTCATTATTTGCTACAGGAATGGCTTGGTTAGGACCGTGTGTGTATCTCTTTATGATTTTCTTGCTTCCTTATTCTTATTATTCTCTTTAGGCTCTATTATTTTTCTTTCCTTAGTAGTTCCCTTTTGGGTTTTGCAGATTTGCTTCTTGTTTCAGCAATTCTCATGGAACTTGCTGCGCAGTCATCAAAAGGAATCAAGAAAGATGTCTTACAACTTCCTGAAGAACTATCTTCCATCAGGTATCAATAGATTTTACTAGCAATAAAATTTTCCACTAGATGAGATTAGGAAAAGAGATATCTATTTGTACAATCAGCTCGCACAGCTCCCTCGATCGCTCTTTCTGCTCTCTCTCTCCTATTATCCTTAGGATGGTTATCTTAGGTTTCTTACCCCTGTTACTCCTAGTTTTCTGTTGCATTGGTGTTTCATTCTTCTCTGGGTGGTGAACTTTACTAGTCGAAGTTGTTTCTATGATAACACAATTTTGTCTAGTCTAGTTGTGTCCTGATGTAAATTCGATATAGATCTCTCTATTCCAGCTGCCTTCATTTTTTGATACACGGAGGTGTTTGATCTATCAGGAAATGCTTTTTATATGAACAAACTGGAAAAAGAGATAGGCATTGTATGCACAAGTTACCATGAAACTGATATCTTTATCTGTGCTCCATACAGTTTGATAGTCCAGGAGTATAACGAGGATGCCATTATTTAACTCCTTGAGAACACACCGTAGGAATGATTGTAAATCAGTCTGGAAATGTGCTTCCTCTACACTTTACCAATTGAATGCATCTCTCTTGACACTACTACCTCCCTCACAAATTAGATATTTTGACTAGCATGAAAGTTTTATTGGTTTAACTTTATTTATTGCAATCTCTATTCCATTTTATGTCACACATTTCCATTTTAGTTTGTCCCAAAAGAATGAAACCTTTTATATTGACAATTTAACTTTAAACTTTCCATTTTACTGTTAATTAGATGATTTATAACCACACAAATGTCTGAAAAAGTTTTAAAAGCCAGTCTTTCTTTCATAAACTCCGTATCCAGTGAAGATACTAAACATCAATTGTGAGGGAGGAAGTATTACATATGTTATTCTAGGAAATAATATGTTTAATGTATAGCTGAAACGTGAAAAAGTAGGAAGACCTCTTACTAAAAAGAAGATTTCACATAGAGACGGGCCCATTATCCACCGAGATTCAAACTGTGCACCTTTGTCCTGCAGGGATTTCTTGGTTATCAAACATAAATATATAAACAAAAAGAAGATTTACATTGCGAAGTATAAAACTATTGGATACAATTAGTTTTGTAGAAATAATTCTTTTTAATATAGAGGAAGAATGAAGTCGAGTACACATACTAGCAATGGAAGAGAGGTACTTTATATGAACGTCCTTGCATGATTTACTTTCTCTCTCTCCTTCCTCACCCCACCCACCCAAAATGAAAGAAGAATATTATAATAGAGTAATCTCTAATCTTTATCGTTTTTGTTTCTAGAGAAGCTGATTCCGATCAATCTAAAGAGGCCGAGAATGAGCCAGGACTCACACAGAGAACAACTTCCCCAAAATCGTCAGCTTCTGTAGCAAAACCTCAGTTCTGGGCTGTATTGGATGGGCTAAAGCTCATTCTATCTTCGACTTACTTGTTGCACGTAGCATTATTCCTTTGGCTGAGTGCAGTTGTGTCCTCCTTCTTTTACTTTCAGGTATGTCAAGAATTTACTTTGATTTAGTGATAGAATGGATCAAGATCTGTAATGTGGTGTATTAATGTGATTTACTGGTTCCACATAGATGGCCGCCTTTGTGAAAGACCAGCTTGTCAAACCTCTATATAATGGCAGTGTTTGTCTAAACATTTTATGGTTGTTATAGCAAGGTGTTGTTATATATGAATACTGACATTTGATGTTTAAATCTCATTTGGCTATTATAAACAAAAGTATGAAAAAAATTAGTTAAATGATTTTGTGTACTAAAAAATGGAATGTATTTGTTAACCAGTTTAACCAAAAAAATAGAAAGAGCATGAATGTAAAATGACACACAAATAGTGTTTTCTCGTGAAGTTATGACCATAACTGATGGATACTATTTAAATATAATTTTTTTCCGTTTTAGATATTCGTATTTGAAATCTACTATGTGCATGACATTAATGATGATTACCATGAATATTTAATATTTTATTTTATACATATTATATTTCTTACAAAATACTACTGTACAATTTTTGATCATGGTTGTTATGGAATGGTTGTTATGGAGGGGGAATTTTACAAAGAGTGTACAACAACAACATATGCAATGTATTCCCACAAAGTGGGGTCTGGGGAGGGTAAAGTGTACGCAGTCCATACTACTACCTCAGATGAAGTAGAGAGACTGTTTTCGAGATACCCTGGCTCAGGACAGATAACAAATATAACAAACAAAAAAATATAAAAGCATACATAACCAGGGATATCACACTGCTAGATAGTATAGAAAACAAGACACCGACAAAGTAATATTATAAACTAGCTTATACGAAATCATAGACATCACTAAACACCATGAACAAGAGGCTACAAGACACTACAGACACTTATACAAACAGAGCACTCTTTCATATTGTTACGAACGTACTCCTACCTACTAACCCTATACCCTAATCCGCGTCCTCTACAGCTTCCTATCAAGGGTCATGCCCTCCGTAAGCTGTAACTGCCCCATGTCCTGCCTATTCACCTCTCTCCAATATTTCTTCGTCCTACCTCTACCCCGCCTAAAACTATCCATAGCAAGCCTCTCATACCTCCGAACTGGAGCATCCGCGTCCCTCCTCATCACATGCCCGAACCAACGCAACGTCACTTCTCGCTTCTTGTCCTTCACCGAAGCCACTCTCACCTTCTCCTGAATAGTCTCATTTCTAACCCTATCTCTTCCGGTAAGTTCACACATCCATCACAACATCCTTATCTTCGCCACCTTCAACTTTCGGATGTGGGAGTTCTTAACTGGCCAACACTCCGCTTCATACAACATAGCCAGTCGGACTACCACTTTGTAGAATTTCCCTTTAAGCTTAAGAGACACCTTCTTATCACACAGGACTCCCGAGGCTAGCCTCCATTTAAACCACGCTGCATGACATCCTCTTCAATCTCACCATTCCCCTGAATCATAGACCCAAGATACTTGAAACTCTCCCTCTTCTGGATGGACTGAGAATCCAACTCCACATCCACGTTATCCTAATGCGACAAATCACTAGACTTACATTCCAAGTACCCCGTTTTGGTCCTGCTCAACCTAAATCCTTTAGACTCAAAGGTCTGTCTTCGAATCTCTAACTTATCATTAACTCTTCCCTAAGTCTCGTCAATCTGTACTACATCATCAGCAAATAACATACACCAAGGCACCTCCTCTTGAATATGCTGCGTCAAAACATCTATCACCAAGGTAAATTAAAACGGGCTAAGAGTCGATCCCTGGTGCAAACCTGTCAAAACAGGAAAGTACTCTGAATCTCCTCCTACCGTCCTCGCACAAGTCTTCGCACCATCGTACATGTCCTCAATCGACCTAGTATACTCCACGGGCTCCTCTCTAGCCTCCAAGCACGTCCACAAAATATCCCTGGGAACTGTCATGTGCCTTCTCAAGATCAATAAACACCATGTGCAAGTCCTTCTTCCTCTCCCTAAACTGCTCCACTAATCTTCTCACTAGGTGAATTACAAGGTGAATTACAAAGAGTGTACTACTATAATAAATGTCCTTGTTGTTATAGGTAGAATGCTGTTATGGAGGAGTAAAAAATCAGGCCGTTATAGTGAAATGGTGTTGTAACGAGGGGCCATTATAGAGAGGTTTGACTGTAGTTACTGCAACCTCACCCCAAGGTGAATTACAAAGTGTGTATTATTATAAATGCCATTGTTGTTATAGGTAGAATGCTGTTATGGAGTAGGAAAAAATCAGGCTGTTATAGTGAAATGTTGTTGTAACGAGGGGCCATTATAGAGAGGTTTGACTCTAGTTACTGCAGCCTCACCCCAAACCTTTGACTCTTTTGCAGAAAGTAACTGTTATTGCTGCTGCAGTAACCGATTCCACTGGTAGGAGGAGATTATTTGCACAGATCAATAGCTTTATTGCCATTTTTATCCTTGCTGGACAGCTAACTTTGACGGTATGGTATAAATGTATAACGTGCAAAAATTCAATTGCTAAGCTAATCCTTTTTCTCCCTCGTGTGTCTCTCTCATGGGAAGAGGGGAAGGGGTATTGAAAAGATATTCAATTTCTCCTTTCCGGTGGGGCCCTTTCCCGGACTCTACACATAGCAGGAGCTTTTGCCTTTTTTTATTTTTTGTGAAAGGGTATACAATCTCTCCATGCTACTTGAACAACTCTAATTTAAAACTTCTCTTATCTGCTCTCAAATATGATGGGGGCTCCGACTGGAGCCTTTGGTGAAGGTTCCAAATATCGTGTCATTTCGCACCACTTTCCTTATCTGAGTTCCATCAAAGAACATAAACTATATCTGTCACTTGAAGGGGTCGTTTGGTAGTGTATTGAAAAGCTAATGCATGCATTAGTTTAATGTGTACTACTAGTACATTGTTTGGTTTATTTTTTCCCCCTATGTATAACTAATGCTTGCATCGTTAGTTATACAATCTATTGTGTATTGAGGTGTGTATTACTAATACCTCTCCATGGTATTAGCAATGCAATGGATCCAATGCATGCATTAACTTGATTAAAGATACTATTATCCCTCAAAAATTTTTCCGCATCCTTGGAGCGTATTTCTGTAATTTTTTATTTTTATTTTTTTTAGAAATTATATGATTCATGTTATTTTTAATACATCAAACCAAACACTGCATAAGAAAAATACAAGCATAACTAGTGCAAACATAACTAACACAAACATCACAAATACACCATATTTTGCATTATTCTTATACATTCGAACGACCCCGAAGCGTGTTAATTTCACGTTGGTAATGTCAGCTCCTAGTGAGTTAGTAGTGTATTTTGAAGGATCCACAAATAGTTCCCATGTATGCAAATTCAGATTATGTAGAATTTTAGGACAGTTTTATAAGTGAATCAGCTCCCTAGTGTCTTGAACTGCAGTTCTTTTCATCTTTCATTTTTCTCTACATTCACTATATTTTACATGATTCAGTTTAATCATTACCTCCAGTACCACAAGTTTTAAAAAGTCTTTATTCACCACTTGGTTGCAGGGCCGCATCCTTACTTTTGCTGGTGTTACTCTAGCCATTTGCTCCGCACCTTTTGTTGCCTTCACAAATTTAATTGCTTTAGCAGTATGGCCTACCTGGATTGCAGTGGCCATCTCAGAAACCCTGAGGAAGGTATATGTTCTCTACACCTTTTTCCCAACCTCGAAAGAGAAGTAATAAAAACTAATGACAAGCAAAGTTGTAAAGGCTGAATGTTATTCAGGCATTTATACAACTTTTAGTTGGCAGAACACCTTTTTACCCCCTAAATTGGCACAATTTATTTTGTCCACACCTGAAATTTTTGTATTTCTCATTAACATTTCCCTATAGACCAATCTCACCTGATGGAGGTGAGACCATGCGTTGCCATGTGGATTTCTTTATCTACGTGATATTTTTAAAAGTAGATCTTTTTATATTTTAGAACTCATTAAATTTTTGGATCATCTTTTCTGGGCCAATTTGTAAAGACTTGGCAATTCCATTATTTGGGCAAATTATTTTATTTGACGAAATATAATGGATTGGGTTGTGCATTCGGTTCTTCAGTTTGGTTTTGCATCCTTTGGTTTCTGCTTTTAGGTTTTTGGTTTTAATAAAATGTCAACAACAACAACAACAAACCCATTATATTCCCATCAAGTGGGGTCTGGGGAGGGTAGAGTGTACGTAGTCCATACCATTACCTCTAAAGAAGTAGAGAGGCTGTTTCCGATAGACCTCCGGCTCAAGACACAGGACAATATACAAAAACATCCAAAGTATGAAACATGATAAAACTAACATTTTCATCAAACAAAAGAAATCAAAGCCCCCCTAACTACTGACTACGATTCATCCACCCACCTTATCCCTCTATCCTAATGTTTTTCCTCCAAACCTTCCTATCTAGGGTCATGTTCACAGTGAGCTAAAATAGCTCCATGTCACGTCTAATCACTTCTCTCCAGTATTTCTTCGGTCTACCCCTACCTCGTTTGAAATCATCTAATGCTTGCCTCTCACACCTGTGAACTAGGCAATCCGTGCCCCTCCTCGTCACATGACCAAACCATCTCAACCTCACTTCCCGCATTTTTTCCTCCACCGATACAACTCCCATCTTCTCCCTAATAATCTCATTCCTAACCTTGTCAGCCCTTGTAAGACCACACATCCAACACAACATCCTCCTCATTTCCGCCACCTTCAACTTTTGGATATGAGAATTCTTAACTGGCCAACACTCCGCTCCATACAACATAGCCGGCCGGACTGCAACTCTATAAAATTTGCCTTTAAGCTTGGGAGACACCTTATCGCATAAAATTCCCGAAGCGAGCCTCCATTTCATCTAACCCGCCCCAATACGGTGAGAGACATCCTCATCTATCTCTCCATTCTCCTGAATCGTAGACCCAAGATACTTAAAACTATCCCTCTTGCAAACTGCCTGAGGGTACAAATCGAAATATGGTTTGATTCGGTTTTGCTCTTTTTGGTTTTATTTCTTTGGGTTTGTTTTTTCGGTTATTTGGTTGTCATACAAGAAAACATGGATCAATTTTAATCGAATAAATTGTATTTAAATGACAAAATAGCTATTATAAGAATGCGAAGTTATAATGTCAATATCTTAAATTAGTACTTTTTCTATATTCAATTCACATGATGTGTACCTCTAGCAACAATAAGAATGAACTTATCAAATATTTATTTTCTTTTTGGAGGAGGTAACTTTGAAAAAAATGATGGACTCATTAAATATATATTGTTGTCTTATCATAGGTGTCTATTATTTTTTTTTTTCCGGTTTCAAAAAAATAATAGACACCAATGATAAGACACCGATATATATTTGATGAGTTCATAATTTTTTTCAAAGTTATCTTCTCCAAAAAGAAAATATATATTTGATGATCTGTTCTTGTTGTTGCTGGAGGTACACATCCCTCTTCTCGGTGTGGAACGATAAGCAAATGTGCTGCGACCACCTACTCCTATCAAAATGAATCCTCTCATCCTTTCCCGTTATGGTTCAGGTCTACAAATTTCTTTATCTATTGTATTACCTTATCCTCATCCATGTGGGAATTGATTCTTAAACTTATGTTCCTCCTTGATAGGGTGCAAGGTGTTTCACTATCGCCCTCCCGTTTTGGTTACGTTCTCTCGGCCGGATGTGCCTATGTCATTAGAACAGGTGAGGAAGACCTCCAACTATACCACCTGCCTATCAGTATAACTTACTCTACAGGCAAGCTAACCCAAATATATATTAATGAGATAGAGCTAGCAGTAAGGTCCGAAAAGAGCATTAGGGTATGCGATGACCCTTGCATGGTAAAATCAAGCAAGTTGTCGAAAGCCGACACTACCTAACTGTGCCATGAGTTGTGTTCACCGGTAAATCCGGAGAAGGGGAACTTCAATTAAGAAAGAATAAGAATAATAAGAATTGCTCAAGTAAGGTAGTCCCTTCTTTTTATGGTAGACCACTCTGTTCGTAGCAAAACACCTGCTACAAAATCATAATGGGACAAGTCAACAAGAATAAGGTCGTACTCCTTATATCTGTTCAAACCAAAATGTAGGTATTATTTAATTCTAGTTGATTTCTTTACTGACCATGTTCCAAGAATGAAATGTGTTATATATTGTGAGAAATATAGAAGAAAAATATCATTGAATTGTTGTAACTACGTTACTACATTGAGATCCTATTTATAGACACTATATTCCAATCCTTTTCCAAGGACATTGCATTACAATTCTTTTCTAAGTAGGATTCTGTATACTATTCCTTTTCCTACTCATATTCTAACACTCCTTCTCAAGCTAGTGCATACATGTCATATGTACCAATCTTGTCATGGATGTCTCTAAGAAAATTGGTAAGGACTGCTCGAGAAGTATGGTCCATCACAGTTGAAAAGGAACAAACTGAAGTGGTCATGAAAGTCGTAAACGTCACTGGGAAGTAGATTTGTCACTGGAAAATTGCCGAAAACTGGTATAGAATATATGGATCATTTTGAAATCAAGATATGGGTAGATCTTGAACAAGAAAGTCACCTAAAAATTGGTCGGATCATCTTCATGCGCCGGATTATTCGATTTGACGGCTGAGAAATGGTCAAAATCTGAGAAATTATATGGGTAGGTCGGAATGATGGCATGACCCTACTGGAAAAGAGAAATTATATGGGTAGTGTCGGAATGATGGCATGACCATGCTGAAAAAGAGAAATTCTTGAACTTTCCAAACCAGGCTTGAGGAGACTATTCTAGATCATAAAATTATATGGGTAGGACCAGAATGCTGGCATGATCCTACTGGAAAAGATAAATTATATTTGTAGGATCAGAATGATGCACGGCCCTACTGAAAAAGACAAATTTTATGGTAGGATCGGAATGATGGCACGACCCTATGCAAATTAGATTTGAGGAGTCACTGAAATGGCACACGATGCTACTCAACTTGGATATGAGAATATAGTTTGGAAAGATGCACGGTGATACGCAAATCAGATATGAGAAAGTAGTCACCGGAAAGATGCACGGTGCTATGCAAATTAGATATAGGAAAGTAGTCACCGAAAAGATGCACGGTGCTACGGAAATTTGGTATGAGAAAGTAGTCACCGGAAAGTTACCGGTGCTACGTAAATTAGATATGAGGAGGCACTGGAAAGAAGCATGATGACTCAACTTTTGCTAACATGATCATCGATCAGACGTGCGACATATATTGGTTATAATCGCCCATGAAGAATTTTTGATTCTTTACTAAGATCATAGAGGCTCTAATACAATGTGAAATTAGGTCTTAGGCCTATCACACCCCAAAAGCTAGCTCAAAGGGGGAGGAACGCCCAAATCTTATAAGATTCGAAAGATGTGTTTTCTTTAGTGTAGTCATACAGAGATTGCATTTATTCATACACACTAAAGAAAACACATTCTGTATGACTACATTCGAAAAATGTGTTTTCTTTAGTGTGTATGAATAAATTCATTTCTTCGTACCCATTTGCCATTTTTCTAAATCTTTGAAACCCAACTGATCAAATTCAAATTATTTGGTTGAAGAAGTGTGTTGTGTAATCTCTGTTTTTGAACTGGTCGTTGATGTCATCATTTTTTCTCTTCAACCAAATATAGATAGTTTGGGTCTCTGGGTTGGGTTATTGGAAGCGGGATCCGGGTTGGGTTTAGGGATTATTAAGTTTTTGATTAATTAAATTTCAAACAGTAAGAAACTGCCACATATTACATGAAAATGATAATTTATTTTTAAAATTTTCTGTTAAGGAGAAGGGTAAAATAGCGCCATATAGGTGGATGGAAGGGTATTTTTGAGCTCAAAGGTGGAAGGAGGGTATTTTAGGATCATTTTCAATACTTGAAGGGTATATTAGACCCTTTTCCGTGATAAAAACTGGGCTTGGTTGGATTTTTTTGTTTAATCCAAATACTGACACCTAATAATGGCATTTAACCAAATGTTTACGGAGTTGATAAGAAATATGTAGTTGAAACAGAAAGTTATTGCATCTAAGGAAGAAATAAAAAGAAATACACAGTTGGAACTCTATTATATTGGCTAGAGCTTTTATTATTTGGCAAGAGATAGTGAATATTCAGCCTAGTCTTTTTATGGGTTTGTCCCGAAAAAGAAAAAATACATAGCTGAAATGAATAGCCATCATCTAAAGATAGAAAGAGATACATAATTGAAACTTCATTATTTTGGCTAAAACTTTTCTATTTGGCTAAATAATGAAGTTTCAACTATGTCCCGAACTATAATACATAGTTGGAAGCACCCTAAGGTTGCGTCCTAGTGGTCAATGAAGTGGGTTGCCAATCCGAGGTCTCAGGTTCAAATTCCAGCATAGACAAAAAAACACTAAAACACTCGGTGATTCTTCCCATCCATCCTATGGACAGAGTTACCTGATATTTCTTGTTGATGGGAGGTGACAGATATCCTGTGGATTGGGTCGAAGTGCGCAAAAGATGGCCCGGACACCACAGTTATTAAAAAAAATACATAGTGGAAATACATAGCCTATTGCATCCAAAAAAGAAAAGAAAGAAACATACAGTTGGAAGTTGGAATCCATTATTGTAGCTAAAACTTTTTTCATTTGTCTAAAAATAATGGTGTTTCAGCCAATTCTTTTACATTTTTGGTATGACAATGAAGAAATCCACAGTTGAAACAAGTAAACTTTGCCTTTTAAAGGAGAAAACAAAAAGAAATTCAAAGATAGATTAAAATACGTATTGTGTATTAAGAAGAAGCAAGGAGAAACACACAATTATGTATCAATTAATGGTTGGAAGGTACCTCACTCCGAAGCTGATTTTTCAATTTTCTCAACTTTCATGCCCCTGAAAGAGTGTGTATCTGCGCTCTTTCCCACATCACCATGCAGGGGGTGGGGGGGTTAGGCTATCAGAAACCAAGTAAAGGGTGGATAATTAGAACAAATAAAGGTTTAGGTGTGTACTGAATAAGCCGTGCCAAGTTTAGGGCGGTGATGAGGTACTCTTCCTTTTAGTTAAACTGGGAACTTAACAGGTTTGTGACGAATAAAAGATAAGAAGGCATACACATGCAATTGAGCTTTATATTTTGTTGTCTTTTGCGATTAGGTGGTCACATATGTTGTTACCAGGCCTGCAAGGGAGCTTCTTTTCACTGTCGTTTCACAGGACGAGAAGTATAAAGCAAAGGTATGGTACAGAAATAATGACCTGAAAGATTCTCATAATTCCATCTTACATATTAGCAGCAGCCTGAATTGTGAATATCTTATCTGCAGCATTTCTTGATTTTCAACTCTTTGATCTTTTTGATAGGATGTAACAAAGCTGGTAGGTTAACATCATTTTATTAGGTTTGCATTAGTGTATCATGACACTTGAAAGGATTGTCGTGATTCTAATAGTTGGCAGTGCCGAGTGTTCACCTGAATATCCCAATCTGTAAAATGATTCTGTTGTTTCTTATATGCCGACGTCTCTATGCAGGTATGCATAGATGTGATTGTTCAAAGACTTGGGGATGCTACAGCAGCTGCAATGTACAAGCTACTCTTCAGCACTATTAATGGCAAGGCATCAGCTGTTTCTCTATATGCCCTGCCTGTAAGTAAAATCTTTCCTTGACAACATTACTCTTCAGCACTATTAGTGTCTTGACACGCTAATGCACAGTTCTATTTAGTGATTGAAAAGCATCAGAGAAATTAAGTTGAATGTTCAATGTAAATTTGGCACTTTTTTCAGGTCTGCTTGACATGGATACTGACAGCATTTTATCTAGGACACCGATACAGGCAACTTTCAATGGCTCAGCCCTTCCTACCCGCCGAAACGTGTAGAAGATACGGAACTTAATGCCAAACATGAAGAGTTTTTGTATATTTCAGAACCTTGATGGTAAACATAGCCACTTTACTTCTTTTCTTTGGATTAGCTTCTGTTCAGAATGAAGCATGATCTCCCCTTTGAATGAGGTTTTTCCTTGTTGGCCGCACCTTAATCTGGTCTACTCAACAAAGCACTTGTATCAAAATAGTCAATGTGATCACATAACTTGAAGAACCTTAAAAAAAACTTCAAGAAGAACCTCATCTACACCCAGAGGAGAGACTGAGCTGAGGTCAAGTTTTCTCGACTTTTGGAAGTGTGTGGCTACCAGTAATCACTGTCATGGTTCATTTCTTATTCATTCTTAATGAATGAGTCTGTCGCACTGAGCTTTGTCCGTTTTCAAACTAAGAGACTGAACCTATGATAGATGCAGCCTGAATTTGGGTTGCCAGGTTATTGCTGTTTAATATGACCCTGTTCTGTGCTATAGGTCAAGTGTGAACCCTCCTAAAAATGAAGATAATGTTTGTTTTGTTTGAGAGCATTTAAAAAATAGCCACTATCCAAGTCGGTGATGTTAAAATTTGTTTTTTAGGTTCAATATATGCGGTTCAAGGATATGATGTTTCTAAGTCTGGCAGTTAAAGTTACTTGTTACAGAGCAGGGATACTACTCTAGTGGTTGAGCATCGACTCAAAAGCTTGACTCATCTTCCATTTGGAGAAGTGAATCAGGAAATCGGCTATATTTCCTCGATTGTCACAATTTTTATATACATTTTTGGGTGATTTTGATGCCTTTGCATTTGTTAGTTTTGTTGGTCTGTCAGAGATTCATCTCTAACTAAAGACATTTTCCTGCAAGACGTCCATTTTTAAGTTTTAATGGGCACACAGGATTAGGGGTGTGCAAAAATCAAACCGACCTATAAACTCAACCGATAAAAATGTTATTGGGTTATTAGTATTGGGTTATTGGTATTGGGTTAACGATTTTTTATTGGTTTTATAAAAAAAATTATTCGGTAAACGGTTTGGTTTTGGTTTTAGCAATAAGGATACACTAAGTACTTGTTTTATTCCGATTTGTGTTATATATATGAATATTTATATTAGTAATATATATATATATATATTTCACACACTGGTCTAGATGTATTATATATTTTATATAATCTATTTGCCTCTATTAACCTTCTTCTTCTTATATATATATATTACAATTTAAGGCGCTTACTAGTCTTTCACACACTGGTCTAGATGTTTTATATATTTTATATAATCTATTTGCCTCTATTAATCTTTTTCTATTTTCTTCTAAATTATATTTTCTAGTGATAATATTATCCCTTTTTCTATATTCTCTATATAAGTAGAAATAGTTCAATCTTATATCTCTAAAAGTTGGATGTCTTTTCATACACTTGTCTATATATGCGAGTAATAGTTAATGTTCCCAAAATCTTCTCGCTTTGATACCAATAAAATAGTTAGGCGATATTTCAAGATTTTTCAATATATAAAAATATTTCCAATAAAATAGTTAGGCGATAATTCAAGATTTTTCAATATATAAAGATATTTCAATAAGATGCATTTTTTTTTAAAACAAATGTAAAAAATCTTACTCAGTACTCCCTCTTTTCCGTTGTTTCTTCACGTTTATCATTCTTATGTTCTATATTTTTTTCAATTTTAAACTTTATTTTTTTTATCTTACCCCGTTCATCTCTTCCTCTTAATTTATGTTCTTAACAACTTACTTCTTTAACCACACTCCGAAACTTCATTTGGCAACTAACACTTGTCCTTCGTCTATTTTGCAGACATGTCGGACTATCAAGGCCAGAATTTCTAGGAATTTATAGGTTAATCCATCGTTGTTATTAAGAAATTAAGAGGTTAAATATATACTAAGGGTAATGAATTTAAACAAACATTTTTTAATTTACATGATGAACATATCTAAAATTTCTAAAAATATAAACATCTAAAACTTCTAAAACAAAATATATTTTTGAAGGGGAAATATAAAATAAATAAGAACTTACATGAAGTAATTGGGATAGAGGTTTCCCTTTCGGGAATCCCCTAAAGACGTTGGAAAACTGAAAGCTTTTTTATTCAACTTCCTTATATTACAAATTTTGATTTACACCAAGAGGAAAGGTTGGTTGGAAAAGAAGGATTTATACATAGGAAAGTATGTTGTGAGGTTCAAGTTCTAAGGTTTTTTCGATCTACCTTCTTATACTAAGTTACAAGTCTTATATAGACTGAAGTAAGAAAAAAGGAGTGGACTAGGATCAAACTACGGCCTTGACAATATGGCCGATAGGTAAGGATAAGATTCTTTGATAATGCAGGTCGAGTACACATTGGGCCCCATCGTCACATGCATTATTATTTCACTTTTCCTGACGCGTGCTTCAACAGTTTTTCTTTTTTTTTGGAAAGTAATGATAAAGGAAGCACTCACTCTGACACAGACTTAATTACAAGACTCAAAGTGGGCATACCCACATGACACTCTTATCATAATTACAATTATAATATCAATCTCCTTTATTACTTGTCTTTGTCTGCTTATGTGTCCAAGTTATGCAGGGCTATGGTGTCAAAACTCATTCCAGAGTCATCATCTTCATAGGGATCCTGAGCATCGTGGAGTAGACTGTTCTCAAATATATCATCTTCTTCGTCTGATGATCTTGGAATATTAACGTCTGTACTATTCATGTCTAGAACTACTCTATCTGTACTTGTACTTGGCTTGTCTTTATTATCCATATGCTTATCTTGTTCTTGGCTACTAAAGAATTTTTCTAATGTTTGTTTTACAATAATCTCAATTTGTTTATTCTTCTTTTTTGCTGTTAATGTCTTTTTTAAGGTACTAGTCTTATGAGGTTTTGATGAAGGTCCTGTTTCATCTTCACTTTTTGGCAAAGTGATAGCCCTTAACGAATTTGATTTGTCTTTACCGGTTACCCTTTGAGCCGAACTAGCTGCACTAACATCCGGTACAGTAGATTTCTGAGCATTCAGAGGGGAATGCACACCCTTCTCATCCATTTTTTGTGGAGATGGAGAACTCTGTGTCTGAGTACTGGCATTAGTCTTTCTTGTATGGAATTTACTCAGTTTGTCTTGTAAAGTCTGTATTTGCTCCATGAGTCTAGAGTTTTCTGTAATAAGAGCTTCCTTTTAAAGATTTAATCTCTTGAAGGCTTCGGTCATAGAGTGGCAATGATCACAAAAAATTATTTTACCTGAGTCTTTTTGAATATTGTACTGAGGAATCTGGTTAAGATTTTATCTTAACGCTGGAGATAAGAAAAAATTAGGTCCTAGGTGTCCTCTTGCATAATCAGAAGCTTAAGAAAAATCATTGAAACCTTTGTAAAGAGGATTTTTTATACCACTTATAGAGTCTAGCACTTCTATTCATGTCTGAAAATTTTCGTTTGTCTTACCATGTATAATTACATAATATTTGAATCTAGGCTTACTTTTATCTGATATATATTGACATAAAGCATTCAAGATGGCTAAAAAATATTTATGGTCTGATTTATGGTGTGCTATTCACAAATTGTCTATTAGGCATTTTTGGGGTCTATCTAAAATATGTTTTGGTCTTAAGTTAAAAGAATAATTACTAGGTGGGAAAGCAACTAAATTAATTCTCTCCAGTGGTTGCATGAAGTTTTGGAGTTCGATAGAGTTTTGGGGTCGAAACCTAACGTTCCCTAGCATTGTCTGAAAATAAATATCTTCAGACGAGGAAGATGCTATTCCCTTGCCTTTGTTTGCTGCATGTTGCTTAGTTGGTCGCATGCTGAAACAAATATTATCTGTTAAACAGATTTTGTTTTTAATTGTAACCTACTTAATTTATCTGCTAATTCATTTTCTTTTCCTTTAATATATTCAAAAATAATATTTTTATATACCGATATAGTGTCCATAAAATTTAACCATCTTCTTCTATTACTAGCTTTATCATTTATCTTTTGACTAAATTTAACTATTGTCTCACAATCTGTTCTTACTAAAACTTCTGCTTTATTTAAGATATATAATTTAAAACTGTTTAAACCATATATTATAGCTAATACTTCTAAATCTATGCTAGGTATATTTCCTTTTTCTTTATATTGTCCACTCTGATATGCACAAATTTTTTCTTCATTTTTATCACTATATTTATTAGGTCTTGCTTTTAATACGACTCCCCAACCTAATTTGTTTCCATCTGTTTGAACAATTAAGTAATCAGTTTCTAGTGGAATTTTTAAGTCTGGAATATATTTTACTCTTTCTTTTATTTGTTGGACAAATTTAATGTCTTCATTATTAAAATGTTTTTGACCTTTGCTTCCAGTTTTAGCATATAAAGGTTCAGCTATTTTTCCTAAGTCTTGAATAAAATTTCTTGCATAATTTACTAATCCTAAAATTTTTTGTAGATCTTTAGTATTTTCTAATTTATTTGGCATTTCTAATACCTTTTTGGCTATATGAGGTTGAAGTTTAATCCTCCCATTTTCTAGAGTTATTCCTAGAAAATTAATATGTGTTTTACATAGTTTCATTTTCTTTTTACTAATTATTATTCCATGTTTGACAAATAGTCTAAAAATTGTTTGTAAATGTCCTAAATGTTGTTGCATATCTCTACTAAATACTAAAATGTCATCTACATATACTAATACAAAGTTTTTATAATCTCTAAAAATATCATCCATTTTTCTCTGAAAAATGGGTGGGACTGTTTTTAGTCCGAATGGCATAACAAGCCACTCATAATGTTCTTCTGGACAGGTGAATGCTGTCCATTCTATACTATCTGGATGCATTTTTACTTGCCAATACCCAGATTTACAATCGAACTTACTATATATCTTTTTACCTTGTATTCTATTAATTAACTCACTTTTATTTGGTAACTTATATCCGTCTGTTTTGGAGTTTTCATTTAGTCTTTTATAGTTTATTACTATACGAGCTTTTCCCCTGATTTGCTCGCTATGGTTTCTTACCATAAATGCTGCTGATTTGTGTCTAGATGTTGATCTTCTAATTACTTCTAACTTTAACAATTCTTTAATTTGTTTTTCAAATTTTTCTATATCTTCATTATTAGCTTCTATTGATGCTGTCTTTATGGTGTATTCTGGGTTAATTATATCTAACTTACACATTATTTCGTTAGCATCCCAATGTGCTAAAGATTTTTCTCCTATTATTTCTATTTTATCTAAAATTGCTATTACATTGTCTAAGTCTTACAGATTATTTATTATTCCTATTGTGTTTATTCCTTTTTTAAAATTGTAAAATTGAGTTTCAATGTTTATTAAAGTATAGTCTTTTTCTATGTCTTTTAAGCATTCTTGCCCTTCTGCATTAAGTAGAGTATAATTTTAAAAATCTTCTAAGTTATCTTCTAAATTTTTGTTTTCTTTTAACAGGTTGCTATTTTGACAATCTTCGCAACATGGTTTAGAAATTAAATTCTTTTTATGTGTTTTTAATGTTCTATATACTATTGGTAATGTTATTGTTTGTACCGGTGTATAAGTTAGATTTTTAAAAAGCATTATTCCATCTCTTGTTAAGAGACATCCTCCTTTATTTTGGATACAAAAACGTAGTCCTATAACAAAGTCTGATCCTATGTTTAAATCCCTTGCTAATATTCTATTAACATTGTAAATTGGGTTGTAGAATTTATTACATGTATTTAAAAAACTTATTTGTGCATTTTCTATGCAATAATTATAGATATTTTGCGATCCATCCATTTGGGTAGCTGTTATAGGTCATTCCAGTATTTTTAGTAAATGTTCTGGTACTATTTTTGTATTAATTAGACAGCTAGTACATCCGGGATCTACTAGTGCTAAAGTTTCTATCTCTACGTCTTCAATTTTAATTTTTACTAATACTTTTATGATAGAGAATTCTTTATCTTCAGTGCATATTAGGCTAGTGTCATTATCTTCCAAATTCATAAGTTCTGCCTCTAGTTTTTCTAAATGTATAGCTTCTTGTGTATCTGATTCTTCTATAGTGATTTTGGTTTTTCCTTTTTCTAGGACGGTTAACCTTTGTTCTAGATTATTTACTCGGGTTTCTAGAGTTGATACTCTTAAATTTAAGATTTGATTATTTGTATATTTTTGTTCGCTATTTATTTCTGATTCTATTTTTATCTTTAAAGTGTTTTCTATACAGTTTATACAAGCTTTTAAATAACATTTTTTACATTTAGCTCTATTATCTTTACTTGGATACCAATTGCATATACGACATCTATTACTGTCTAAACCTTTGTTTCTTTGGAATTCATGTACACATTCTTGAGTGACATTCATTAAATTATTGATTACTAGATTTTTTAAGTCTAGATCTTCTATCTCCTGTCCTAATTCATTTACTAAATTATCTTCTTCTGATTCTGAAGAATCAAATTTAGAATTATCTTTATCATTTATATCAATACTTATTATTGAGTATATGCTTTCTGTATCTGACATACATTCATCTACATTTAGTAAAGTTTCTTGGAAATCCTCTATTAATTGAGAATTTCTAGTTCTATTATTATTTCTTTTAGGACATATATTAGCTAAATGGTCTATTCTTCCACAAGTATAACATTCTAATTTATTTTTATAGTTTCTATCATTTCTATATTTCCTAACATGTCTATCTCTATTTAATCATGGTTTTTTGGCTTTTGATTTTCTCAAGAAGTATTGTTTACGACTATATGGTTTCTGATTATGTTTCTTCTTACATTTTCTATATTATTTTTTATCATAGTTTTGGGTTGTGTATATAACAGATTTACAGAAATTTATTTTATTTCTTTTTAATTGTTTTTGTATTTGTATGTTTGTATATTTTTCTGTTAGTATATCCATTATATGTTGCGTTATATGTCCTATTGTCCTTTTAGGTTTGGGTTGGCTACTACACCATCTCTTTTATACCATCTACCTTCTATTTCTCTTCCTAAAGCTCCAGGTAATTTATTAAATAATTTTTTGCCTAATTCTTCATTAAAAGTATTTTCACTGACAGTACAAGAATAAAAATAGTCTTGTAGAAATTTCTTTATATATACCCAATGTGAAATGCTTAGTTGTTCTAGTTTTATTAATGCTTCTTTTTGTAATGCCAATAATCCTCTATTTGGATCTTTTCTGGTTAATAACATATGCATTTTATTTGTGAAATTATAGGGGTTTGGTCCCATACTTAATAGAACCTGAAAATCATATGGGCAGTTTGTTTTAAAACTTTTCCATGTGGCTTTTGCAGATTCTCCTAAAAAGGTTTCCAAATATTTATACATTGTTTCCGTATCCGTTTCTGTATAATGTCTTAAGTAATCTGTTGCTACTATTCCTTTCCATAGATCTATTACTGTATCCCACATTTGTGGGTCGTGTGCTGCTATATTTAGAATTTTATCTTTACTACCTCCTTCTTGTAGTTTAATTGGTTCTTTTATTGGCATTCTCTTACTTGCTGGTCTTATATTATCTCCTCTAGGTTCTGTATCTGAATTTATTCTTATTGCCGGCCTTCTAGGTACATTACCTATACTATAATCTATTGGTTGAGAATTAGGGTTTGTATGTTGAAATGAGCTAGCACTTGACGAGCTAGTTGGTTCTAATTCTGCTAGTTCTTTATAACTTATTGTAGAACTTAATACAGATATTGTGTCTTCATCTTTTCTTTCAAGAAATAGTTCTTTATTATTTCTATATCCTAAATTATCACTTCTTTCAAAACAATTTTTAAAATGTTCTATACTTTCTTCTATTTTCATTTCATCTTTTTGACATCCTTTACATTTAAAATTTATATGTTTATATTCTTCTGCTAAATTTTCAGCTTTTTCTATTACCATATCTACTTTATAACCTTCTTGTAGAATTTCTATATTCATAAATTCGCATTCTGTTTCTATATTACTTTCTGTTTCGACATCATCTAAATTTCTTTTAGTTGTATAATTATAATCTGTAAATCTAACTGAAGTTTCTCCTTTACTTGTAGTGTATAATAAATGAGAGTCTGGTGTGAGAATTTTTGGTTTATTAAATTTATTTAGATTCCATTCTAAACCTGCATATACTTCTGGGTCTATTTTTATTGGTTTTATTAAACTTATTCCTTTATTTCCCATTATTTCAACTACATCATTTATTTTTAGTTTAAATTTAGTATTACTACTTAAAGTTAATTTTTCGATAAATCCTATGCATATTAATAAATTATTACCACTATTCATTTCTTCATACCCTTTAGTTTGGATTTCTATTTTAATATTTTTTTCAAATTCCTTTAAGTTCATTAAAAAATCTGGACTTATATAGAATATCCTCCATCATTTGTCATATCTACTTCAGTTAATCTTATTATTGATTTTTTAATGTCTGACCATCTATCATCATATATTGTTATTAACACTTTACATCCTAGATTTTTTCTAGTTAGACCTTTTATGCCTATAACAATTAACCCATATGCATTAGTATCATTTTATTATTTTTATATGTCTTAAAGAGTTAGCATTTACTAAATCTAGTATTTTAAAATCTTCTCCTATAACTGATATTTGTTCTTCTCTATAATGTCTATATAGCTGATTATCTGTAGAAAAATATCCTGCATTATATAATGTTTTAGGATTTAGTAATTTTAATTGATGTTGTTGGAAAATTTGCAAATCTCTATCTACATCAATTATTTCATTTAGTTCTTGGTTTTGCTCCATATTTGGTTGTCTTCTACATATTCTGGATAATATATTATTATTTTCTATTTTGTTCTCAGAGAAACTTATTCTTTGTCTTTCTTCTCCTTGTCTTTCCTTGTTTTCGATGGTTCTCTGTCTATTTGATAGAAAGTTCATTTTTGTGGTTTTCTTATTATATTTTTTCTTTCTTGTTTAGGAGTTAATTCAGTTCTTTTTAATTGATTAATAAGTTCTTCTATTTCAAGGTGGTTTTTTGGTGGTTCTTGAGCTTCTTTATTTTTTTTTAGGATGTCTATCTTTTTATGTAGTTCGGATAATTTCGGTTCTTGCTGAACGGGTTTTTGAGCTTCTTTACCCTTAATTAAAATATCTATCTTTTTATGTAAGTCTAATAATAACTCTATTATAGTATTGTTTTGTTTTAATAAAATTTTATCTGTTATACTTGAAGGTATATGCTTAGATAATCCTTCTGGCTCGCTATGATAGCTTTTTGATTTTTCTAGTGCCTTACTATAATTTATATCTTCTTCACTCATGAAAGTGATATTTCTTCTAATCTTTTTGTTATTACTTGTAAATCTTTGAATTCTGTTGTTATACTTTCTACTTGTTCTATTAGTTTAGATATTAATTGAGTAGTTTTTACTTCTAATTCTTTAGGTTTTTCTATTATAGTTTTTATTAGCTTTTCAATTTCTAATTTTGTAGGTATTTTTTCTAAATTAAATTTGTGATTTAAATACTGAATTTTCTGTCTATTTCTATTTCTTGTGACTTTAAATAATCTAAATTTTGTTCTATCTTATCTAGTGTCTTTTTATGTTTATTTTGAGTAGCTTCTATTTCTTCTAAAATTCTTATTATACTATTATCTTTTTCCTAAATTTTTTCGCTTGAATTTATTATAAAGTCTATTATTGTATTGTATTGTTTATCTTCTGAATGTAAAATATATTCACCCTGGTTGAAATTACACCTTATAGTGGTATTATCCTTTAACACTCTATATTTCTTTTCAGGTTGGAATCTAAGATCTAAATATTCGAGGCGTTTTAAAGAAGCTATTTTGTTATCCTAAGTGATTCAAATTAAGGGACTTTTTACTTAGCTTTGTTTGATATTTCAATCTACTATTAGTATAAGTTATGTCTAATTCTACTTCTTGTATATTTTCTATCAGCTTAGATTGTTCATTAATTAATGCTTTTTTATAATACTTAGAGGTTATAGTAATTATTTCATCTGTTTCTTTAAAGTTTAGAATATCTATTTCTAGGTTTCTTATTTCTGTATTTAACAACTCTAGTCTTTCTTCAAATTATTTTCGAATTTTTACAAGTTGATGTTTATAAGTAAATTCTCTATAATATTGCCGTTGAATTTCTCTAATATATTCAATATATCTTATAGGCATTTATTATCCTAGCGGTATTTGATCTGCTTGTTGTTTATATAAATTTGTTCTCTAGAAATAGTTCTCTAATCTTACTTTATTAAATTCTAAATCTTCTTCAAAGTGTGTTAATAATGTTTTATAATATTTAATGTCTAATCCGTGATACCCCAGCATCGTGGAGAAGCCCTCCCATTCCAGTGAGACTCTGCGATTTTGGCGCGTCGCGCCAAGGGCCAAAATGGCAATCCAAGGGGCACCGCGATTGTGGTGCGTCGCGGTGAGCGCCCAGTTCCTATTCGTCTTTTTCCAATAAGCCACCGCGATTGTGGCACGTCGCGGTGGCCAACCAAATCGGGAAAAATATTGCATTTTTTAGTTCTGACTTGCAGTTTAAAAAGGGATCTTTGGTCTTTTCTAAGCCCCCAGGCCGTGAATAACAGAGAATTTAACCCATTTAAAGTTCATCATGTTCACTTTTCATCTATTCACTCTCAAAAGAAAACCCTAAAGCGCAAACTTTCTCTCTAAGAGATCCAAATTCCTCCATCAATTCTCCAAGGAAACTCAAGATTTAGGATTCCCAATACAAGAACTCTAAGAATTCATCTTCAAAGCATTAATAGAGATCCAAGATTCAAGTTTTAGTATCTAAGATCATTAATTGAGGTATGTGAGGTTTAAACAAGGATAATTCTTTCATCCTTGTGCCCAAAACTTTATTTTATTTACAAATTTACTGCAGTTTATATGATTTTCCATGAAATTCAAGTTAGGATTTATACCCACTATCATTCATTGCAAGATTATGAGATTTTCCATGATTTAAAAGTTGAAATACATGATTATGTTTATGTTTCCATGCATATTGCTAAAATTTCTAGATTTTAAGATGATTTATGAACGTTTACATTATCAAGTTTGAATTTTTAGATGTTTCAACATGAGATTGATGCTTGGGTCAGTAGATTCCATTTAAATATTGTTGTTTCAAGATTATTTGTACTATAAGCACCCCATGACTAGATTATTTTCAGATTTTAGATAAAGAATCCACTTTATTTCAAAAGACTTGAGATTTAAAGAAAAGCAAAGCATAGTTGGCTTTCTGTGAATCTTTGTGTAAATTTTAAAGTGGATTTCTTAAGATTTTGAGCATGAGATTGGGAGTAGTATTTAGCACCAAGATGGATAAGTTACTACGGTTTCATACCCCAAAACTACGTGCCACCATAGGTATAAATTATTAGATTATTCCCACTTTTATGTGGATGACTCAGATTGTGATCATACAGATTGAAATGTTTTATTCCAATGGCAAGGGTGGTAGAACAACCCTACCTAACGGGGGCCAATCGTGGGACTCCATGGATGCTCACATGGTGTATTGTCGGTTAGAAGAACCTCCCAATAGATGTCCCCCACTCTTCAACAGTCTACTGATTTAGAGATTTAAAATAAAAACATATGTTTTGGAAGTTATAGTTTTAATATTTTAAGCCCTAAGATAAAGTATTTTCCAGATTTTAGAAAACTATGTGTAAAGGCTCACCATTTTACTCAGATTATACTTTACAGAAAGATAAGAGTTACAGATTTCAGTTTTTAGATTTCAGACTTAGAAGTGAGTCCTTTCTACACTTAGACAGTATGATTTAAAGACAGTGTATTAGCACAGCTTTTAGATCTAAATGTTATGGGTCACTAAATTTACAAGTATGATTTGTTTCTCATGATTATTATTTTATGTATTTTAGATATTCTAGCTTATGTGAGTCATTTACATTTAGCATGCATTGTTTTACAATTATAATGACAATATGATATTCTACTTATGTATTTCACCCCCATATACTCAGTACATCCTTAAAGTACTGATCTATATATATGTCTATGTGCTACATTGTCTTATAATGTAAGTATCAGTTTAGTTGTAGCATGCATACCAAATTCAGACAGATTGCAGCTTCCAGTCAGCAGCTGATGAGTTCTCTTGATTCAAGGGCTCGAGTCAGTCATATAGTTTGAGTAGTATTTTATTTTATTTATTTAGTCATATTGATTTGGGACAATTGGGGGTCATGTCCCAGCTATTTATAGTCAGTATAGTAGAGGCTTCACAGATGTCAGTTAGAGTCAGTTGTGTATTTTCAGTCCCTCTTTTAGACTTTATCAGAATGTAAAAGTTGTATTGATCTTGTATTTTCCCCAGATTCCATCATTATTATGGTTCCTTACAGTAAAGTTAGTCTTTTTATGCATATCATTCAGTTGCTTATGAGTTATGCCAGTAGAAGGGTTAATTTAGGATCACTTGTGGTCCTAAGCACCGTGTGATATCTCGAAAAAGATATTTGGGCCTTACAAACTTGGTATCAGAGCACAAGGTTCAAGTGTCCTAGGGTGTCTGTGAAGCCTTGTCTAGTAGAGTCTTGTAGAACGGTATGGAGACGTCTATACTTTTCTTTGAGAGGCTACGAGGTATTTAAGAAAAGTTTTCTTTCTTTTCTACTTTAGATCGTGTAGTAAAGTTGTTCTCTCAAAAATTCCTGTCTACTCATGTGTTGCCCCAAAATTCTTCACCTATGACTTATTCTTGAGATAACATAATCAACAAGTTCTAGTTTCTCCCCAGATAATGCTCTCAGATTTGCTAGCAGAAGTTTCAAAAGTCACACAAAAGGCTTGAGAAGAGCTCCCTAGTGTGTTATATCCCTTGAGTTGAAAGTTTATATTCTCATCCTTATGAGTTGTTCAGTTAAGAACGAATTAGATATGCATTTAGGTTCCTCATTATTTCTTCAGTACAGATAGTGCTCGTGAGTGAAGATAGTGTAAACCTAGACTGTTAAATGTAGTGTACATTTGAGGGATAGTATGAACTTTAATGTTATGATTTTTGAATAGTAGAGCCTTATTGTAGTTGGAAGTATGGGTGTAGAAGAGTAGTGGTGAGAAAAGTGTGAGTGTCGATTGATAGAAAGTATAGAGAGAGAAAAGTGTGAGTGTCGATTGATAGAAAGTATAGAGATAAACTTTGTATGTTGTCGAGATATGTTAAGGTAATATGTTCTTGTGTGTCAGTTTACTGAAAGGAAGAGAATAAGTTATTAGTTAAGGTGAATTGTTGTTTGCTAGAAGTACGGAAGAAATTATTGATGGTATCTATTATGTTTGAAAAGTATAGGATATTAATAAACTATTTGGTGGTGTAGTATCATTAATTTGGGCTTCCCTTGAGGTCACGAAAATAAGTTTAGCTGAAACTTATAGAGCTATGATAGTAATTTATTTGTGTAGAAGTAGTATGTGCTAATGGATTATAAGGAGATAGGTCATATGATTTTGACCAATTACAATTATTATGAAGTCCTAGTGGACTAGTGTTTCTTGATGATTTATTTTATAGCTTCCAAGCGAGAATTGTATGCGAGGTTAGGTTGTTGAATTACATAAGCACTAGACAATAAGTTTGAACAGTGGATGATCATAATGGTGGAAATAATGATTGCTTGGTTAGTGGTACTAGTTATATGGAAGTGGTCTAGTAGGCTTAAATAGTGTATGCAAGAAGTTTAAGTTCAGTTATTTGTACTTAAGTATGATGTTGTAAGTATGATGAAGAAGTATGCCCAAGGTGATATGGGGTTGCATTATTCCCAAGGTTATTACGTGTTTTGTGTGGTTGGTAGTACCATTAAGTTTCTAAGTGGAAGAAGGGTAGTTAGATGGTATATGGTGTTCTAAATAACTAAGTTAAGACCTTTTGATTGATGATGTCGAGCCTTTTGATATGATCTTGATTCTTATGATTTATAGAAAAATATAAGTTTGGGAGACGTGATCTTATGTGATATTAGTAGAGTATGAAGGGAAGTAGTATGGTTATTAAGGTTGATGATATCCGTGTTAAGTGTTAAAATCTAAGTTTGAATCCTTGAAGATTGAGTCAACAGAAGTAAGAGTTGAAGCTCTAGATGATATGAACTCAGGATATGGTTATATTTATGAAAATTCTAAGTAAGTAAGTGTTCAAGATATTATTTGATGACAAGTGAGGCTACAGAAAGATAGAGTTGTATCTCAGAAGGAAGCATTAGAAGTGGGTTTTACACTTTCAGGTGTAGTTTTCCAGAGTAAGTTTATTACTTGCGTGTATTGTTGTGTTCCAGACTCTAGAGTACAGTGATTGTAGTTCAGTTTAGAGTTTAGTAAGAGTTCCACAGACTTAGAGTAATAGCTGAAAGCTAAGGGAGAGATAATGCCAAAGTTAGACTTCTAAATGATGGTAGTGATCCAGTATAGAGTAGAACATCAGAAAGTGAGGATGTAGATCAACCCATTCTTATTTTAGTATTTGATTTTCAGTTATCCCAATATCTACTCATGCCTTATGTGTCAGTTCCCTAATCTGATCATAGTTCATGCTCATACGTTTAGTAAAGAATCATGTACTCTCCCAGTTCCTAGTAAGAGGAGTTCCAGTTTATCCAACAGTTGGAATCACATTCCATAAGTTATGAACTCAAAATTCATACCTTGCAGTATGTTCAGTTCCAGTACTCATACAACACTCTTAACGGTCAGCAAAATTTAGATTTATATCATGTACATCCTCAAATTAGATCTCCATAATAAATCCATTTCGTGAATACTCTATTCCTCAAGCCTTGGTAAAGTGTCAAGTCATGCATAGTATTTTTTCATGTTTTGGGCCGTGGTATTCTAACTTTTCAGTGACCTTCACCGGGGCAAGATAGTTATGATGAGCAATTGTGTGGATGGGAGATAGTAAATGTGTTATGTTTGGAAAGATTGTTGTAAGCTGATTTTATGTAAGTCTATAAGTTTGAAAGAATTTTTGAGGTGAAGTTTATTTTCTTATGTATGACTTGGTTAGTTGAGAACCTTTTATGTGTATCATCCTAAGAATTGAATGGTGCATGGAGGTTGTTATTGATAGAGGTATCAGAGAACATGGGAGAGATGCTCTTATGGGTATTTGTTTAGAAGTGCTGTGTGGATATAAAAATAGGCTTGAACTTCATGTTGGTGTATAAGAGGATAGGCGTGTGGTGTATTAATGGATTTCTAGTAAGAGGTTGAATTTAGTTGTTGATATGAAAAGAAGAATCATCCTGGAGTGAGTAGTTGGTTGAAAAGGCTTGGGGTATTGAATTCATGGTTCAGACAAGTATTATGGTGTTATGTCCAGTGCATTGTGATTTTGAGTTAGGCTTAACCGTGATGAGAGGATTTAGTTCAGTTTAGACTTTATTAGACGGATTTGTCGATGCCTCATGAGAATTGTAAGTTGAATCAAATGGATATGGTATTTCAAGGGGGGATAGTATAGTTGATGGAGTACGTGTGAGGTGTTGCTAAGCTTGAAAATAAGAAGTTGTATTGCTTAAGGCCTAGCAATTTAATCCTATCCCAGTGTATGGTTTATGGGTCTATGTTCCATGCTATGGAGATGTAGCAATATTGTGATTCATTATTCAGAGGTCTTGTTCAGATCATGACCAAAGTTCTTTACTCCCTAATAGTGCTAAAGTTTCTTAGAAAAGCATTGAAGAAATACTCCATCGGGGTATGAGCATTTAGTATGATTCAGTTCATGTAGCCAAAAATCCAGTTTATCAGTCAGACATATAAATTTTTATAGTTTTTCCATCTTCCGATTTAGACTAGTCTTACTACCAAAAATTTCGTGAGTATGGCCATTTCAGTATATGCATCAGTTTCAAATTCAGCTATTAAGTCATGATTCAATTCATAAGTATCCTACATATCATCTTAGTCTTTTCTTAGTATCTCAACCAAGTTAGTATTATTCGGGAACGAATGATCCCAAGGGGGAGATGTTGTAATGTCCTGAGTTTTCATATTGTAAACCTCTCATCTTTTTCCTCATGAAATCAGATCCAGCCTAAAGAATTGTTACCCCTGAGTTGACTCTATCGTTTCGATCTTAGCCACATCGCTATTTTTTTCATGAAAGTTCGTTCACTCACAGACCAGTTTAGTAGCCCATTACGTTGGGATTCAGTCATACAATTTGTTGCGGTTGTGCATGATATCTTATAGCCTCAGATTCCTCAGTAATTTCAGTCTAATTAGCCACATTCAAGGACGAATATTCCCAAGGGGGGAGATATTATAATACCCCATACTTTTCCTAGCTTAAATTCATCCCTAGAATGTCAAGAATTTGCTTCAAAGATAAATACCATTTAGTTTATGTGGTATTTTCAAGATTTTGACTTTTTATTGTGTGGAAAATTGAATAAGCTTTCCATCAATACCAAATTCGCCCAATTCCGACACTCGGTGAAAGAGTTAGAGGATTTTTAGTAAAACAGTGTGCCACCTGGACTCTCAGTGCGTAACGAAAAAGGCAAAACCCGCAATTGTCAAATTCCAGTGTTCCTCTGCGATAGCCCCACGTCGTGGAGAAGCCCATTTTCCCAATTATCCCATTACAGTGAGACTCTACAATTTTGGAGCGTCGCGCCAAGGGCCAAAATGGCAATCCAAGGGGAACCGCGATTGTGGCACGTTGCGGTGAGTGCCCAGTTCCCGTTCGTCTTTTTCTAGTAAGCCACCATGATTGTAGCGTGCGCGGTGGCCAACCAAATCAGGAAAAATAACGCGGTTTTCAGTTCCGACTTGCAGTTTAAAAAGGGCTCTTTGGTCTTTTCTAAGCCCCAGGCCGTGAATAACAGAGAATTTAACCCATTCAAAGCTCATTATGTTCATTTTTCATCTATTCACTCTCAAAATAAAACCCTAATGCTCAAACTTTCTCTCCAAGAAATCCAAATTTCTCCATTAATTCTCCAAGGAAACTTAAGATTTAGGATTCCCAATACAAGAACTCTAAGAATTCATCTTCAAAGCATCAATAGAAATCCAAGATTCAAGTTTTAGCATCTAAGATCATCAATTGAGGTATGTGGGGTTTGAACAAGGATAATTCTTTCATCCTTGCGCCCAAAACTTTATTTTATCTACAAATTTACTGCAGTTTATATGATTTCTCATGAAATTCAAGTTAGGGTTTATACCCACTATCATTTATTGCAAGATTATGAGATTTTCCACGATTTAGAAGTTGAAATACATGATTATGTTTATGTTTCCATGCATATTGCTGAAATTTCTAGATTTTAAGATGATTTATGAACGTTTACATTATCAAGTTTGAATTTTTAGATGTTTCAACATGAGATTGATGCTTGGGTCAGTAGATTCCATTTAAATATTGTTGTTTCAAGATTGTTTGTACTATAAGCACCCCATGACTAGATTATTTTCAGATTTTAGATAAAGAATCCACTTTATTTCAAAAGACTTGAGATTTAAAGAAAAGCAAAGCATAGTTGGCTTTCTGTGAATCTTTGTGTAAATTTTAAAGTGGATTTCTTAAGATTTTGAGCATGAGATTGGGAGTAGTATTTAGCACCAAGATGGATAAGTTACTACGGTTTCATACCTCAAAACTACGTGCCACCATAGGTATAAATTATTAGATTATTCCCACTTTTATGTGGATGACTCAGATTGTGATCATACAGATTAGAATGTTATATTCCGATGGCAAGAGTAGAACAACCCTACCTAACGGGGGCCAATCGTGGGACTCCATGGATGCTCACATGGTGTATTGCAGTTAGAAGAATCTCCCAACAGATGTCCCTCACTCTTCAACAGTCTATTAATTTAAAGATTTAAGATAAAAGCATATATTTTGAAAGTTATGGTTTTAAGATTTTAAGCTCTAAGATAAAGTATTTTCCAGATTTTAGAAAACTATGTGTAAAGACTCACCGTTTTACTTGGATTATGCTTTACAGAAAGATAAGAGTTACAAATTTCTGTTTTCAGATTTCAGAATTAGAAGTGAGTCATTTCTACACTTAGACAATATGATTTAAAGACAGAGTATTAGCACAACTTTTAGAACTAAATGCTATGGCTCACTAGATTTACAAGTATGATTTGTTTCTCATGATTATTATTTTCAGTATTTCAGATATTCTAGCTTATGTGAGTCATTTACATTTAGCATGCATTGTTTTACAAATTATGTTGACAATATTATGTTCTACTTATGGATTTTACCCCCATATACTTAGTACATCCTTATAGTACTGATCCACCTATACGTCTATGTGCTACATTGTCTCATAATGTAGGTATCAGCTCAGTTGTAGCATACATTCCATGTTCAGATAGATTGCAGCTTTCAGTCAGCAGGTGATGAGTCCTCTTGATTTAAGGGCTCGAGTCAGTCATATAATTTGAGTAGTATTTTATTTTATTTATTTAGTCGTATTGATTTGGGATAGTTGGGGGTTATGTACCAACTATCTATAGCCAGTATAGTAGAGGTTTCATAGATGTCAGTTAGAGTCAGTTGTGTATTTTCAGTCCCTCTTTCAGACTTTATCAGAATGTAAAAATTATATCAATATTGTATTTTTCCCAGATTCCATCATTATTTTGTTTCCGCACAGTAAACTTAGTCGTTTTATGCATATCATCTAGTTGCATATGAGTTATGCCAGTAGAAGGGTTAAATTGGAATCACTTGTGGTCCTAAGCATCGTGTGACAACTCGAAACAAATTTTTTGGGCATTACAACATTGATAACACAACCACTTGAGGTTGGCACAAAGGTTATTTCTTGCAAATTGAGGGTTACAAGATTCTGGAAGCCAAGAAAGAAAAATACAGTTGAAGAGTTGCAAATGTGTCAAGGTTAGACAATTAAATATTTATGAAGGGATTTTATAAATAGTATTATCGGACTTGTTAAGAGTTAGTTCCTTAACACCATTTCTGGTGACATTATATCCATTTGTCAGTAACTTCATATGAAGAAAAAAAATAATTTTCTCAAAAACATCAAGAATAAACTTCACAATGTCTCCAATATGTTGCAAGAGAATCTCATCTACCATTTCTTTGAAGATAAATCGAGATTCTATTAATAATTTTTTGCAAAAGAACTTATCCAACACCAATTATGGAAACATGGCCAAATATTTCTCCAGAGTGTAGAAAGAAGTGATTGAATGTACCGAAAACTATCTATGCCTCTCCAATGGATGTACCAACGATAAATTAAAAGGGCCAGCTAATGTACCTATTTTACACAGTTCTAGTCGCATCACAATACTTTAAAAAATCACGAGCTCTACGGTGGTATATTGATGACAATAGTCAAACTACTTCCACTCAAGTAATAAGTAATCACCTTACACGGCTGTAGTATGCAGCTTGAAGCAGTGCAAGATGCACTGTAACAAAGAGCAAGTAGATACCACCTTTCTGCTCAAATATAAATTGCGAGAATAACCTGCTCAATATGATTTGCAATAGACACAAAGGTTCATTTGTAGGGGGGTGCGGATATAAGTGATTAACTAACTTATAAAATAGATTCATTATATTTTCTTAAATTTTGTTTCAATCTCTTTTAATGATTTACTTTTTTCGTAAGATATATTCATTAATTTGTTTGGTTTATTATTTTATCCTGTAGTAATTGCAGAGTTGCAAATTTCTGTATAATAATTTATCCTATCTGTACTGTAATGTATATCTAATTCTAGATTTTCAATGTTATTTATTATCTTGTGTTGTTCTTCTCGTAGTGAGTTTTTTTAAATTATATAAACTATCACATGTACTTTTTTCTAAATTTTCTAAGGTTTTTTCTATCCATATTAATTTTTCTTTTAGATTTTCCATTATTTTTCTAATTCGGTTTCTATAATTAATTTCATTATTTAGATTTTCTTGATTTTCTCTAGTTTTTCTAATATATTCTAACATCTCTTAATCTGTATAATATCCTTCTGGGTAAATTTCTTCGTATAACTGTTCTAGCCAATTTATGGTTTCAATTTCATAGTCTATTACTTTTTCTAATATTATTTTCTTAATATCTATTATTTCTATATCTTTAAGTATATA
Organism: Capsicum annuum; assembly: GCF_002878395.1. Classification (NCBI taxonomy): domain Eukaryota; kingdom Viridiplantae; phylum Streptophyta; class Magnoliopsida; order Solanales; family Solanaceae; genus Capsicum; species Capsicum annuum. The sequence continues at coordinate 152,233,341 of NC_061116.1, forward strand.
TAAGATTAAAACTTTAAGATAATCTATCTTTTAAAATTGGTTTTATTATAATATTTTGTAGTTGTTTGTTTTAGTCTTAGTAGTTCTTGCATATTTTTATTAAGAAATTCCATGTATTTTATGTCTTTATTTTTCATATATTTGTCTATATTTATTTTTATCTGTTTTTCTAGTAACTGTATGTTTCTCATATCTTTTTCTAAAAATTTTATCATGGTAAGTATTTGTAAGAGTAGTTAGGTAGGTATGGTATATAATTAACTCTAGTCATGTAATATTTACCAAATGCTTTTTCTAATATGATTTTTCTTATATCTGCTACTTTTATATCTTTAAGTGCATACAAAATAAGTATTTTAAATTTATCTACCATCACATAAGATAAATAATTATTCATTTTCATAAAATTGCTTTTTTCAAAATATTCCCTTCAACCATGTACATAACAAAATATGGTCATCTTAGCTTACTATATACTAGATTATTCTTAAATAATATGTTCTTTGGTCACTATTAACATGGTAATCCGGATACTTTTTCCCTTAAACAACGCCTCTACTCTGGTTACTCCCGGCCATGGCTTCTTGCCTCATTGGTTCACCTTTAGGATGGCATAGTTCTTAGGAATTTTTCTCCGTTTCCACTTTGTTAATAAACTTCGTAACATATTATTCTTCGAATAATTCTACTATAAAGTAACTAATATGAATTTATTTTATCATATCATGATTGTTGGGAATTATGAATTTAGCTATTCATAATCATAAATAGATATACCTGTTCGGGTAGTTTTGATATTTCTGAAGTTTGTTCCTCCATAGCTTTTTCCATTGAAATATGTCTATTTAATTAACTGAGTAAAATATTTGTTGTGGAATGGAGAGAGTATTTGCTTCAACGCATGAAGGCTTGCTTTGCAATGCCTTCGACTTTCTTTATTTATAGAACGAAAGAAACAACTTTACATCTTTACTTTAATGCAAAAAAAAAAAAGCTACTAAAAAAAGTCAAAAAGACTATTCCCTAGGTACCTAAAAAGTCTACATAGCCTTTAAAAAGTCTACATAAGAATAGTAACTTACAATAATTACAATTCTTTTTCGTAAAGAATCTATACAATATATAATTCTTGTCATCCGTTGATTTTGTCGTATCTACTGTATCTCCATTATTGCTTCTTATCTTATCTTTTCGGCTGGCACTTTGTCTTCTTGATTTTTATTCTAGATGTACTTCTGGAATGATGTTATCTTCTCCATTACATCTTGAACATTGGTGATCTGGATATTTGTGTCCAATTATTTTACAATATCTTGTCAGTAGTCCGTTTGAAATAAATTCCTTTTTAATTGTTCTTGCGGTAGATTATTTTTCTGGGTTAAGTAATGTCATTATCCATTGTCTGACATCTTCCATATCTGCTTGTCGTAGCTCTTTTGAATTAGAGTAAATCATTTGATGATCTCTCGAATAATAGCTCCATATTGGGTTTCCATTAGTATAATTATTTGCTAGTTCTTGGATAATCGTAGCTAGTCCGATAAGTCGTTTATTTGCGTAGAAGTCAGGTATCTCAATTCTGGGTATCTCCGGTTGCTGTGTAATATCTTCTGGTATGATCATATCTCTAGTTAGTCCTATCTTTACAACTTGTATAACTGGTTTTATTTCGTCATATAGTATCTCTGCCGGTGCAGTATAACACTTTATGTAAAATAGATTTCCTTTTGTTATCCTTTGTAGGTGGTGAATATCTTGTATAATTCTTCCATAGCTGTTAATTCTTCTCCGTCTTGGGTGTATATGGTGTTTAACAGTCCATAGTCAAAACAAGTTTTTACTAGGCTTGGGTTAGTTTTGGGTAGTGCAATTAGTTTGTTATATCCTTGTAATTTTTGGGTTATATAGTTGGTGTTTGGTTCTTTGATGTTTGTAGCTCTAGGGTTATAGTTTAGAAAAGTTTGTACTCTGTAGATATTTTCTATGTATTTTTGGGCGGTGTAGTTGTAAACTTTTTTATCTTGGTTGAGGCTATCTCGGTATGTGCTAACTTGTGGGGGTATGAATAAATGGTCTTTTTGTGTTTTCGGTATAAATGGTTTTTCAAATATTTTATTCATATTCATATTCTGGTATCTTGGTCGATTAACTCCTTTGCTTGTACCTGCAGAAGTAGATTGATAAATGTTATGGGTTTTATGGAGTGTCCCAACGTCTCCTTCTAGCTCTGAAACTTTAATATCTTCCGATCGACATAGCACTGCACACTGCTGAGTTAGCTAATTTGTAGCTATAGAATTCAGTTTATATTCATTAGTCTTTAGCTTTTCTATCTCATTACCCATACTGTCCACTTTCATTGAAAGCGTAGGTAGGGTGTTAAGTATTTTTTCTAGAGTATCTTCTTCTATTATTTCAGTCTGTGTAGCTTTGTCTTGATATGTAATCTGCAATAATATTTTTGTTAGTACTGATCACTTCAATTGTGAATGTGAAATTTAATATATTCAAGACTAATCTCCGAATTTCTTTTGTTGTAACTGAATTTTGTATTTTCTTTGTTAACCACCAACGTACCTGTGTATTATCTGTTCATACAATAAATTTGTTATATACAATATATGGCTCAAATGCTAACAAACATTTATATAATGAACATAATTCTTTCCTATTTATTTCCCATTTTATTTCTGTCTCATTGAACGTACCTGAGTAGTATCTACAATGGTGTTCTATTTTTTCTACTTCATATCGATATTTAAGTACTCCTCCGTAACTATATTCACTAGCATCTGCTTCTACTATATATATAAATTTTCTATTTTCATCTGGAAATTGCAATTTTGGTAATTCTTTACAAAGTAATTTTATTTTTTGGACTTGTTTTTTATCTTCTTCATTATAGTTATATTCTACATCCTTTTTTTCTGTAGTGATTTTAAAGTTTCTGCTAATTTTGGAATATATTCTCTTACTTGGTTTACTAATCCTAAAAATGATTGTAATTTCTTTTTTGTATCCAATTCTTCTTTCGAATTTATTATTTTTTGTACTATATGTTGTTGCATTTTTACTCCATTTTTATCTATTTGTATTCCTAAAAATTCTATCTGATTTTTCATAATTTCAGCTTTCTTTTCGCTTAGACTTATTCCCGATTTTTGTATTATATCTGTAAACTGTTCTAATAATTTTAAATGTTCTTCTTTAGTTTTTGTATATAATAATATATCATCTATGTATACTATACAATTAGATAATTGTTTAAAATAACTATCCATAAAATGTTGATATCTACCTGGTGCATTTTTATATCCAAATGGTAATACATTCCATTCATAAAATCCTTGTGGTACCGTAAATGCGGTTAATTCTTTAGATTCTTCTTCTAGCTTTAGGTGGTAAAATCCTGATTTACAATCGAATTTGCTAAAATAATTATATCCTTGTATTTGCCTTATTTTTAATATCTTATTTGGTATTGGATAATTATATGTTATAGTTTTTGCATTTAAATTTCTATAGTCAATAACCATCCTACTTTTTCCTCTTTTTTGTTCACTATGTTTATTTACTATAAATGCTGGACTATTATGTTTACTATTACTTTTTTTGTATATATTGTTTTTCTAATAATTCATCTATATGCATTTTAAATTCTTTTAAATCATCAAAATTATATGTTAATGGTTTCTGGGTTATTATGCTATTTTTATCTATTAATTCAATTTTTATAGTAGTTTTATGTTTTTCCCATCCTTTTAATGGATCTTCACTATATAATTGTTCTAATTTTTTCTTAATTATTTCAATTTTATTTATTGAAAATATAGTTATTTCTGTTTTATTTATCGAAAATACTACTAGTTCTATTGTATCTTCAGTATTTTTTATATTTTCTAACTTTTGTGTAATTTTTTCACTTCCTTTTATCCAATTAGTTTTCTTTCTTATTTTATTATTAACTCTTTTTGCTCTTACTTTCTGTTTACATGGTGTTGTAAACCATCAGTCTGTTTTGGTTATTATATGTGGGTATAATTTATCTAAGAACGACATTCCTAATAGTATATCTTTTGATGTTAGTTCATAATTATAAATTTCTTCTATTGTTAATATCTTATCCCATACTTATATTTTTACATTCCTAGCTTTATAAGTAATTAAGCTTCCTTCATTATTAAATCCTTTAACTATTATTGGTATTTTTAATTTATCCCATTTACTTTCTGGTAAGCAATTATATCTACATAAATTAGCTTTTGCTCCTGTATCTATCATAGGCGTATAATATCTACTGTAATATCCTTCTACTACTATCTTCATTAATACATATATCTTCATTTCATGTTAAGGCTCTTTTTAAGAATAACTTTTCTTTGTTATATGTTAAGGTTAATTGTGTATGTTCTATATTATATGGTTTTACTTGTTCTAACTATTTTATTCCTAATATTATATCTGTTTTTTGCATTTCTTCCTTTACTTCGAATTCTATTTTTATTTTTCTAACTCCTATTATTATTTCTTTTTCTGCTATATTTTTACTATTTATTAAACTTCTTGGTAGATCTGGGCACATATCATTATCAGTCTTTATTTCTTCATTTTTTACTAGATATTTTGCTATATAATTTTCTTCTTGTCCTGTATTCAAAAGTATTAGATATTCTTTTTCATTTATTTTTCCTGTTATGTAATATTGGTTTAAATTACTTATTAAATTTGTTTCATAACTTGTTCTTTTTGATGAGCTTGATGATTCTGATTTTTCATCAGCTATTCTTTTCGTTGTACTTATTCTATCATTTACTATTTCAAAATTTTCTTCTATATCTATGTCTCTATAGCTATAATCATTATAATCTATTGTTTTTACAATTTGTTCGAATGGACTTTCTATTCGTATTTTGTTAATCTTATTTTTTCCTGTTATTTTATGTTTTGTTGTTAATACATATAGATTTTTGCATCTTGCTGTAAATATTTTACTTCCTGGGGTTAATTCTATTCCTGATATTTTCCAATATAATACGAGTGATTTATCTATATTTTTATCTGTTACCGCTACTGAATAATTTGCATTTATTATAAATTTAAATTTTTGATATATTAGATTTCCTTTTACGACTGTTATTATACTTTTTTCTATATGTTTTATAATTCTATCATCTGCTAAATATAATTCTATTGGTGTATCTATTCCTTCTCTAAAATATACTTTTATTAATATCTCTGTACCTCAAAGGTGCACATATTTTATTGGATCTCCTTTACTTTTTATATCATTTATCTCTTTATTAATTATTCTTTTTGTTACTAGTGGTATACTAGCTTTGCCTTTTGCATATCTGCAGTCTATTACATGTTCTTTTTGGCATACTACATAATATTCATCCTTTTTCCTAGTAAAAATATTTTTTATTGTTGGTATTTTAAATATTTTTTTCTACACTTAAATCTAATTCTTTTTCTTTTATTTCATCAAATATGTTACTGTTAAATATTATTTTTTGTTCCGTTCCTTCATCATTTAAATGTTCTTCCTTTGTTATTATTTTTATATCTTCTTCAGTCATTTGATTCATCTATTTCACTATCTATTTCATTATTTATTTCATTATCTGTTTTGTTTTCTGAAATTTCATATATACTATCCTCACTTTCTAATTCATAATCTATATAATCTATCTGCATATATTCTGTATTATCTATTTTTATTTCTGATATTTGTTTATTTTTTAGATTTTTAGGTAATTTACAATCTCTAGCTAAATGGCCTATCTTTCCACAATTATAACAAGTACATTCTTTTATAAATTTCTTCTTTCTATATGGTCTTTTGTATTTATAATTTTTTACATAATATCTTTTTCTTGGTTTCTTATATTTATATTTTGATTTTTTATATTTCTTATATTTCTTATGTCTTTTTCTTTTCTTATAATATCTTTCTTCACATCCAAATTGGGGTGCTATTTTATTTTTGTAACATGCTAAATTTCTTATTAATGTTTTTTCCATTTTTAATTCTTCTCTATATTTTTCACATAAGTTTCTATACCATTGTTGTAAAAATTTTATTCTTGCTCCTAATGTATCTACTATTTTTGCTTCTTCCTAACTTTTTATTATTTTTGAACTAAATGGCTCGGGTAATTTGTTAAAATATAATTTTCTTATCTCTTTACTTTCTTCTATACTATATGCTCCTTTATAATAATATTCTTTAAATGCGCAATTATATTCGTCTATATAACACATATTACATATTGCTAATTTTAACATTAAATTCCTATTTGTATCTTTTTCTTCATCTTGTTCTTCTTCTATTGTTGTCGTACTACCAAATTCATCTTTTATAGCTGTTTCATATTTTTTTAATAGTTCTATAGGTGTTAGTTTAGTTGTAGTCGATGATGTTCCTTCTATAGGTTTATTAGTTCTTAATACTTTTTTGCTATTTTCAGTTAAATTTGAAAACCATAGTTTTACTGATCCTATTAGTGTTCTTTCTATATATTCTGGTGCATCTGTTATATTTATATTATTATCTAATAATTGTTTTGTCATATATCCTATCCATAATTGTATTGTTTTTTCTGTATCTATTACACAGTCTAGGCCTAAAAAGTTATAATTTTTATTAATTATTTATTTTGGTGTCTATTTGTCATATTTATTATATTTTTTAAACTTATTCTTATAATATATAGGTTTTCTTATTTCTGTTGTTTTAGGTATTATATTTTCATCTTCTTTTTTATCAAGAGTATTTATCTCTGTATGGGTACTTTCTAAGTTTTCTTCGTTAATTTCTTTTTGTTTTTCATTGATTTCTAAATTTTTTGTATTTGTTAATATTTCTGTATATGTTTCACTATCTTCTGAATCATAATTATCTGTCTCTTCAACGTCTATATTATTTAATTCTAATTCTTTGTTTTTTATTTCTAATTTTTCCTTAAATTGATTTATCTCGTTCAGTAATTTTTGTTCTCTATCCTTTTCTTCTTTTTCTTTTTGTCTTTGTTCGTACAGCTCTTTTAACATTTGTAGTTCCTTTTCTAATTCAGCAATCCTACTATTTTTAGTTTCTTCTATTTTTCGTATTTCTTCCGTAGTTTGTTGTTTTATTTTTTCTATTTCCTTTTTCCTAGCTATTTCTTCGTTTTCTTTTTCTATTCTTACCATTGCTGTCAATTTATCTTCTAATTTTAATTCTTCTTTTTCTAACATTAGATATAAATGTTCACCTATTTTCTTATTTCTTCTTCCTAGATTAGAAAATACTATTTTTATTTTTGATCCTTCGTGGTTTTCATATATTTTTTCATCGATTATAAATTCTTCTTTGTTCATTTTATTGTGAATAGTTCATGTTGATATATATATATTCTAAACTATCTATTTGTGATTCTAATTTTGATATTTCATTTTTTTGTGTATCTATTGAGTTTTTACTAACTCCGGCGAATATATTATAAGGTAGTCTTTTTATTCTTATTTTTAATTCTTTACGTTTTTCAGAAATAATTTATTTTAATTCTTTGTATTGTTGTACTTTATTCATTTTAAATTATATTTATAATATCTTTGGCGGATATCTAAATCTAATTTTATCATAAATAAGTGGTATGTGTTTCATTCTTCTAGATTTTAAATGGATTATTAATTTTGATTCAATACTAGATATTAATGTAATTAAGTAGGCTAATCTTTGTGGATTTTCTTTTGTTTTATTTAAACTTATATATTCTGAATAATTACTAATTAAAGATTCTTTAATTTTTCTAAAAGTTTCTCTATTTTTAAATGGTCTTTGCATAATTAATTTAATAATTTATAGGTAAATTCTAATAACTCTAACATATATCCCACTTCCGTATTTTTTGAATTACTAGGCTCTGATACCATTTGTAGGGGGGTGCGGATATCTGACGTATGAAATAGATTTATTAAGTTTACTTCAAAAATCAAACTCCTCCCTCTATTTTGAATAATAAGCATTCTCCTATCTTTTACCATGACAATGTCTATTTTAACCTTGACATTAGCAATATCTTCTTATAGTATACATTATTTATTTTAGTCAAGTATTTATATATTTTTATTTAAATTTTTTAGTTTAACCTTTTTAATGAACTTGTCACAAAAACTAATGTTATTTTTTATAATTGTTATTTTATTGAGATAACACATAAGTGTTTTTCGTCTTCCCCAAAAGGAGTACAAAAATATTCTGATACTTGACAGTCAAGTCAGCAAAAATGAGTTTACGGGGTAATAGTTCCCCCTTAAAGTTTAAGTGTGTCATAGCAATTTCAGATATAATTTAGCGGTACCTTGTACCTTATCTCTTATTTTACATGCATTAAGTGTGTGTGTGTAATATATATATATATATATATATGTATGTATGTATATGTATATGTATATGTATATGTATATGTATATGTATATGTATATGTATGTATGTATGTATGTATGCATGCATGCACCTAAGTTTCGATATACTCCCTCTATTCTTTTTTACTTGTCAATTTTTATTTTTTCAGATCAACCTGCATAAATTTTGACAAATATTTTAAGATATATTTTTTTATTTTATTAATATGAAGAAGGATTGCAACTTATAGCATTTTTCATATATTTTTTGATCATCAAAATTTTAAATTTAAATATTAAATTATGCATCTTAAAATGTTGGTCAAAGTTCATGCATGTTAACCTCAAAAAGCAAAATAGTGACAAGTAAAAGTGAACAAAGAGAGTATATATTTATAATATAAGTAAACTTTTGAATTAATTTAGTATAAAATATATCTCCATTTTTGTTATATTTTATTATATTACATGCATTGGAATATTTTTATAAAATTATTTTTATTTGTTATTTTCACCAGTATAAATAGATATTACAATTTTAATTATGATTAATAAATAAATTTTCATATCATGGTCATTTATTTCATTTAGAACGTCACTAACTTATACACTTAATATATGTTTCACCTTTTTTGTTAAGAAAATAATTTTTATTTTATTTACAAAAATTTACTATATATATTAAAAATAAAAAATATAATAATTTTAAAGAGGTAGAGAAAAATAAAGATTAATAGTGTAGGGGTAAAATACTTATTTAAAAAAGAAAAGTAGAAAAAGAGGGAGAATGCTTCTTGTTTAAAGTTAGGGGGTTGATTTTTAAAGTAAAGTTACGGGGAAAAATGATTTTCACCCTACAATACTGTTAGTTTTTGATATCTTATTGCGATGTATTGGAACAAAATTGGCTTAATATTTCTATTTAAGTACTTATATTATTATTCATTAATTGCTTACTTTGCTACTTTTCTTATTTAAACGAATTGATTTGTTTGAAATATTTGATTTAGAAAAACAAAAGGCATTTCTTTTTTTCAAAATTCACTCTTATTGCTACAATTAGTGGATCTTAATTAAAAATGTTTCAGAAATCATTAAGAATATTTACATAAATTATAATTAAAGCTACTAATATCTTTCTTGATAGTGTGCAAGAAAATTGAAAGAGAGATAATATGGAAGTAAAAATCCTATATGTGAAGTTGTGAACCAAGGAGTTTGCTGCGTAAAACCTATAAATTCTAGTATTTCCTCCATTCTATAACATTTGACCACTGTTGACATTCCTTAAAATAAGAACTTTAATTTGAGATTTATTTTACTAAATTAATTTTGTAAATAATATTTTGAAACTTAAGTATTTTACATAGTTATTTAATATTAAGAGAAAAAAAAATATAATAATTTTTTAAATTTTTATAAATTGAACAAGTAAATTCTAAACAAGTAAATTTGTATGGAGATTAAATAATATGGAATGGAAGGTGTAGTCACTACATTAATTTCTATATGAAATTTACTTTGATAAGACATTCAAAATTTGAATGAGAACAAAATGTGGAGGAACGTATACGTATTAATGCAGTGAAAAGAGGCACTAAATGCATCTCAATTAATTGGTGAAGTACAGAAAGGGGTTAGAAAATCAAATTTCATGCATTGCTTGCATAGATTAGGCTTTGGGAATGTTTGGCCCTTATATAAACAAATCATTTTATGGCAACTAAATATTAAAATAATTTTAATTAAAAAGGAAAAATAGATTTTTGTCACTTAAATTTTTCTCCATCAGTACATGAGTGTTAATAATTTATGCTGAAAATTGAAGAAATACTTTTATTCATACCAAACACACCTATTTGAAGTTGTATTTAAGGATAAATGTGTTGTAAAATATATCGTAAGAATGCAAGCAGTCGGATTCTGTCCCCATTATTAGGATTTAGCAAGATGCTTTGGATCCTCCTATATATCTTATTCTGACGATATCAAATACTATAAAATTTCACAGACCTACTTGCCTTTTTTAACAAACAGTGATTTTTTAATTAGTCATTCCCACATTTAATTAGAAAAAATATACTCCGCATAAGTATATAATCTTTTGATACGATCAGAGAAAAGAGCAGCAGATACTAATATTATTGATGCTGAATGAAGAAAGGACAAATTTGAGATCACAAACATGTGTGACAAAAGCTTTTGATTTTAATTTTGGTGATTCCTTCCCTTAAAAACAGTAACACCCCCAACCCCCACACCTCCAAAATCTTTTCTTCATCTTCCCAAGAAATTCTAAGAATCTTTCTTTTCCATTAAACCCCCCCCCCCCTTAAATACCCACCAATTATAGTGCTTTTTCGTTGCACTTTGATTCTTCTTATTCTTCTTTCTTTTGTGTTCTGCTAACATCTCTTATCATTATTGAACAAGAATGGATTTTTATTCTTCTTCTTCAAGGGGAATGGGGGATCCTGCTTGTCCTGCTGGTGAACCCCACGTTTTAGCTGTGGATGACAACCTTGTTGATCGAAAACTTCTTGAGAAATTACTCAAGAAATCCTCTTGCAAAGGTAAATAGTAAATACTTTAATTTCCTATAATCTTCTCATTTTCTATACTAAATATTTGACAATAAATGGGACAATGTGTATATATTTCAATTTTCTCTTTATCTTATTCTGTACCTATATGAAAAATCTTGAATGTTTCTCAAGCATGGCATTATACATGCAAGAAAAGACATTCCGATAAAACAGAACACATACGAAGGACACGATAAAGATCACAACAATATACTCAACATAGTTCTACCAGTGAAATCTGAAAAGAATAGTGTTTATATAGCCTTATACCTATTTTGTAAAGATTGAAAAAATTATTTCCAATGGACCCCAACCTAAAAACATGATAAAGATTACAGTTATTAAACATAGGTACTCATGTTAAGTTGAGTCTCTTCATATAAGAGTAATAATATTTCGCCAATTCAAAAAGTGTGTGTCTTTCCTTTTTGACATCCAATTTTGTTTGTCTATCTTACTAAAGTTAGATTCAATAATATTTATTCAATTTTAAAAAAACAATGAATAATTTATCTATTTGTGTTTATTTTATCCTTAGTTATTAAATATAGTAATTATCTGATATATTTTTTCAAAACATTGAATTTATTATATTCAAAGACCGATATAGTAAAATTACTCATATTGTTTATTATTTCAAAGGAGTGTGACAAGTCAATAGTGGACAAGTAAAGATATACACAAAAACTAATTCTAATTTGTCACATTATATGTTTAAGACCTAATTAATTTTTTTTAAAATTTTGTGTCAATTCAAAATCAGACAAATAAATTGAAACAATGATAGGTTTCATGAAATTCAAGATTTACAAATTCAAATTTTGGATCTTCTATGACATTACTCTCTCCCTCTTATTTCCTAAACGGAGATGGGCCTAAAATAGGCCTAAAATACTCTTCACCTATTGAAAATAATAAAAAAGTCCTACATTCACCTTTTGACTCTATATTGCCATTCACATCCATCTTTGGGCTTTAAAATGCCTTTCACAGCTATTTTTGAGCTCCAAAATGTCCTTCACGTCTATCATTGGGCTCCAAAATGTCCTTCACATCTATCATTGGGCTCCAAAATGTCCTTTGTTTAACATTTTCAATCTTAAATAAGTAAAAAATATTTCGTTAATGAAGTGACACATTTTCATTGGTCGTCGTTTTATTATTTCCAAAAATTAAAATTATTCTAATCCACAACACCTATCTCATCTATATCCGACGATCAATACTAATATACTAATATATTAGTGCATTTTATTGTGAAATCCTGTCAAAGTGTGTATCTTTCTTTCACGAATAAATATATGTGTTTGGTATCCTTTCTAAGGATTGCACCATAAGTCAAAATTTGTTTATTAATTTATGCTTTAGAGATAAATTACAATGCCTTGTTTTATGTGTAAAAGGTGAAATGAGATTTACGAATTCTTATGATCAAATATCATGACAAATAATTTTGATATAAAATAATAATACCACGATTACTTATAATAATGTTTGCAACACATTTCAACAGATGGATGTTGTTGTATCTGGTGTCATTAATATCACTTTAGAGAAAATTATCTAGAATCCTAGAATTATCAAAGACAGACAAAATCATCTAGTGGTCTACTACAATTAATTTCTAAATTTTTTTCTCATTTACATACACTATAGCATTGTAGTTCACTAGGCCAAACATCATTTCTTTTGTATGGTTCAAAAGATTTCTAAAACTGAAGCTCCCATAACTAGGATCACAGCCTGTAAAAATCATTTGGTGGACATTGTTTTGTTCTAAGAACCATGACATGTTCAATGGGTGTACAACAAGTTTTTAGTTGTTCATCACAGAAATTTCAACCCACTAAGTGAAATTTCAAAATATGGCACAGTAGGTTAGGATTTTTAATTTTTTTTTAGTTAATAAAATACGAACCAATTAAAATGTCACTTCAAATAATGAAACAATTTTAATTTATTTAATATTAAAAATATTAAATAAAGGATATTTTAAAACTCAAAGATAGATGTGGAGGATATTTTGAAACCCAAAAATAAATGTGAAGAATATTATAGAACCAAAAAATAAATTGAACGATATTTTTACACTTCTAGGACCTTTTCTGTTTTCTAAAAGAAATGATAATTAAAGGAAAAAGAAAGAAAGATCTTACAGGGAAAAGGATAAACGTGTAGGAGAAGTAAAACGTACCAATTTATACGACTTTTGGTCAACCTTTTAGATATGCAAGCCTTTTATGAATACGTGATCACATTGGTTCCTTTTTGTCTGGCCTCATATCTTTCGGAATCCTTTGATGTAGACTTTTAGACTCAGTTTATGTCATTCTCTTTTTCTTTCTAAAAAATATGAACATAGTTCTGGATAGCATTATTTATTATTATTAGAGTTGTTAATATTGGTCGATTCAGTTCATTTGAGTTAATTCACATAGGCTTTGGAATTTGATTGGTTAAGATGGGCTGACCCATCAATATGACAGATGGAAAAATAGCAAGCTCAATCCATCATACTGTGGGCTGCGGACCTCCACAGACCAGTCCACTTTTTAAAATATATTATTTTTATAATCTTAATTTAAATTTTAAAATATTAATTACATAAATATTTATAATTTAGTATCACATGAAGTTACTACTTGTTAATCAAGTTTCAAATTTATAAAAAGATTCTAATAATCTGCGAAATTGAATAACTTTTGATACCAAATTCAAACAAAATAGAGATGTTGAAAAACAAACGAAACAGTTAATGAATATTAGTATAACTAACTAAATAGCAATATTAACCTAATTTTATTTTAATTGATCACAATAAAATAAAAAAAAATATCTATATTTAGTTCATTAAAAGTGAAAATGAACTATTTAAAAAAAAATTCTCATGACACTTATAGTGTGTCTAACATCGCCAGGTCTTCTTCATCAAAACACTTAAAAAAAACTCTAATGGCACTTATAGTTTGTCCAACATCTCCATGCCTTCTTTATCAAACATATTTGATTTCTTAAAAAAAAATATTATATTTTAGCTATTTATATTATTTTATAAACATAATTAATATTTAAATATCTATGATGGTTCAAATAAATTGAGTTAAAATTTTTTTTTTATTCTTAGTACTCTATTTTATTTTTCAAATATTTTTTATTTAGCCCATGTACCAGCTCAACTCATATTGCTCAAGCCTCATAAATCAACAAGTTTATTTGGATTGAACTAAAAAATCCTATTCTTAAATGGAGTCGTAGCCCAACCCTAGGCTGGGCTAGCCCAGCCCAATAGATCTTGGCCATATTGACGGCTCTAATGATCGTACTATATGTAGGAAAAGAATTGAACGTCCTAGCTAGCTTGGTATGGCCAGACATTATTACCATGCTTGGACTTGATTCATCTGTACCTAGTGAAGATTATTTTATCTATTTCAGATCACATGTACTAACTAAACTAAAATATACAATTATCTTTTGAATTGTCTTTTTCGATGTAGGAATGTTTTACTTCCTTAGTAATTCTATTCTACATAAATCTTGATTTATGGGGCTAGTCGCGTCAAAATACAGATATGGTTAAATTCGAAAAATGAATCTTTGAGTTGTTACTTCCTTAGTAGTTCTATTTATGTGTTTTCTAGATGAAAATTGGATCTTTAGTTTCTAAAATATGTGAGTTTGCTTCAGTGACTACTGCCGAAAATGGTTTTAGGGCCTTGGAGTACTTGGGCTTGGGAGCTAATCAGGAACACTTTACAAATAGCAATGTAATTGCTTCTTGAATTGAATAATTATGGATCTTTCGGTTCGCTTTTGGGATGTAACTATTACTAATATATGATCTTTTTAATTCTCCTTTTTTGTGTGTATATTTCAACAGGGTTCAAAGGTAAATATGATAATAACAGATTATTGCATGCCAGGAATGACTGGTTATGAACTGCTTAAGAAAATCAAGGTAGACTTTAGTTGACAGTCCAACATTCTATGAAGAAAAATGTTCTTTAATTTAAATTATTTTTAATACAAATTTAATTAGTTGAAATGCAAGCAGGAATCATCGATCTTGAAGGATGTACCAGTTTTTATTATGTCATCTGAGAACATTCCAACTCGAATTGATCAGTAAGTTTATCAATGGCTATATATCTTTAATTACCAAAAATGTTGTGAGTTATGTACTCTGTCCTGATATGCAACTAATCAAATAAATACAATTTGTGAAATGAACAGATGCATGGAAGAAGGGGCTGAGATGTTCATGCTGAAGCCTCTCAAACACTCTGATGTCAAGAGATTACAATGTCAACTCATGCAATGCCAATGACAAATTGAAGAAAAAGTTGTGAAGTATTTGGCATAAGAGGAATGACTATGAGAATTCTCAGACTGATCATGTTTCACTATAATATATTAACCTGTTGGAATTTGGAAATTCCTGCTTTCATTATAAGGCACAAATCATTTGTAAGTTGGTTAAATTAAAGACTAAAGCATCAAGGGAGGCATGTTTTCCCATTGGCTACCTTACTAAGTATGTAACATAACTGAAACCAAACAGACATAGCTTTAATATGATGTTTTACTTTCTTGATAATCCTTTTGTCAATAGCTCTCTCCAGATAAAATAGACCTGATTCCATCAGCACAAAAAGAAATTATTGCAATCTTCTGCTTATGAATTTCTTTCTTTTTTCCCACTTTTGTCTGTAAGATGGTATTATCAGGACATAAATTCTAGTATTTCAACAACACTATATATGAAAATTTCTTAGTTAATTCAACATAGCAGAGCATTAACTTTTTTTATTTCTCTTGGAAATAATAATCATTTTTGTAATTTAGTCAAAGCTCTTTAGTAAGGACAGATTAATTGATTGCAAAAACAAGACAAACGTGAAATTATTAGGGATGATTTTAAAACCACAAGTTCTTATCGCCAAGGACAAACTTGTAGCTGGAAAATAAAATGGCACATGCCCAGAAACCATACACACCCTGTCAAACTGATATTCTCTTCACTTACCAAGTACTAACAAAAACAGAATAGTAATATTTGGTGCTATGGGTTGGAGATGACCTTAGTGGCAGTAAATTTAGTTTTGTTTCAAGGTAAATAAACAATAGCTCAGAAGTATACTAGCAGGATACATGGCAAAAAATTTACTATGCAACAACCAAGTTCAAACAATTTCTTTTTCTGTCTATTGGTGTTAACCAAGTTGAAACTTTTGAATAACATTAATGAACCAGTGAATTTCGACAGCGAATAATCAGAATTTAATCTCGCTATATATGAATTCAAGACTAAAAAATCAGTTGTTAAAATTGTCAGAAATATTTGTAGTGGTGATGTTGATGCCCGTGTTCATCTCATCCAAAGCACTGCAAAACAGGGAAACAGACCACAAAGAGACACCTCTTTAACAAAGAGAACGTAGAAGGCACTACTAAACAAGGGCAATAACAACATGCCAAAACTTTTGACCTATTTTTATTTCCTTCAGGGTGGCTGCAGTGGTGGTGATGACCCATCTTCTTCGTTGCCCTGAATATACAAAAAAAGAAAAATAACTACCCATTATTCAATTAGCAAAAAAAAGAAAAAAAGAAAATGCCTTTGCTAAAACTCTGGCAATTGAGCAAGGAGAACAGATCTTTGATGAAAAATAATACCTCCCTGTACCAATTTATGTGCTACAGTTCGAATTCAAGAGTAACAATTTAAGTTTGCTATGATTTTGACCATGCAATCTTCAAATTTTTGAAATAACATTTATATATTTAAAAATTATGTAAAAAATACTACCACAATAATTGACAGTTCAAAATATATAAAAGAAATATAATAAAATTATGATAAAAAATAGACTTGATTGAATGACAAAGACGACACATAAATTGGGATTACCTTGAGATATGAACCTCCCCTTTCTTCTTCTAATTCTTAAACTAAAAGAAAATCAAAGGTGGGAGTAATTCAGATTTAAGAGAAGGAGACTAACAGAGGAGATTAGCTGGAAGGTGAAAATAAGTTGTATCACAGAAGCACAATTAGGAGGAAAACTCTTTGTAGTTGAACTGAAACAGAGTTCTAAAGCGTGTGAATTTCGCGTTGGTCATGGCTGTCACAATTGTAGTAATTTGGCAAGTAGGTTTGTACCCTCAACTAATAATAATAATACTAATATTTTAGCAAATTGGGTGTACCATTGAGATAATTTACTTTGCCATTGACAATTAATGATTTAGGATATAAGAAAGGAGATATTCTTTTGTCAAATGGTAGGGGACAATGATTATTCTAGTTTGTTAATAGGGGTGTAGTACTGTTTCTGTTTTTGATAGAGTTGGAGACAGATTCAAGATTTTAAGGGAAGATTGGAAATGCAGATGCATTCACTGCAACTTGTGATATAGTACAGGGGCAAATCAAATGAGTAAACAATTTA
>NC_061116.1:152253765-152268262 GCF_002878395.1 Capsicum annuum
ATACATACATACATACATACATACATACATACATACATACATACATATATATATATATATATATATATATATTACACACACACACTTAATGCATGTAAAATAAGAGATAACGTACAAGGTGCCCCTAAATTATATTTGAAATTGCTATGACACACTTAAACTTTAAGGGGGAACTATTACCCCCTAAACTCAATTTTGCTGATTTGACTGTCAAGTATCAGAATATTTTTGTACTCCTTTTGAGGAAGACGAAAAATACTTGTGTGTTATCTCAATAAAATAATAATTATAAAAAATAACATTAGTTTTTGTGACAAGTTCATTAAAAAGGTTAAACTAAAAAATTTAAATAAAAATATATAAATACTTGACTAAAATAAATAATGTATACTATAAGAAGATATTACTAATGTCAAGGTTAAAATAGACATTGTCATAGTAAAAGATAGGAAAATGCTTATTATTCAAAATAGAGGGAGGAGTTTGATTTTTGAAGTAAACTTGAGGCGAAGAAATGATTTTCACCCAGTATTATATCCAATAAAAGTGCAAATAAACTTCAAAAATAACTTACGTGACCCAGGGACGGTTCAACCCACATAGTTCCCACCAAATTTGATAGATAGAGTTCGGTGAATATTTTATCAGAGACTAAAAATATTAACCTTTGGACAAATTTGAAGGACCAAAACTATTTATTGCACATCAAAGGGATCATTCTTGTTAACTTGTGATAAAATTAAAGAACCAAAAATGACAAGTGCATATTTAAGAGACTATTTTGAACCCGCCTTCAAATATAAGGAACCATTTTTGTCATTTTCTTCTTTATTTTGCATAGTGCACACTTCTTCTTAAGAAACAATATACAGAAGGGTAATTTTATTATGTCAGCCCCATTAATTATAAGATATTTAAATATTAAAAATAAAAAATATTTAATAACAAGAATAAAATAGACACAAAATGATAATTATTTCTTGATTTTTGAAACAAGACAAATAAAATTGAACAATTATTTTTAAAATAATGAACAAGTAAAAATAAACGAACAAAATAGCTTTATAGTTAATTTAAGTGACAAACTATTTTAGAATTTTAGTGTATGCAGGTTGATTAATGAACTAATTAAAAATCTCGCACGCTACAATTAGACTAGGAATATATTAAGCTATACTAACATATTGTTGCTAATCAATAGTTGATGTAGAATTTATAGACAAAATAAAGAATTCTTTGATTGATAAAGAGAAGAAGAGTAAGCAGATTTAAAAGAAGGAGAAGAAGAAGAAGAGATTAATGATCAACTGTATTCAATGTGTTGATCTGTATCAGTACATAGAAGAGGTTTATATAATGATCATAACTAACTTCTATCTTAGTTAACTAACCAACTGAGCTAATCAACTAACTTAACTAACTTCTTAAACTGACTTAGCTACTCTAAATACATAGTATATACTTTATGTAATCTCAACACTCCCCCATAAAATAGGCGTGGCGAAAATGTTGATAACACCGAGTTGCTTTTGAGATGCTTATGCTGTACCTTAATCAGTTTCTTAGTTAGAAGATATGTTGGTTGTTCCTTAGTGTGAATATACTATGTAGTGATCAAACCTTGTTTCTCTTACAAAATGACAATCTATTTCAATGTGTTTGGTTCTCTCGTGGAACATAGGGTTAGCTACTATTTGCAGGACAACTTTGCTGTCACTAAATATTGTGGTGGTTCAGTGATAATTATACCAAGATCTTTCAATAATCCCAACAACCATGTTAGTTCAACAATAGTAATTGTTAAACTTATGTACTTGGCCTCTATTAAGCTTTTTGATACAGTTGTTTGCTTCTTGAATTTTCATTCCAGGATATCAAAGAATCACCAATATTAATAAGAAAACCTATCACAGACCTCCTAGTTAGAGGACATGCATCCTAATTTGCATCACAATATGCAATTACTTTATCAATTTTTCTTCTTGACAACAATAAACCTTATCTTAGTTGTGACTTAATATATCTCACTACTTTGAGAGTTGTATCCATGTGAGAATGGTTAGAAGCTTATAAAATTGACTTAGAGTTTACACTGAATATTTAATATATGGTCCTGTGACTGTTAAATAGATCAATTTTCCTAACAATTTTTGATAACTTTCTTGGTCAATCAGTGGATCATCATCACACCTATCACCAATATATTAATCATATTATCTTGAAGTAAGCTTGGTATTGTAGTCAATGGGTGTAGTGAAGGGTTTTGCTGCAGATAATCTTGTTTTAGAGATGACCTCAAGTGCATACTTCCTTTATTACATTGTAATACCTTGTCTTGATCTAGCAAATTCAATTCTTAAAAAATACCTTAACTCGTCAAGATTTTTCATTTTAAAGGCTTGTTGAAGTGAAGATTTAGTTTCCTTGATCAATTCTAGGTTGCTATTAGTTATAATCATGTCATCCACATATATAAGCACCCAACCATACCTTGATCAGACTTTTTGATAAAGAGAGAATGATCAAATTGACTTTGTCTCAAATTAAATTTCAATAATGAATCAGATAATTTGAGATTCCATTGTCTTGGTTCTTGTTTCAATCAATACACAGATTTCATAAGTCTGCATTCTTGTTTTTCCCATGACTTTGGAATATTTGTGGCATATTCATGTAGGTTTCATACTGTAAGTCCCCTTGTTGAAATCCATTGTACACATTAATTTGATAGATGTGCCAATTCATTGATGCAACCAAGGTCAAAATTGATCTTACAGTTACCATTTTCACAAATGGAGAGAATGTTTCCTTATAATCTATTCCCTCCTTTTGACTGAAACCTTTTGCTACAAGTATTTCCTTGAACCTATCAATTTCACCACTTGCTTCGTACTTGATTCTATAAATCCATTTGCATAAAATGGTAGACTTTCCTTGAGGTAATGAGACAACCTTTCAAGTATTATTGGTTTTGAGTGCTTGTATTTCTTCCTTCATGGCTTGTACCTATATTGAATCCTTAATAGCCTCATTATATGATTTGGGCTCAGTGATGTTAGAAATAACAGCTACATATGCTCCATAGTTATGAGATAAATAATCATAACTCACATACTTGTCAAGGATGTAAGGAATATCATGATGAATGTTCAGAGAAAAAATCTTTTATCCAGCTTAGTAGTTGTGTGCCTCTGGTTGATATATTTGGAGGAATGGCCACATTAACCTGCTAAGAATCTTGCTGATATTGCACTTGAGTAGGTATAAATACTAAAATGATCCAACCCGAGGCCTTGTCGTAATGGGCATCCCAAGTCCGACCGGGACCGAAGACCACCCCCGCTACCCAACCTAACCTCCAATCGTCTGCTCTGAGTTGGTTGAATTTTGAGGATATAACTAGATAGTGTAAATATCGCGCCTCATTTTTCTCACAAAAAAATGGGATTCAACGTGATCACTATTTTTAGGATTGTTTAAGGAGTGTGAAGAATCGTCATCTAACATATTAAGGTGCATTAGAGTACCAATCTAGGTTAACTATGAACCTATTTTGTTGTTTTATCTTAGTTAACTAGAAATTCGGGTAAGGGTTCAAATTTCCTCGAAAGAAAGGTGTTAGGCACCTTTTGAGGTCCACAAAGGTGGTTTCTGGCTAAATTCGTATTTTACGTGAGGATTCTATGATATAAGCAAAGGTTAATTATTTTATTAACTTAATGTTAATTAAGTGATAAATTAATAAATAAATACGTTATTTGGTTATTCCTATTTGATAATTACCTAAGTGGTAAATAACACAAGAATTAATAAAAGACCAATAACAGTGAGAAAATAAGAATGACACAAATTATAGTAAAGGGGACTGCTTAAATAAACTAACTACCCCAAATAGATAAGAAGATAAAATCAAAAAATTAGACCAAGGAAATATGTTTGGCTTCATTCGGATCAGAACCCCAACTTGTTAATCATTATCCAGCCCACTAACCGAATTCTTAGACAAGTGACAATTTCATACATCATGTAATATATGTTGGATATCATTACTTTTGAATGACTACCCGCACCACCCCATCTAGGTTGGTTGTTAACCTAAAGGCGCACTAAAAAGGGATAAAACTAACGTCTCTCAAAATGCCAATCGTCCCACTTATCGTCCAAGAGGCATTGGACTTTGCTAATTTGGATATGTGGTTTAGACAAGTAAAGCTATGTTTCCTAGCAAATACGAAGCGCGAAAATAAATAGGACACCAAATAGCATGTAATGGTCTCATATATCCTCTTGGTTATTAAAGAATGATTAATATGATTAACATGCAAGACAAACACTTATTTATTTTGATGTAGTTAACCTATAGTCATGATATCTAGGTGTCACATAATTATTTATTGACGAAAAGGTAATTTTCAAAATATTTAGAATAATGTTGTACAATTGTGAAAAACCATGTCAAAGTATATATGTTGGGGAGTGACAAGAATGCCAAAAATTATTTTTTCATTACTGAAAATTAATTTTAGATACTGAAAAATAAAATTAACATGCTAGAAAATATTTTTATGTTGGAGGGTAGTCTTAATATGTTAAAAACATAAGCTAGAAGCTAATTTTGACAGAGCTAATTTTATTGCTGAAAAATGATTTAATATGCTGAATATGTTATTTAAAGTGCTAAAAACGTCATTTGGATGTTGAAAATTAAAATTCAATATTTAAAATACTAAAAATGCCATGTATAATATGCCAAAATTATGACAAAAATAAATAAACATGTTGTAAATTAAGTTAACATGTTCAAACTTAATTCAATAAGGCAAAAGTTAATTGAAACTCTTCAAAGCATGATTTCTAAGGCTGCATTTGTTTTTTTTAAGATTCAAACGTCTAAATCTGAATGCACATCTGAATGATTAAGATGTTGTCTTTAGATCTGAAAACTGAATGATTAAGACTGTTTTTTTTTTCAACATCTGAATGTGTAAAAAAAATTATTTGTATGTATAATAAAATAAAAAATAAAATTCAAATAAAAAACTAATTATATATTAGAAAAGTATATAATTTAATACAAGAAAATTATTATTTGATTGAAAAAAATATTTATGTTTGTTAGTGATAGTGGAGATGGTTTATAACAGTGGTTGCGGTGACAATGATTGATGTAAGGGATTAGTAATGTTGGTGGTGATAGTTGTGATGGTTGGTATTGTAGTGACTATTATGAAGGTGGTGGTTGATAACGGAGATGGTGGTTGAGTTGTGACGTTGCTTGATGTTAGTAGTTGAAAGTGTTGGTTGTGATGGCTGAAAAATGAATGGATGATGGTTGATGATTTATTGGTGCTAGTTGGAGATATTGTTAGCTATGATGGTAGAGATGGTTGTTAGTAGAGATAAACTGTGGTGATGGTAGTCGTTGAAGTAATGGTAGAGGTGAAATTACTAATGACCATGATCGTGGCGATCGAAGAATGTATGGAGGTTGTGATGTATTAGTGGTAGTTAACGGTGTTGCTAGTTATGATAGATGAGTTGGTCGATAGTAGGGATTGACCAATAGTGGTTGTAGATGGTGGTGTTGTTGACGGTGGCGGTGGTGGTGAATATAATTAGAATAATAGAGGTAATAAATGTGGTAGCGATTGACAATAGTGGTTGGTAGCGATATTTGTTGTCGATGGTGGTTATGATGGTGAAGGTGATTGGTGGTGGTGGGTGGTGGTTGATAATGATGGCGGTGGCAGAGGTGGTTAGTTGTGGTGATTGATGATTATGAACAGAGTGGCGGCGAATATTATCTAACACCAGAATACCTCTTCAAACTAATTAAGGCTTGACTCTAGATCTGAATGATTAAGACCTATTCAGACTTATTAAGAGCTAAAATTTCGATTAAAAATAAATGCACTTAATAGTCTGAAGTCTGAACCATTCAGATTCAGACCTCCATTAAGTGAAAACAAATGAGCCCAAAGTGATTAAAATAAGTTTATCGTTGAACCTATATTAAGATTTACCTAGGTGATTCACATATCACGTATACACATAAGCCTAAATAATATTTTCCTACGTGATTTATAGAGAACGTAAAATACATAAATCCCCACCCCCAAGCAGCCCCCTAATTACTATTACATCAGGATTATACAAAGTTATTACAACACAATAAATCAATGAACAAAGAAAGAAAAGGAGCAGCTCCCACAAACTTTCGGCGACTTCATCTATATCGAATGTCCAGTAGTATTTGTAGTACAAACAACATATCCCCAAAGGCACAACAAACCAACAGATATGCAACACTTAAATCACAAAAGAATATGACTAGGCGTTGACTTCACTAATAATCTCATTCAAAAACAACATCGATGTATTTAAACTAACATGTAATAATTAAAGATGTTTAAGAAACTAACCGATTTCGTAGTAACAAGTGGATAAAGAAAAGAGCAAGAAGGAGCATGACCAAGAGCTCCTTCACCAAGCGAGAAAAGTAAAACTTAAAAGTACTTTGTTTATGCAAGGAGAGTAAAAAATTATCTTTCTGCAGAGGGAATATATTGAGTCTCTGTCCCTTAGAATGAAAAAGAGTTGTCTTTATAAAGGCAAAGGGTTGAGAAAAAAATCTTGAAAGTGATTAACTAGGGAAACTCAAAAAGGAAAATATATTTACAAGAGTCAATCAATATACATATTTTCCTTACGGAAATAAGGGAATCAATTTGAAAAATAAAAAGTTAAATTTAACATAAATAATATATATATATATATATATATATATATATATATATATATATATATACACACACATATACCAATCTATTGAAACGTGCGTTGCACGTTTATTCCAAGTTATTGGATAAACTATTTAATACAAAACTTGAATTACAAATAATATATTATAAGTGGTATATATATTTTTATATAAAAAAAAAAAGGTAACAACTCTTAATTTTAAATTTTTTATTCTAATAAACTTGATGCTACTTTAGTGATATATATAGTGCTCCCATATAGGGACAAATTAAATACATATTTGAACATACATAATAAATTAATTACCTTGTAAAATTAATTATTATTCATGAAAAATAAAAAAATCAAATTGATACATACATTCAATTCCACCGCGATTATCACAAACATTCACACATATAAAATTATATACCCTTTTTCACAAACTCGTTTCCACTTCTCTTATTATTTTTGTACTACTAATACATCCCTTTCGCTTTTAAAAAATACAAATAAAATCTTATATTGTGAGAGAGAAATTAAGTAGACTTTCTAACCTTTTTGAAAGAGATCATTAGCCTCTATTGTTGACCAATATGGACAAAGACATCAAATAAAGTCCCTTCTTCTTGAGGTCCATATAGCTTTAATTTTGTTCTTTTCATCAAAACACATAGTATTATTTCTTTCTACTATCTCCATTTCTTGAGTTTTGTATAGAGCCACCTTCAAATTCCTAACCAATAAATAATGATTCAAAAATAAATATTAATTTATTTCTCTTTTTCAAAATTTAAAATCGTATTAATACAACATGAATATAGTAAATCTGAGAAGGATGATGAGTACACAATTTTATCCTTAATTTGTGAGGGTAAGCAGGTCGTTTTGATAATCACTTAACTCAAGTAAAGCATATCAAAAGAAAACTCCTACCTTAAAGGTAAAGATGTTTCTGATACAATCTCGACTCACATTAAATGATTTCATTTCCCCCCAACAATCCACAATAACTTTAATGTTAGAAAGAATGTGAACATTTTTTTAATCAAATAATCTCTATATGAAAGTTAGTTTCTCGACTCACTATTTTTACAAGGTCTAAAATATCGATATGCCTTCCTATATTTACTCTCACAAGCAGCTCATTCAACGCTGTACACTCTTTAATTCTTTAGTGGTTAATCTTATCGAATGGAGCTCATCTTGCTCACTTGTACATTATTCCGACATGATTGACGTACGTTAATCTGAGTAGGTGAAGAATTTGAATTGATCATGAAAATGATACTGAATTTGAGTGTGATGAACCAAAGTTTTCTCTGTTTTACATGTTTTTGGTACTTGAACTATTTGTTAGCTGTAAAAAGGTTGAGTGCACTTGCTTGTACAAAATAATTGTTGGACATTAGCAAGATTCACCTTGTTCTTGTGCTTAATTTTAAATAATGTTGTTTTTCTTTAGAAAGGATCACCATTTCAAATTTTATAAATAAAGTGACATCTCTATTTATCAAAGAATGTGGTAAAAGACATGATGGATGGTTAAAGCGTAGAAGATTTTATCAATTCACAAGAGAGCGTAGAAGAAATTATTCAGATTATACAACAGGCTGAGAACCTTGAGAAGTGTCAATACTTAGCAGAACAAAATGCTAGGTGACTTTTTCACTTCTAAGTCTTTGCAGAGAGTGACTGTTATATGTGCGGGTGAAGAATAGCAGGTGCCTTATGAAATAGCTGATCGTTATCATATGAAAGTATCAAAGGTTGAAGGGTACATTCCCTACAAGAGCCACAAACCGCTATGACATTGTCAAGATATATAGGTGATCATAACACCTCTCTAAGACTCTGTAGGCAACATAACTTAATTAGACTAAGTATAAAACTCTATAAATCATTTATAGTTTAGAGTGGTATTATAGATATTGACTATTAGGTGTTTGAGGTGTGCAAACTACAAAAATGAATGTGATCTTTCAACGATTATATAATATTAATTTCCTGTTTATATTTTTTCTACTACTATATTTTAACCAAAGTTATGTCTAAACTTTTTGATTCTAAGGTTACCTCTTCATGACTAATATGACAGTCTTTCGAGTACTACTTGTTGTTCTCTTATATTCTTTTGTTGGCCCATTTTTTATCACCAAGAATTTTATTTTCAAGATACGATCATATTGCTTCAATGGGTTAATTGCAACAATTTTGATAATCAAGTTCATTGTAATATTGTCCTGAAAAAATGAAGTTAGAACAACAATAGCACATGAATTTATAACAAAAATATTTTTATGAGTTGAGTAGATTAGTTTACCTGAATGCATGTCTTCTTGATATATTAGTATAGGAATATAGTTATAAATCACATACATATAAAAAAAGACTAAACTAAGAACACAAATTAGATCAATTAAGTATATAAAAACAACTTAAGCTGACATAACAATTAATATTGTATTAAATCAACATCAATCTAAAAACCTAAATAAGGAGCAAATGTGAGTTGATAAAGAGAACCTGAAAAGCAAAACTGTCGACGAAGAAAAAAATAAAATTTGTAATTTTTTTTTATAGAAGAGTCAACCAACCTTAGTTTATTTTGAAAAGGATTTGCTTATTTGGAAAAAAAAGTTTTTGCCTAATTTTTGTACGTAAAGATAACCAATAAAAAATTGCACAATTATTTTAGCCAAAATTTTTGTACAAAAACAACAACCAACAAAATATGAAAATGTATCTTTTGCCTAATTTTTATATATAAAAAAAGGCAATAAAAAATGGCACAACTATTTTTGCCAAACTTTTTGTACGTAAAAACAATCAAAAAAATAAAATATTGCACAACTAATTTTATCAATTTTTCGGGATGTACCCCACACACAACCTAAAAAACAATAAAAAAGGTAAGAAAGAATCATCAAAGTCAACAAAGCCTAGTTTATTTGGAAAAAAAATTTCTACCTATTTTTTTTGGACGCACCAACGCAAAAAAAAAAAAAAAAAAAAAAAACCATAAAATCAGAAACTTAATCATAATAAGACAACCTAAAACCTTTTTCAAATAGGGATATATTTATTAAAATCAACATTTAATATTATAAAAATAAGAAAAAAAGTGAAGACGATTTTGTCTATTGTGCAGACTTTTAATGAAGAACAAAAAGTTCAACCAACATTTCTAAGACCCTTCACACTTTTCTTTTAATATATTATAGATTATAGATATAAATTATACATATAGATCACATGCCTCGCACGTGTAACTTTTGATTATTTAAAATGAAATGATTTGTCTATTACAAAATTTTCTAATGAAGTACAAAAAGTTCAAATTACTTTTCTAAAATCCTTGACACTTTAATGTAATAATGTAAATATAAACATATATTTTTTAGTGTAAGTACATATATATTTTAGCAACAGAAGTTTCAAGTGATTGATGGATCATCACTTTTGCATCTGCGATGTAGTACCTCTTTTTCTTGTTGTCAGAGCCTAGGAAATACTCAATAATTTGAACAATATTTATGCTACGATTATTATTTCCTATATTTAAATTTTTTTCTTATTTTTAAAGTCAAATCTTTATAAAATCTTTGACTACATTTTTATTAGGTACTTAAAACTTATAAAAATTTGACGCTTTATAAATTTTTTATTCTAACATTTTTATATTTATTTTTAGATTTTTCAAATTTCTTAAAATCAAATTTAGTTAGTTTAGAATTCTTAAACTAATGAAAAAAGTAACAGTTGTCACTAATTATGATAACTTCTAATAAGAAAAGATCATATCATAAATATATTTAATTAATTTTTAACTGTTAAATAATTAAAAAAAATAGTAAAAAACGATTTTATCTAAAATAAAAACTTTTAATGAAGAGCTAATCTGTAGTAATTAGCTCCAAAAGGGATGAGGATTTAACAGCACGTGCCTTACATGTGTAATCTTTAATTATTGAAAATAAGACGATTTTATTTATTGCGAAAGTTTTTAATAAAGTGCAAAAAGTTCAAATCACTTTTCAAAGATCTTTCACACTTTAATATAATAATATAAACATAATATATATTTTATTGTAAGCACATATATTTTATCACAAGAAGTTTTGAGTGGTTAATGAATTGACACTTTTGCATTTGTCATTCAATACCTTTTTTTCTTGCTGCTAGAGGCTAAGAGAGATGCATCGATTTGAACTATATTTGTAGTATGACTTTTTTTTTTATTTTTTTATTTAAAATAATTTATTATTTTTAAAGTTAAATCTTTAAACTAAATTTTTCTTACTTTAAACTATTTAAAATTTGGAGCTTATTATATTTTTTTTTCTTATTCTAATGCTTTCATATTTATTTATAAATTTCTCAAATCTTCTTAAAATCAACTTTAGTTGATTTAAAATTCTTAAACTAATGAAAAAGATATTTGTTGTCACAAATTCAGATAACTTCTAATAAGGAAAGATTTTATTATAATATTTAACTAATTTTCAACTCTTAAAATTAAAAAAATTGTGAGAAATGATTTCGTTTAAAACAAAGATTTTTAAGTGTGTTGCACAATAATTCCTAATTTTTATTTAAATTAATTTGGAGGACAAAATAGTGAATCAGATAGATATTTTGATAGGAAAATTTATCCCTTCAATAAATAATTGTGTATTGATAATCATATTCGATGCCAATTAAGTATTTAGTCGTCCTAAAGACTGATTTTTTCTTTTCTTTTTTTTTTACAAAATTCCAATTTAATGTTGCTAAAATATATTGGCATATTGGTCTACAATTAGATTTAGTAGTGCAGCTAGAAATTCTAATTAAAAAAATAACAAGAAATCTTATGCATGCGTAAATAATTCAACAATTTATATATATGCAGAAAACTTATTTTTCAATCTAGCATTTTTAGGTGAAAAGAATTCAACAATTTATATTGATTAGAGAAAAATTACAACTTATAGTAGTTTCCGAAATGTATTTGGATATCTAAATTTTGATTCTAGAATATCAAAATAACCATAGTTTAGTTATAAAAATAAATTAAATTGACTTTCAAAAAGTAAAATATAACAATTACGAAGGAAGTAGCATTATTTTTCAATTGTACCCCTTTATCGATACTCACCAAAGTAGAGTTTTGTAACATTCATAACACTAAATGCATTCTACATCGATACATTAAAACTAAAGGATAGAAAATAAAACAAACCTAATCCTCCCGCTGCTATATATATACTTGAATGTCTGCAGGGGCTCGGACATTGAACAGATAGACTACCTCTTTCGCAATAGACTCAACAATTTTGCTCCTTTTTTCAAATATCCTTAGGATTCTGATCTGAATTCATATTGCATAGATTCATATTGCTAGTTTGGAAAACCTTCTTTTCCATTTTGATTTATATTGGAACTTCTGAAACTTGATGTGAGGCATGTTCAAACATAAGATTTTCTTCGTGCAATTTTGTGGAGATGCTAGTAGCTTCTCCGTTACATTGGTCAATTTTGTGATTTTGGGAAGCATTATCTATCTCAGGGATAAGTGGAAAAAGCCACCAAGTTATTATCATTACAAATAGTTTTGAGACAACTACTCAAACTCAACTTTACCTGATTCGAGATCTTTCAAAAACCACCTCTTTATCTGCGTGAGATAGGAATAAGATCTATGTGCACTTTGTTCTCCTCCTTGTCCTAGATAACTTCAATAGTAAGAAATTGTAAAAAATATTATCGCTAAAGAAATTTATGATGAACAATAAAATAATTTCAAATGAGGTCTTTTGTTCTCATGGCACATATCAAATACGTCTATTGAAGATTATTGAAGATTAATGAAGAAAGCAGTAGCTTACTCCCTAAAACAAAAAAATGTAAAATAAAGGGTAATGCATATTTTAGTTTGCAACCAAAGTTGATCATACCTTCTTTTCCCCTTGCTACTGTCTGGGAGAAAACTTCTCCATGATCATATTGAGAACATTTTAGGACTCTAATAAGGAAAAATTTTATCATAAATATATTTAATTAATTTTTAACACTTAAATATTAAGAAAAATCATTAATTGTGATGACTTCTAATAAAAAATATTTTATTATAAATATATTTAATTAATTTTTAACTTTTAAATATTAGAAAAAAATAGTGAAAAACGATTTTGTCTAAAGCAAAGACTTCTAATGAAGGGCAAAAAGTTCAAAGAATATTTCTAACGTTCTTCACACTTTTAATATATTATATCTATATTATAGATATAGGTTATAGATATATTATAGATTATAGATAGATATGTTAGAAATAAAAGATAATCAAATACAATCACACACTATTTATCTAAAATTACCATATACAATTGGATACTAAAGGATCATAATTAAAGGAGGAGAATATACGGATCAAAGCTTACCATCCAAAGCTCAAAGTAATCATATATATTTAAATTTATTTTAAAAGTAAACAAAACAAAACAAAACAAGAAGGAAAAGAATCAATTAGAGCCAATTCCGTCAAAATTATCGGTAAAGTGACAAATAAGAAACATGGCAGATTTTCTCACAAGCGATTCACCCAGCATGCCTGAACTTCAAAGTAGATATGGACAAATTCAAATTTTCGATGAATGCTAAAGTGACAGGACTTGGAAGAACAAGACTCAAATCAAATTTTCTCAAAATAGGACTAAACGGGTGTTCATTGGGCACTTTCATATATATATATATATATATATATATATATATATACTCAAGATAGGTAAACAAGCATGTAATAAAAATTCAAAGTCAACATTATTAATTAAGAATCTGTTTTAAGAAAAAAAAAATAGAAGGAAATGAGGATATTAAGACAACAACTTAATCGAAAAGGCAAAACCTGGGACGGATTTCGTAAATCTGTCATGCATTTAAGAATTTCCAACGATATTTCACTGATAATAGCGGTGGTGGCCGCGGCTGGAGCGGGCTACGGCCGTTAGTGTCGCTGTTTTAAGGGATTTCGCCAGTGGAGAAGATAATAGAAGAGGGAGAGGGCGTCGAGGAGTGGCGGTGCGGTACTGTTGCTGGTCGCGGCTTGAGATTGAGAACATGATAAGGCGGCGGCAGAACGGTTGCTTCTCTGGTGGAAGGCAGCTGTTGGAGATGGTGACGGCAGCCGGTGGTATTCGCCGGCGGTAGGGGTTGTTTCTGTACGCCGGCGTCAGCAACAGAGGCCTGGTTCGATGGGGGCTGGTTCGTCGGTGACGGGGGACGACGGCGGTTTTTATTGGTTTAGAGAGACAGAAGGTAGAAAGAAGGGAGAGGAGAAGGAGGCGGCTGATTTTGAGAGAATGGGGATTAAGGTTGATTTTTGATATTTTAAAAAGGAAAGACTTGAAGAATTAATCTCAGCCCTTGGATCAATTTGATCTATTGCTGAGATTTAAAGTAATAAGATATTTAAAATTAGGTCATAATTGAATTAAAGAGTTGAAATTAAACTTAAGTGGGCAAAATTTAGGCTAAAATTTTCTTAGATTGGGTTCAAACAATGGTTAGAATTAAAAAAAAAAATTGGAAAGATAATTGAATTGACTTAGGATTGCTATTTTAATAACTGTAATAATGAAAATAATTAAATGTCACTATTAAAGTAACTACGCATGTAAAATTTATGTTACGTAAAGACAATATATAAAATTATCGATAATAATAAAATACAACACATTTGTAAATTTTGAGTGTGAAAATTTATAAAAAAAAAAAA
>NC_061116.1:152268362-152431663 GCF_002878395.1 Capsicum annuum
GTGAAAATGTCTAAGTGAGTTGTCTAGTCATATGTTGTTGATGTATTAAACTAGGTAAATGGCCCAATTGAACATGGATGAATGATAGATTATATGTTAAAAGAATTATGATCCATGTTCTATGAAATTGATAACCTTGGTTGTTGGCGAATGAAAGGGTAAATAGGGACTTATATTGTGGGTTGAACCCAAGTGCGGTAAGAATATGGCATAGAATTATTGTAAGGGTATTGATGACCGTAATTTTCTTTGTATGTTGAATTAAGTGAAGGCATTGTCCTATTAAGATGGTTAAGTAAATGAAGGCTCCCATAAGCACCATACAATTATGAATAATGTTGAATTGGCTAAAGTCCTTAAATACAATCGAGGTTGAAGTCCCTTGCCTAATGATATTGCTAGCTTTAAAGTCCCTTACTTAAAGAGATTCTTAAGGTTAGAGAACCTCTCCGAATATAACGCCTTGTGGTTGGGTGTCCAAGTGTAGCATAAGGTTAGAGTCCCTTGCCTAATGTGTGAGCATGAGGCTAATGTCCCTGCCCAATTGAACGTGTGGACATGTGATTGAAGTCCTATGTCAAATTGGATTTGAGTACGATGAAAGCCCCTTGTTTGAATGATTGCATGTGCGGTTAAAGTCCTTGTCTAATGAATGTGTAAGCATGGTGGAAGTCCCTTGTCAAAGTTTATGTGAATGTGCTTAAAGTCCTATGCATAATGTGAATTGTTGAACCTATAAATGTGGAGAGTCGGAGTCCCCCACTTCATATCTAATGAATGAATGCTTGAGAATGATGTTGAGTTTTGATATCTTGATTAGAATGTGATATATCTATATGTATGAAATAGTGTGGGAATAAGATGAAATGTGATATATTGACCAGATATTGATTGATGATGATATTTTATCACTTATCCTTGAGTTACATGCTAGCGTTTCAACCACTAACCATATCCCAGTGCCATGTTCCCATGTGACATAGGGGCCAGAGCATCTTCATGTCTTCATGTGCAGTGATTAGTAGATTGAAATGGTTCATGTATTTACTTGAAGTGGTGAACTTCCTTACTCTAAAAAATCTTCATCTCTTGGTCACTTATGATTAGACTTAGATTTATTTAGACTTTTTTGGCTATGATCGGGGCCTTGTCCCAATATATATATATATTTATTAACTTTGCTTTGTATAGAGGTATTGTGAATAACTGTGAACTTGGGTGCGAGTTAGTTATCATGAATCTAATGTTGACTTATGATATTATTTTCATAAACTTGACTTGGGAGTTGCAGTGCCTTAGACTCCTATGTACGATGAGATGTTTGGGTTGGATTATTAGGGCGACATCCTATTCATATGAGCTTGGGGTGCCCATATGACATGTTTTGGGTTTTGGGTCGTGTCATAATGCTCCATATTGAGGCACTTTAGACTGGGATTTCATTGTTTTGAGATAGTTTTTGGGTAACTTCTTCCAGATTAAGCTAGGTAGTTAGTAAGGCATGATATGGGTTGGGGAAAATAACTATTGGGTTTGAAATTTGAGGTTATTTTATTGTTTTATGCCCGTACAAGTCTTATAATTTCTTATTTATGACTTGCGGTATTTGTTATTGCGTGTTTCCTATATAGGGGCTTATTCAAAAAATTTGGCTTTGTATACATCTATATTCCTTCATACTAGATATAATGCCCATGGGGGTTTGATTTGAATATAGACCATATTTAAGCATAAGTTGTTTTTATGATGATGGTTATAACCGAGTTATGGGTTGATATAATACAAATAATGCCATTAATGCATATTTATTATGACGATGCCAAACATTGAGTTAATAATCATGCATTTTGGACATATTAAGTTTATTTATTGCTCATTTATATATACTTACATGTTGATTGGATTGGGTGTCAACATTTTAGAATATTGTGAGCATTATATGCTCATTGAATACATATACATTCATAAGATACCGATACCGCTGAGAAATACTATTTTTTAAAAAGAAAATGAGACATTTTTATAAAAAAACTCTTCATGAACATGTGTCAGATAGGAGTGTTGAGATCGAGATTGAGATATGAGATATGAGATATAGTATATGGATTGCAAAACCCCCATGGGTCCTACCTGGTAACTGTGAGCTCGGTGAGTTTATATAGAAAGTCATGCAGTGGATTTCATAATTCATACCATCAATATTATATTGCATTGGATTGTCTATGCATCTTACTTGTTTTTTCTTAGTTTACTTTACTTGTGCTTATTATGTGTTTTTCATAAGTATAACAGTGTTGTTTCCCTATCTGTGTATTCATATATTAGAATTGTTAGTGGGGACAGTGTGAGCTACCATTTGATACATTTCTGATTGTAGGTGACATGGTCATAGTATATTTTACTTGTCTTATTTCCTACTTTGCTCAAGTAGTCTATGATACCGACTGAGTATAAGTGGAAACATACTTATCCCTACCGTACCCTTTCAGTGCAAATCCTATTCCAAGTATGACATACAGTGCTAGAGTTCGTGCGAGATAGTGTGGATCTTTGAGGTATCGATATGCTCCAGAATTTGGCACTGACTTTTGGACCTCATTGTAATACCCCATACTAATCCTACCTCGATTCAGCTCTTAGTTGCATGCTTAAGAGGTAAGGCTTGAATTTGTCACTAAGTGTTGGGGACTTAGTCATTTTCAAGACCTCTAAACAATCATATTGAGGGAAGTAAGAAGTATGTCTCAGGTAATTTTCAAAATTTTTGTGTGAGGTTTGGGTCGCTTTTAGATTTTGATTCCAGCAGCTCAACGCGATTTTGCCTAATTACAGTGGGTATAGCGATGAGCATTCCATCGCATCACGCCAAGCCCCTAAACGACATTCCAGTTGCAAGTTCAATCTCCTGAGAGGCAAAAAGACCTTTACCATCACCCCAGGTCATGAAAACATAAGATTAAACAACGGTTTAAGCATTACACACCCATTCTCCATCAATTTTCTGTCCAAGAAACCCTAATCCAACTCTAAACATTCCAAAACTCCATTACACCCTCTTCAAGAGAATAAAAAATTTAAGGCCCTTAATCCATGAAATTCAAGAAGAAGCCTTCAAAAAAATCTTTAAGAGTTCAAAGACAAGCTTCTCCATTAAATCAAGCCTAATACGGTATGTGTGGTTATGAACAAGGTTATCCTTTCACCCTTGTGCCCAAATTGTATGATTTTAAGATTTAATTCACTTGTTTTGAAGTAGGAGTCATACCTAAGTATGTATATTCTTGAAGCATGTGATTTTCATGAGATTTAAATCTTTTGGTATATCAAGTAGTGTTTATGTTTATGATTTTAATTTACATGATTTACATTATGAATGAGATTGCAATATCTTGACTTGTTATTGTTGAAGTATTTCAAGATTGTTATTAAGCATGAAGTTTTATTATGAATTGACATGAGTTTAAATGCATGGGATTTAAGCCCTATGTTTGAGTATTAAGACTTTAAGAAGATTATGTTTTAAGCATTCTATGACAAGATATTATCAAGATTTAAAGAAAGAGTTGATCTTTTGGTCCTTAGCTATTAGATGGAATCCACATTTTCCCATTCTGTTTATAATTTAAAGAAAAGAGAAGTATAACTGTTTTTCATTATAACCCTTATGCTATTTTCTGGTGGATTTCCTACAGTATGAGCATATAGTATTTAGCACCGAGTGGGAGGTATGGGTTTAGAGTATCCTACTTCCTCAAAACTACATACCATCGTAGGTTTTAATGCCCATAGTGGGTTCAGTATGGTGATCACTCTAGCTTAGGTTCTATTTCGATGGTAAGGGTAGAACAACTCTTTCCAATATGGGTAAGATGTTGGACTCTATGATATCTCACATTGTTTATGTTGGTTAGAAGAACTTCCCAAAAGAAAGAGTAAAAGTAAAGCTATTAGAAACTAATATGCTTTATTATTTATATTTTATGATTTTATAGCTTTCAGTTTTATTCAAACTCAAGGTGAGTCACTTACACTTAGCATGCATTATTTTGAAGTCTATGAATATATTGAGTTATTGTTTTACTTATGCATTTATTGTTTTACTTATGCATTCACTCCCATATACTTAGTACATTCCAGAAGTACTGACCCATATATATGTCTATGTGCTACATTGTCTCATAATATAGGTACCAATTGTAGTCCACACATAATAATTAGATAGTGTACAGCTTCCAATCAACATGTGATGAGTCCTTTTAATTCGAAGGCTCGAGTCAATCATTATTTGAGTAGCATCTTCTTTTCTTTATTCAGTCGTATTGATTTGGCATAGCTGGGGGTCATGTCCTGGCTACCTATAGTCAATATTAGTAAAGGATTTATAGGCAATAAATAGAGTTAATGTATTTGATTTTGATTTTGTTTTGTATAACCAGAGTTGTAATTATTTTAATAGTTTTGCTTTGAAGATGTTTCGCTAAAGGCATTTCCTCTGCTTGTTACTTCAAGTTTTATATATTTTAATCAGTAGCTGAAGTAGTATGCTAGTACAAGGGTTAGCCTCACTTACGGTCCTAAGCACTGTGTGGCATCCAAGAGGTAGTCTCAGGGTGTTACAAACTTGGTATCAGATCATAAATTTCAAGTGTCCTAGGGTGTCTATGAAGTCTTGTCTAGTAGAGTCTTGCAGAATGGTACAATGATGTCTATACTTTTCTTTGAGAGGCTACAGGGCATTTAAGAAATATCTCCTTTCTTTCATATCTAGATAGTGCAGTAAAGTTGTTCTTTATTGAACTTCTTTTGGTTCATGTGTTACTCTATAATTCTCCATCTATGACTTTCCAAGATAACATGAGTACTAGATTCTAATTCCTCCCAAGATGATGCTCTTATATTTACTATCAGTAATTTCAAAAGTCACACAAGGGGCTTGACAGAAGCTCGATAGTGTATTATAAGAACCTTAAGTCAAAAGCTTATATCCTCATCCGTATGAGATGTTTAGATAAGAAACAATATGTTATGTATTTGATTCTTTATTAACCCTTTTAATCCAGATAATGCTCATGAGAGGAGATAGTATGAACCTAAAGTGTTAAATAGAGTTTGCACTTAAGGAATGTTATGAACTTGAGTGTTATGATTCATAAGGGTAGAGCCTTCTTATAGTTGGAAGTATGGGTTTTGAAGTGTAGGGGCAAGGAAGGTAGTCATGGCGGTTGGTCGAGTGTATATAGATGAACTTTTGCATACGATTGAGTTAGTAGTAAGGTGATATGTCCTTATGTGTTAGTTTAGTGAAAGATAGAGAAAGAGTTATTAGTTAAGGTGAATTGTTAATTGCTTGAAGTAGGAAAAGAGTTATTGATGTTACTTATTGTGTTAGAAAGGTATAGGTTATTAATGAAGTATCTGGTGGGTTAGTATTATTAATTTAGCCTTCCCTTGAGGTTGCAACAGGAGTTTAGTTGAAACTTATAGAGTTATGAAAATAATTTAGCTATATAAATGGTTAAATAGTCATAATGCGTAGGAGGACGTGCTAATGGATTTTAATAAGAAAGGACATACGATCATATGATCAATTATTATTATTGTGAGGTTCTAGTGGACTAGTATTTCTTGATGTTTTATTTTATAGCTTCCAAGTGAGAATAGTATGTGAGATTGGGTTGTTTAGAACTAAACGTTAAGTTTGAACAGTGGATTGTCATCAAGGTGGAAGTAACGATTGCTTGATTAGTGATTTTATTTATATGGAAGTGATCTAGTAGCCTTGAATAGTGTATGCAAGAGTTAAAGTTTAGTTATTCGTAATTAAGTATGATGTAGAGCTGTGCCCAAGGTGATATTGGGGTTCCATCATTTTCTAAGATTATTAAAGAGTATTTTTGGTTAGTAGTACCCTGGAGTTGCTAAATGGAAAGAGCCATTTATATAGTATATGGTGTTCTTAATAGCTAAGTTAGGGAGTTATGGATAGATGATGTTGAGTCTCTTGGTAAGATATTGATTCTCATGGTTTAGAAAAAGAATATAAGTTTAGAGATGTGATATTAGTAGGCTATGAAGGAAGTAGTATGGTTCATTAAAGGTTAGGGGATATCCATGTTAAGTGTTGGAATCTAAGTTTAAACTTTGAAGATTGAGCTAATAGAAATAAGAGTCGAAGCTCTAGATGGTGTGAACTCCTAGTGTGGTGATACTCATGAAGATTCTAAGTTATTAAGTGTTCAGGTTATTATATGATGACTATTGGGGCTATAGAAAGATAGAGTTGTATCTCAAAAGGAAGTATTAGCAGTGGTTTTTACACTTTTAGGAGTAGTTTTTCAGGGTAAGTTTATTATTTATGTGTATTATTATATCCCATACTCTATAGTATAATGATTGTAGTCAATTTTAGAGTTTAGTAAAGGGTTCCACAAACTTTGAATGATGTCTTAAAGCTAAGGGGGAGATTACAGAATAAGTAACCAACTCAAGCTCTCAGATTCTAGTTGGGATGCCAGTATGCTGTAGAATAGCAGTAAGGGAGGATGATGCCTAACCCATTCTTATTTCAGTATTTGTAATTCAGTATCATGATATCTACACATGCCTTACTTGTCAATTCCATAATCATAGTTCATGTTTATACAAAAAATAGAGAATCTTGCATGCTCTTAGTTCCTATTATGAGGAGTTCCATTTCATTTAGTAGTACGAATTATGTTCCAGGAATTTATGAACTCCAAACTTAGGTCATGTAGCTCATGACTCATATACTCATGCTTTACAGTATGTTCAGTTCTAGGTACTCATGCTACACTCTTAATGATCAGCGAAATGAAGATTTTACCATATATATCATCAATTTTGATCTTTGTAATGAATTCAGGTCATGGATATTCTATTTCTCAGGCCTCAATAAAGTGTCAAGTTATTCTTAGTATCCCTTCATTTTTCAGGTCCTCATATTTTAACCTTTCAGTGACCTCCTCTTAGGGCAAGATAGTGATGATGAACAATTGTGTAGATGGGGGAAGGTAAATGTTTCATATTGGGAAATATTGTTGTATGCTTGTTTTATGTAAGTCTATAAGTTTGAATGAATATTGAGGTGATGCTTTTTGTGTATGTCTTGGTTAGTTGAAATTTTATGGGTGTTTGTTTTAGAAGAGCATATGTGGTTATGAAGATAGGCTTGAATGTCATGTTGGTGTATTAGTGGATGAATGCATTGCGCGTTAGTGAATTTCAAGTAAGAGGTTGAATGTAGCTGTTAAAGTAGTAATAATAATTATTCATGAGATGAGAAATTGTGAAAGCACATGGGTGTATTGAATTCATGATTCAGACTAGTATGTGAAGTGAGAACTTTGTAGATTTGGGAAGGGTTGAATATAGTGAGAGAATTCGGTTCAGCTCAAACTTCAGTTGGTACAGTTATCAGTGCCATGTGAATACTTTTAGTAGCCTCAAGTGAAGTGCAGTTTTGAAGTGAAATTTATAGTTGATTATAAGCTTT
Source organism: Capsicum annuum (assembly GCF_002878395.1). Lineage (NCBI taxonomy): Eukaryota > Viridiplantae > Streptophyta > Magnoliopsida > Solanales > Solanaceae > Capsicum > Capsicum annuum. Next base: position 152,275,876 of record NC_061116.1, read on the forward strand.
CAGTATGATTCAGCCCGTATAGCCAGCAGCTTAGTCTAACAGTCAGACAGAAAAATTTCTATAGTTTTTCCATCTTTCAATCTAGTCTTACTATCTGAAGTTCCATAAGTATGTTCATTCGAAAGGGAAGTTTGTCCCCATCCATGTAAATTGTGAATTCAGTTCAGTCCATTCATCATGTTTTAGATTCAGATATTCAGTGATGAATCATTTCGTAAGTGTCCCGTGCATTATCTTAGTTTTTCCTTAGTATTTCAGCCAAGCCAATTTCATTCAAGGATGAATGTTCCCAAGGGGGATATATTTTAATACCCCGTACTAATCTTAGCTCGATTCATCACTTAGTTGCACGCTTAAGGGGATTAAGGATTGAATTTTTCACTAAGTGTTGGGGACTTAGTCATTTTCAAGACCCCTAAACTCTGATGATTTTATTTTGTTCTTCCTAACCCCGGCACGTTAGTTTTTAAGTTAATTCATGTTCAGAGAAGTTTTAGAATTTTTGGACGAGGTTTGGGTCATGTTTTGATTTCGATTCCAGCAGCTCAACGCGGTTTCATTGCGTCACGCTAGGTATAGCAATGAGCATTCCATTGCATCGCGCCAAGCCACCAAACGACATTCCAGTTGGGACTTTAATATCCATAGGAGCAATTAGGTCATTTACCATCGCCCCAAGTTGTGAAAACATGAGATTAAATGACAGTTTAAGCTTTATACACCCATTCTTCATCAATTTTCTCTCCAAGAACCCTAACCTAACTTGAAAAAATCCCAAACTCCATTTTGTTCTCTTCAAGATAATCAAGAATTCGAGACCCTTAAACCAAGAACTTCGAGATGAAGTTTCAAGAATATCTTTAAGAGTTTAAAGTCAAGATTCTACATCTAATCAAGCCTAATAAAGTATGTGGGGTTATGAACAAGGGTATTCTTTCACCCTTTTGCCTAAATTTCATGATTTTAAGATTTATTTCACTTGTTTTAAAGTAGGTTTCATACCCAAGAATGTATATTATTGAAGCATGTGATTTTCATGAGATTTAAAACTTATGGCATATCAAGAAGTTCTTAAGTTTATGCTTTTAATTTACACGATTTACATTATGAATGAGATTGCACTATCTTTGTTTTTCAACAAGGATAGTCCTTTCATCCTTGTGCCCAAAATTTATTTTAAAGTTGATTTTGTATGAAATTACATGAGTTTCAAATTAGGGTTCATACCCAATATTGCTAATTGAAAGATTGTGAGATTTAAAGTGATTTAGATGGTGAATTTGATGTTTATTTTTGTATTTTCATGCGTGTTGCAGAAATTTCTAGATTTTGAGATGAATTATCAATATCTTCAATATCAAGCATGAATGTTGTTATATTTTAACATGAATTTGATGCATGGGTTATTAAGCCCTAGTTGAATATTGTTATTTCAAGATTTATTGTGTTATAAGCACCCTATGACTAGATTATTTTCATATTTTTGATAAAGGTTTAATTTTTTGATTTTAGCTTAGATATGGAATATACTTCACAGTTTCAGATTACAGTTTCAATTAATAGATAAACAATTGGTTTTCATTATAAACCATCATGCTAGTTTTAAAAGTGGATTTCCAATAGAATGAGCATACAGATTAAAGGAGTAGTATTTAGCATCGAGTTGGGTATATTCTCATGCCCCAGAACTACGAGCCAGCACAGGTTCAAATTATCAAATTATTCGCATTTCTATATCGATGAAAGATACAAATGTGATTACTTAGATTAGGTTATACTCCTTGGCAAGAGTATGACACCTCTCTCCAACGTGAGGTTTTCCTATAAGAGAACTAGAATTGGGCACTATGATAGCTCACATAGTGTGTGTCGGTTAGAATAACCTCCCTAAAAAAAGAGTAATCCTAACAGTAAAGATTTACAGAATAGTTTTTAAAAGTATTTCCCTAATAGAAAAGACTACAGAATAATCATGACAGAACATCTTTTAGAAACTAAGTGTAAATGGCTCACCATTTTATTCAGATATTACTTTACATATGACATTAGCTATGAAATTTTAGATTTCAGATATAAAAGTGAGTCCTTCTACACTTAGCATGATTTAAAGATAGAGTACAAGTACATCTTTTAGAAACTAAATTTTACGAACCACTAGATTTATGCAACATGTTTTGCTATTCATGATTATGATTTTTAGTTTTCAAATATTCCAGCTTATGCGAGTCCTCTACAGTTAGCATGCATTGTTTTACATATTTATAATAATATTGAGATATTGATTTACTTGTGCATTCACCCCCATATACTCAGTACAATCCAAAAGTACTAATCCATAAATATGTTTATGTGCTACATTGTCTCATAATGTAGGTTCAGGTTCTTCGTTTCAGATGCGTGAGTGATTTCTAGCATCTCCATCTACATCTAGATAGTTGGTGAGTCCTCATAGTTTGAGGACTTAGTTTTTTAAATTTTCAGCTTATTAGTATAGATGATTCAGTATTTTTAGACAGTTCGAGTCAGCTGGGGGTTTGTCCTAGTGACTCTCTAGCATTAGTAGTAGAGGCTTGCCGGATTGCTGATATGATTTAGACTATCTAGTAGTAATTTTCCAGACTTATATTCAAATTGTTTCAGCTTAGCTCAGACAGTATTCCGCATTGATTTTTATTTCATATCTATACTTCCTCTATTTTGAGCTCCATATTTAGTAGAATGCAGACAGGGATAACTTAAGGCAACTTGTAGTCTTGAGCACCCTGTGATATCTCGAGACCTATTTTGGGGCATTCACGAAACTACCCCTAGTCGTAACATAGTACTTAGGACTAGTAACCCATGAACTGCATATTATTGAGAAACTGATTTATTATATATTAAATAACTAGTTCTACTGTGTGGAAATATAATCTTGACAAAATTTGGATAAAATAATGTTGTTAAAGTCTACAATCTGATAAAATTGAAGAGAGAACTGAAATTACATAACTGACTCTGACTGACATCTATGAAGCCTCTACTATATTGACTATAGATAGGTGGTACATGACTCCAGCTACAACCAATCAATACATATGAGTAATAAAGTAAAGTACATGAACAACATCTAAATAAAGTCCTAGAAATAGTAGAACTCATCACTTGCTGGCTGGAAGTACAATGGGTACCTACGTTATGGAACAATGCATCCACACAAACGTATAGGTGGATCAGTACTTCTGGAATTTATTGAGTAAGCGGGGGTGAATGCAATAAATGAAAACTGATTTCATACTTAATCTTAAAACATGCATTCTAAGTTTAAGTAGACTCACCAAGAGACAAAAATAAGCTTAAAGCTGAAATATCTTAAAACATGAGTAACAAGCATAATCTGATAAGCTGCTAAATCACTACACTTAGTTTTGTGATCCAAATGTTTGTGATCCAAACGTGCTCCAAACCTTGTTCGAAAAATCCAAAACTCCCCCGAGACATAATTCTTACATCCTTGAACATGAATAAACTCAAAAACTAACATCTCGGGGGTTGGGAAGTCCAAAATGAAAATCCTTGAAGATTAGGGGTGTGTTTGGTATGATGGAAAATATTTTCCATGAAAAATGTTTTCTTAGAAAATATTTTCCTAGAAAATAAGTTGGTTTTCTACTTATTTTCTCATGTTTGGTAGGTGAGTGGAAAATATTTTTTGAAAAAATATTTCATGGTGCTTGGTTGGTGAGTAGAGACTATTTTTTAGAAAAATATTTTCTAGTATTTGATGGTGAGTGAAAAAATATTCTTTTAGAAAATACTACTAACTATTAACTAGTATATCAGTGCTTCTAACAACTCAACAATCTGTAAGAACTAATTTAAGCATAACAAATAATATCAATATCAAATACTAAAATATTATAATCACTGAATTTAAGCAACTATTAATTAGCAATTATAGGAGACACTTTTTAATAATTTGTCAGGACAATCTCAAGATACTACAATCAATAGAAATGTAATGGAACGACAAGCTTATTCAACCACGTGAAACATGTTACATCGATGGTAAAAAGAAATATACAATTAGAAAAAGAAACATAGATAAGTCTTCCTATATGCATATGAAAATAACAATACATTCAACGAACATTGGAAATATAGTACTAAGTAAAGTATTTAATCATCATTGGAAATCTTCTCGCTTCATCTATAACCTTAGTATGAGCAGACACATGGAAATTCTACTAGAAAGATCAACCACTTTCCTATCTAGAACATTACTATGCTTGTTAACGAGCTTTGGAAATAGGAGTAACAGTATTTTGATACAAAACATATTTGTTGCACCACTCAAGGTGGTTTCTTTGATGGAAGATATGATCCAATAAGTACAAAGGGCTCCATACATGAAAACACTTAGATCAAAATTAGAGGGTTGAAACACGGATAAAGATTTTATAGAGAACTAGAAACTTACTTATAGACACCATTTGAATACGGGGGATGTTTGTAGAATGTCCTCTTAAACTGAAATAGGAGGAATTGTCTCTAGTAATAATAGATTTATCATGACTCGCCCTTGAAATTCACCACTGTGAGATAATTCAAGATTTTCATGATAACCCTCTTAGCTCAAAGGTCACTATCCCAATCTTAAACGTATATCCCTTTACTAAATTTATACACACAACACTCCGTATAATGGGGAGGGGTATCACTATGCACAAGAACACAAACTCCCCTCAACTACTTTAATATAAAGACACTAAATTCTTTCTAGGACATCCCTTCAAGAATACTTATCATAACTTCCTCCAACTCATAAAGTCATTGGCTTATAGCTAACATTATCATAGGGACATACATCTATGCTTCAAAACACTCCACACTCTATTTTTAACTCCTTAGAATACTAATGTTACCCCTCTAATATCATAACCTCATAACTTAACAAAACTTTGAAACTATATCAGGAGTTCACATAGTATATCTACTTCTCCCTCAATTTAACTCCACATAACACTGTATACCAACTCCTTACACTTCTCCATACTAAGAAACTTGCAAATATAAACTAGGGGGTACATGATACCCATAACTCAAAACCGAGCACACTTTTCCTTATAACTTAGGGAAGTCCTTCTAATGATTAATTCACTATTTCTATTTCAACACTAGAACTCATGTATATATCACAATTACACACTCCAACATTTCATAAGTCATAACCTAAGATCTTTCACACATTATATCAAACATACTAATCAACTCCCATAAATCTTACGTCACTAGTCTCAAGCTAACACTCTTATAACTATAATCAACATAAGTTCAAACTTAATGTCTAACAATAATAATGGATCACCAAACAAAGTTTTCGCATAATATACTAGTCCACCAAATAGTTAACTCCACCTAAATTCCTTATTTAACTTAAATACGGCCCACAAATACATTTTTCCTCACCATATTACTACTATACTTTAATATTCCTTACATGTCTTCTCACATACCAAACCAACTTACAATTACTAGGTAACAATCAAGGGACACTTAGTGTATATAACCACCTAATAAGGATAGTCAATCTTAATCTTATAACCTAATGGTCTATGGAATATTCACTACCTTACATCACGTCCACTTACCCCTGTATACATCCCAAGCACCTTCTAAATTTTATAAACACCACTGAGTCCCCTCTTTCTATGATCTCCCTAAGTGAATGCTAAATTCATAAATTACTATCCAACCAAACCTTCTATTCACAACCTATGATTTATTTTACTGCTACCATATCTAGTCCTCATGAGCTAATTTCTTATTTCAACTAAAGATGCAAATATTTCTACTAAACATTCTCTTCTGTCGCCTACCATAAGATCATATTACTTTACTAATACCATAAGAGTGTACAAACCCCCACACTTCACATAAAAGTCATGCAATTACAACTATCTCTTTTTCACTAAAAGGTTACCCTCACTCCAACTTTTAAATATGCAATGTTATATCACTAACCTCAGGATTTCCTTACTAGTCATAGCTCATAACACCCCAATTTATACTACCTCTTAGGATTGAAATAATATCCCAATATTTGGATACAAATCTTTCCCCTTAAGCATGAAATGTGGAATAAGGTTCTTAAAAGGGAGAAATTACATATCTTACCTCGATCTAAAAAGCATGATTCATGAATTTTCAGATACACGCCTAAATCAATACACCTTAATGCACTAATGGAATTCTCTCAAGTCCTTGAGCCATTTTACAAATTTTGATAACTCGTTCAGAAAGGACCACACTTTTAGGAAGTTAAGACTTTACACTTGTATCGTCTCAATAAGGAGACATAGCCCACAAATCAGAAAAAAAATAAGAAAGTTGGATAACTTTAATATAGACAACACAATCGGAAAATCTAGAGTATGAAAGAATAAGAAACATCTCCTAAATACCTCTTGAACAAAAATATGAAATAAAGTGATAATTTCTTTAAGTCGTATAGCCTCTTGAACAAAACTACAAACATTGTTGTACAATTCTACAAGACTCTATGAAGCCCGTTTCTATACAAAAAAAAATCAACAAAGCAAGGGCTTTGATGCCAACTCTATCATAACCAAACACGCCGTGAGTGACACCTACAATAACCCTCTGATGGGAGAACTATTTAACTCAAACTACTCAACCCAACACTTAATAATAAATCAAAATAAACTAGCCACTTCATTTAATAATACAATGTCTGAAGAGTGTTCTAAAACTAATAAATACAGAAAATAAAACTATTGTCTCAAACAACTCCTAGAATCAAAAAGTCATTTTACCAAAACCACTACAAATGTCAATAAAATGGTTTAACCTAAATATAAGTGAAAATATCTGAGACTGAAATAAATGGACCAAAAGTTAATTAGATAAATTATAACTTCAAGATGTAGCTCACACTTTAGTCGGAATGCAATCTGCTCAAAAGTTGACGTTTCAAAGTTGTCGCCAAAAAATTCTCTACTCTCAAGAAATAAAAGCACATATAGTATTAGTACAAGCTATAACATTGTACTGGTAGGGTCATTGGCCAACCCAAAATAAAAATGTGAACAAGCAACCATAACTTAATAAATAAGAACAACCATGAAGCATACTATATAACCTTGCTTCCATTATGTGACACTTAATATTTTCAAACAACACTACAAAATTCAGTCTAGTGAAAGTCAATATAGACCACAACCCAAGTCAACATCTATGACTGCCAGTATTAACCAAGTCAATAAACCATGACTCGACAATCTTATGGTATATATATCTTGCCGCAAATACACAAGTAAGTAGACAACAAAAAAGATATACCAATCACTTATAAATTCAGCCCAACCACCCAAGGATCCAATTTAACAATAGTATAACGATCATAAACCTCGATTCACTCATGGAACAAAGATAAAAAATAAGTAAACCCAATCCACTCAAAAACTATCACACTCACCATACCTTGTAACAGATGTTAAGGGTTTGATAGTCGTCCACTAGTCATGAACTAGTTGCAAAGGACGAGCTCTAGTCCATGTACTAAAAACTCAGACATCTAATACTTGCTAATCTTACATCACCCGACCGTATAAAAAATTCCAAATACTAATAATCCCACAATAATAAATATGAATTCCTTGAAGATGTCAAAATATCAATGTATCCATAATAATCAACAGATAATCACAATAATTATAAGCATTATGAAAATAATGATCACTCTTGCACAATTAACGAGCTTTTAATCTGACCTCATTATGTGTGATTAACACTTAGGATATTCTCTAACCATTTACTTTATTTGAACATGTTTGTAATAAGTATAAGAAGAAATGGTTAACTTACACACATAAATCAAGGTGGTTTTCAACTATATTAAGTTATTACCTACCTTAATCCAAGCTTATACCACTTTAATGAGACCGTTCCTTGCTTGGTTGAGATATAAAAACAATAACATGATCATAATTCAGATAATTACCTAGTATATTTGAGGATTACAACCTAATCCCACAACCCTAAGGTCAGATTCATGATTATCTCTCCTATTCTAGGGTTTTTATCACCATTACACCAATTTTATGAACATAATGGTGAATTCTAAGCATGTAATTGTAAATTAATAACTTTTAACCAAGATTCAAGGGTTTTCTACCCAATTGCACCAAAAAATCAACTAGGTGAGTTTAAATCTTTCCTAAAACCCCAAAACTAGTTATTTTAAATATTAATAATTGAAAAACTAGCTAAAGAATGGGACTAACATACTATAATAAATGAATTTCATGGATTAGGTAGGAATTGCCCAAAATTTCCTCACCCAACCATTAGACAAATATGGAATGAAATAATTGTCTTGGATATTTTTTGCATTTATTAGTGCATATCACGCTATATCAGCCCTATCTTGCTTATAGAGGTATCGACATAGTAGGACCGCAGGATTGACCAAAGCTGACTCCCACTGTAGAAAGAAAATTATCCCTATAGTAGTGTACTAGTAGTAGGATGTAACCCACTGCAGTAGGGTTGGTGAGTAAAATACTTGGGATTTCTCCTAGTTTTCCTCTTTTGCATCACACCATCAGAGTTTGACATCCACAACGTACCCTTTTATGTCAAATTTTATACTGACAGTTTTACTAAACCACATTCACTTTTGAATGTTTCTACAGATTCCTTATCATCTTAAATATCATAAAGTCATCTCAAAAAACCTAAACTTGAGCTAATCCATTCTCGTAATACCCTATATCACACCATGTTCAAATTTTCTCTAAGACTAGCCTAGCCTAAAATTTCTAATTCTTAATCCAAAAAACCATAGTCTAAATTTTTACATGCTATACTTACACATAATGATGAAAGGGTCATTACAATAGATAACCTCATAGAAAAAAGTATATAAGAAAGTAGACCCTAGCATACCTAAAAGTTGAGCAATAGCCTTAAATTAACCACAAGCTACTTACCCCCTGTCATCGCTAGTAAAATAATACCCATATTGCAATTTTATACTTTAGGTGAAAAATTGGGTCAAGAATCACCCCTTGGCATCTATTAGCATAAACAAAATTGAAACCCACAATTACCTTCTCCATAAGGTGATGATCTCATTCCCTAAAGTTGGGTGAGAATAAAAATATGATGGACCTTAATTGGTCCAAATAACTCACTTAACTATGAAATAAAACCAAGAACTTAACCATTGAATTGTGGACCAAAAATGAATTTGACATTCAAAAAGGTGATAGATCACAATTATAAAGAAAATACATTTTCCTCACAAAGAATCCTTCAAGAATCAACCAAACTCTCTTTTACCCGGTCTCTTAAACACTTAGAACCAAAAAAGGCAAAGTATTTGGAGAAGATGGAATAAATGCTTAAGCGGTAAACCTTCTTCATAGGTGGAATCCATTAAAAGTAGGAGCCCCTAATGATCTTCATAATTAGCCTCGCTTAAGCGGGAAAGGATCCACTTAAGTGAGAGGAGGTGACATCAGCAGACTCCATAAAAGTGACTCCAAAAAGAGATCTTGGCACTAGCTAGACAGCTACACTAGAAATCTATCTGCATCATAGCTAAGCCAATAGTGTCGAGTCTCGAACGAACCCTTAGGATATTTTTGGAGCCCAAAAAACACAAACCAAATATGATACCCTATCAAAAATGGATGTTCTTTTGATAAAATATCCCCCTCACACCAATTTTTTTATTCTAACCAAAAACCATCCAATAGCCTTAAATAGGCTTGAAAGCCTCGGGATCCAAACCCAATATCACCTAGCCTAAAATCTTTGTTCCATAGGTAATGGAATTGTTAGAATTCTAACTGAGGTTGTTTATTAGAAGTCTTGACCAAAGTCCAAATTCTTAACTTTGAAAGCTTCAAATTAGGTAAATTTTCTTAAAACTAATATGAACTGCTTGAAATTAAACCATCAATCCCAACAAGTCATAAATGAACTATGGTAGTTGTAGGAAAACTCAAAATAATGAAAACATATGAAATTCATGAAATTCAAAAAAATACCTAGAGGGTCATTATAATTCTTTACCTAAAGATCTAAAATATACAAAAGAAAATAAATACAACAATTGGAATGGAAGCCGAATAAACTATTGATAACCTAAACCCTAATTTGTAAAATTTAATGGTTTGTGGAAAAGTATATGATAAAGACTACATCAATTATAAACAAATATGTTTTCTACTTCACTACATCATTTGGTAGTAATCAAACACATGGTATATATAGGCTACGCTACTCTTTGGCTAAATAAGTAATAATACAATTATTAAAATTCAAATACAAAACTTAATACTATTTAAATGTGAAGATAATACTTTATTATACCTTATAAGAGTCCCCTATCAGTAGAACATATGATCTAATAAGTTTAAAACCAAATATTGATAGTATAAATAACTTTCATAGAACAGGGTTTTGCATTGTTAACCATTAATTGTTCTTAAAATCTTTGTATCAATGATCAAATGAGAAGTAAGTGTGGTATAAAGTAAATCAACATAAGAATTTTTACATAGAAAGTCTCCTCTCCTAGAAGCAAAAAATCACGATCTTTCCCTCTCTAAAATTACCTCTAAATTAGAGTTACATATTTTTATTGTAACCAACCAAGAAGCTAACCACTATAACAACTAAGGATCTAAACCCTATAGATATAAGAAACTAATCATTGTAGAACATTTTTCACCACAATATACCAAATTGTAGTTAACTTACACAATGACTTAACTCGAACCATAAAATCCTTGCAATTCTAAATAACCTAATACAAATTACTAGAAATGTACAATTTATAATCTAAGTATATAATGACCTTGGATGTTATTTTTCTTCATTTCTATATATTTTTTGGTATTTTGAGCATTCCTATAGTAGCTAAAGGTCATTTTATGAATTGTAAAAACTATAATTTCGATTATTAGATAGTTCGTTTTGGTTTTAAGCTCATTTCCCTATTTTGGAGGTTTTACTATTAAGAAAATGGTCTGAGGTGTGAATTCCAACAGCACCATTAGCTCCAAAACATTCATTTTAGGCTAGGGTAACCCCTTTTTCAGGTCTCACAAGGCTTTCAGACTTATTTTGGGCTATTAGGTAGAGTTTGGTTAAAATAGAACTAGGTCTAGGACCTACATTTAATTAAAATGATCTTGCATGGAAGTTTTGATGATTTCATTAGGTCCAAAATGTCAAATTTGGTATGGTATCATAGTTTGGTTATACATATGGGGTTCCAAACTATTGTAATCCTACCGCATAAGCAAGTTTTCATGGATGTTTAAGTTTTATCGTGGCCATTTTGAGCCAAATATCAATCCCATAGGGACTTGGTTTTGGCAAAAAATCTGACTAAAATATTACTAATAAAATTGAGCAAATTTGATATATAACCCAGATAGAGTTTATGATTTTTGATTTTAAGGTTACAATAAGGAACAATGATAATATAAAATGCTTGAAACAATAATAGGGAGAAATTTGGGCTTGGGGCAATGTGAACAATCCTACTAGGCTATACAATCTCCTTGGTTAATTTAATTATATTGGTTGTTGATTCATGGGATTAATAACATTATTATGGTCTTTTGACTCTCTAATCATCTATCTAAATTAGCCCCACAACTATATTGTTGAACCGGGATGTGAGAACAAATATAAAAGCATTTGTATGTCTTCCCATATTTGAATCAAATAGGATGAATTAGGTATATCGCTATTCTAACCGTGAATCCTTCGTTAATTCATTCAATGTACAAGAACCCACTTCATATATCTCACATTCTAATCTAAAGTTCCTCTTTTTGGGATTACAATAGAAATATAGTTGTATTCTATAGGTCACAAATCAATATAGTAGTAAAATCAAGAACATATGAACAACCAAATATGATAATCAACTTTAAACCAATGTAATTGAAAGCTAAGTTTCTCATAGACTCCACCCTAGAAAAAGGTGTATGCCACTTATAGTTTTACAACGAATCACAAGAATGGAATTCATGAGTAAAAACTAAAAGTAACCAAAAGCAAAGAATAAAACCTATATGAAGCCTTCTTCTTGTGTTATCTCTCTCCCAAAGTCATCCAAGGTGTTTAAGATAGGAGTTAAGTGTCTTATTTATAGTGTAGAAGGATTTTTTTTTCCAAAAATATCAAGGGCATGGCATTTTCTTATCGTGGATGTTGCAGGGTGTGGCACACCCTTAATGCACACCCTCACTGGAATAGGCCATCATCAAATTTACCAAGGGCGTGGCACACCTTTGTGCTCCAAATGCTAATTTTCATTTGTAGTTTGATCCTTCCATTTGTCTCAAGCTCCACACTTTGTGGATGCCTTTCAAATTTTATTTAATCTTGTTACACTTCCCAGCATTGATCATAACACATTTAATGGTTTTCTACAAAATCAAGTAATAAGCCATATGTTATGCAACACAATCGAGTTCATCAAACTACACTAAAACAAGAGTAGCTCAAGCTAGCACCACTGGTTTTCTCATCTAAAGTCTATGTGAATATTTTGACTCTTATCTTTTTTATAATTATACCTTAAACACAATGAATATGTCATTTAATTCATAAACACATAATACAACACTACGTAGATCATTATGCGCATTGAGAAGTACTCAAAACTAAGCTAAAGGTGTGTAAATAATGACACTTAAAGAGTATAAAATATGCCTAGGATCACCACCCCACACATAAAGCCTTGTTCATCCTTGAACATTATTTATACTAAGCACAATAATGGAAGAATCTAACATCACTACTACCCCTAAGACACTCATTCTAGAACTACAATGACTACATGAATAGGAAGTTCCAGATTAAGTATGTCATAAAACTCATGAACACTACTTCAAAACTTCCTAACCATACAAATTGACTCCATATGTTGGAAAACACATGCATATTACTCCACTAAGTGATAGTACAAATCACTATCAAACATGTGCCCTCACGAGAAAAGATTCATCCACATTCACTCAAAAATATGTAATTTAGCACGGGAATGGATGTAAGAATCAAATTCTTCCCTCTCACAAAGAATTCACATGTAATATAAGATGAACCATAAGCTTTCCCTTAGTTTGGTATTCCACTAATATCAAAGTTCAAGATCAAGTAGGACTTTAAAGGTTATAATATAGGCTAAGGGATGAGTAGGAACTATTCTGGCCAGTAATAGTGACTATCTTACCTAAGCGCTTTAATACATCACTTTTTATAGTAGACTCCTTAACAAACCAAACTTTCACAACTTTTATCTTTCCACCTCTTTTTTTTGGCCCACATCTTTAAGCTAGTCCACTCATCTTATGGGGATATTATTTTTATCAACACATGATTTAATACATAATTCAATTTTCTTTATATTATAATACTCCACATAAAAAATACATAGACATTTTAAAATCATCAATAGATATTTTTTAGGGCTCCACTTTCACTATTCTGCTTCTTTAATTTTACACTCATCAACATCTTAATTTCCCAAAGCACTTAGTAGTTTTGGGTTAATTTACGATTAATTAAAAGAAAAGGAATAGGCTATCTATCAGGCTATCAATGAATAGGCTAAATTCTCAATAGGGATAACTAAGATCATGCTATAAGGATAGGCAAAGATGGTATAAAACATGGTTATCAAAGAAATGCCAAGATCCTCTCCTAAACCAACCTTCTTTTTTCATTTTGTAGATATACTAGGAAAGTTCTAGACAATACTATGCAACAGGAATATAACAAAACCTTACTAACATATAGCACATACTCAAATCAAGTAGTACATGTATAGACTCTCAACCAAATAATAACAGTAAGACAAAATTAAGCCAACATTGCACAAGAGTCATATAAATAAGCCTAGGTGTCTCAAAATAGTCATTCAACTCCCTACACATGCTTTTACATTCATACCTAACTTGGATCATGTAATCACACATAGCACTTAGCAAGAACATCTCACTTACTCCTAATAACTAAAATTTTAATTTACACCTAAAAATCAGAAAGAGATATCAGGTTCAAAGGGTGCCCCTTAGAAAAGAACTAAAAAATCAATGGATGGGTAAAGTGTGCTTCTACTAAATAGACAATAATAAAAGCTTAAAAAACAAAGATATAATATTTTTTTTAGTTTTTAAAATTTAGTCAAAAAATAGAAAACTAAAAATGAAAATCCTCTAGTAACACTTCACACTAACCAGTCAGAAGAGTCTCCCCAAAGTATAAATCAAATGTAAGGATAGAAATTATCTCTAAGGCCTATAGGGCCTAGCTAGAAGCAGCAGCATCCTTAAAAGGGAGTCTAGAGAACTCAACACTCAGTCATTGCTATGCTCCTTAGCTAAGCTCTCTGGTACTCAGACTTTCCATCAACCTGTGGCTCAAAAAAATGAAAACAAAGGTGATCCTAAAGAATACTAAGAAAATAAAATACCTTCCTTAAATTGGGTTGCCTCCCAAGCATCACCTGATTTATTATCCTAGCAAGACTTACATCGAAACTCTCACCCATATTCTTTTATTTTTTTCTCTTACTCGGAACCCATGTTCTTACTCTTTTTTAACCTTAAGAGTGCGTACTCTCAAGTTCTGCAGCTTTCTCCATACTTACCTTTTTAGGCTCTTTTTTTAGTTCCTCAACTTTGAGCTTAATTGTAGATTTAGAAAACTTATGAAGGAGTCTAAATATGTCAATAGATGTATGCACTCCTCTACCCCATACTCATCCACTTCTATAACTGTGATCATGCACAAATCCTTGTAGTATGAGGGTGAATTGAGTGCTTTATACACTCTAAATACCATCTCTTTCTTATTCGATCTTATTTTTAGAGTGCCCACTCTCACATATATAAGTGTTCCGAGTATGATTGGTACCCTATTATCTATATCATAATAAAGAATAATAAAGTCAGTAAGAATAATAAAGTTCCAACCTTAATGAACACATCCTCTATGATTCTTTTGGGCACAACTCTTGTTCTATCTACCATTTGGAGAACCACTAAACAAAGTCTTAGTTTTACCAAACTAAGAGTGTTGAACACTGAAAGGGGAATTAAATTTATTCTCTTCCCAAAATCACTTAATGCATGGACTACATTTTCCAATTTGTATAGGGAGGATAAAACTCTCTAGGTCCTTGAGCTTCTCGACATCTTACTCATCACCATGAAATTGCATTCTTTGGTGATTGCTACCATCTTAATGCCACCCATCTTTGTCTTATTTGTCACCACATCCATTTAGTATTTAGCGTACTAGGCATTCCCTAAAAATATCTAACAAATGAAGGTTATTGTGAAGTTCTCTACACATGTCATAGAAATTATTAAATAATGCATCATCCTTAGTCTTTTTAAGATTTTGAGGGAACAGTGATGGGGGTCACTTTTGGGTAAGCTCAGCGGCCTCTGCTTTTGGATACATAGACTTCCATAAATTTTTTACTTCTTTGGTTTACACTTACTTCTCATCTACTTTTTTGGGTTCAACTCTTCCTGTACCTTATGATTTTTATTTGTAGGTCTATCAATTAAGTGTAACACTACTTAAGGTGATTTCCATCATTTTCTTTGGATTTTTTCTATCACTAGGAAAACCCTCTTGAGATTTTCTATTCTGCGCTTAGGCTAACTGCCCCAACTATATCTCCAAATTCTTCTAAGCCAATTATTGAATTTTTATTTCACCAACCATTTGATTTTTCTTGGCCAAGATATGATTCAATGTCTCCTCTATATAGCAGGCCTAAGTATTATTTTGAATGGCTTATTGTTATAAAATTGTTGGGTTTGCGCCTGATTTTTGCCCCATGAGTAATTGGGTTGACTCTACCAATTATAGTTATAGGCATTACCATAGTTCATATTTCTCTTTTGTGAATTTCCTATAAAAATAATTGACTCTAGATTTTCTCCATATAGGTCTGTAGAGTAGCCACTATTCTCATAAAGTCACATCATGTCTGAGCCTACTAAACTATGTTTACTTAAGCCTGGGGTTTATTCACATTTAGCTTAATAAACTGTGTTGTTATTTGATTCTAGAAAAAGCCTACTGAGTAGCCAATATTATGAAACTGTCCATCTCTATCATACCTGCATGTTTTTTTTACTGTATTTTTAGTAATATCACACCATTCCATTTAGGATTACCTTGTGGAATTTGATTTAGGAGAGTATATAACTCATAAGAAATTTTCTCCAATGTTTGACCATCTGCAACTCAATCTAACAAAATCTTTGTGTTCAAGCCTTAAACAAAAGTATGAGCTAATACCTCAGTAGTCTATTGGTGGTGTGGACACTCCCTTAGAAGAACCTTGAATCTCTCTCATGCATGATATAAATTCTCATTTGACTTTTGTTTAAAACTCAGGATCTCACTCCTTAACCTTGTAATTTTAAAAGATAGAAATAATCAGATGAGGGACTTCTTCACCAAGTCATCCCAACTGGTGATGGTGCTTGAAGGTTCTTTATTCAATAATTTCTTTGCTTCCCTGAATAGTGAGAAGGTGAAGATAGTGAGTCTCATTTAGTCTGTGAGGTCTCTAGTGAGAATGAAAGTGTCACTAATTTCTAAAAATTTCTGTTGGTAAACCTATGGATCCTTATATGATAGGTCTGTGAATTTCCAACTACTTTACAATAATTGAAACATATTCTATTTAAGCTCAAATTTACCCCCTATTTCCATTTTGTGTATGACGGAGATAACATTAGTTGTTAGTGGGATTTCCACTTCACGAACTATCCTGTGGGCTGATTGTTCTTCGTCCATGACTAAAGGAATGGCTTTGCCCTATTGAACTTGCAAGATATGATTGAGAACTATTTTTTCTCTCCTTAATTGATGTATGAGTCACTCGGGTTTAGGATATGGATCAACCAAATATCTTTGCCTTACTAACTAACTTGTGATTCAAACTTGTAGCAGCGAGTTCAGAGGCTAAGATCAAGTTTCAACACTTATAAAATATAATATAAAAATTAAAAATAAGAAAGTTTTCAATTTTAAGTCCCTGGCAACGACGCCAAAAAGTTGTTGCAATCCTACCATACATGCAAGTGTATGTGGTCTTGCAAGTAATACAGTAGCCTTTTTAAGTCGAATATCGATCCTAAAGGGACTTGGTTTTGTCAAAAATTCCAACTAAAGTGTTACTAATGAGATTTAAGAAGTGTGAAATATAAGACAGAGAGAGTTTAAGATTTTTGACTTTAAAACTAATAATAGACCATAACAATAATATAAAGTGCTTGGAATAATAATTGGGAGAAATATGGGGATTAGGCAAGGTGAACAATTATACAAGTCTATATAATATTATTGTTTAAGTTAATCATCTTTGTTGTTGATTCACCGGATTAATAACATGATTATGGTCTTTCGAGCCTCTAATCGTGTATCTAAATTAGCCCCAAAACTATATATTATTGAGTAGGGATGTGAGAATTAATCTTAATGCATTTATATGTCTTCCCGTATTTGAACAAAATGGGGGGAATGAGGTATATACTTATCCACCCTAAATCCTATATTTAATTCATTCAAAGTATAAGAACTCACAATATATATCCTACATTCTAATTTAAAGTTCCTCCTTTTAGGATTACAATATAAATATAGTTGTATTTTATAGGTCGCGAATCAATAGAAATGTAAATTCAAGAACATATGAAAACCAAATATGATAATCAACGTTAACTCAATGTAATTGAAAGTTGATTATTCATGTTTGTCTCCTCAACCCCATAAATAGGGGTTTTATCCACTCAAAGTTTTATAACGAATCACAAGAATGGAATTCATGAGTAAAAACTAAAAGTAAACTCAAGCAAAGAATAAAAACCTATTTCAAGCCTCCTTTATGTGTTTTTTCTCTCCCAAAGTCGTCCAAGGTGTTTAGGATAAGAGTTAAGTGTCTAATTTATAGTGTAGGAGGATTTTTGTCAAAAAAATACCAAGGGCATGATATGCCATTATTGCAGATGTCATAGGGAATGGAAAGCCAAAAACGTGCACCCTCATTGGAATGTACCATAAAAAAATTGTCCAAGGGCATGGCACAACCTTATCTCTAATCTTTGAGGGCATAGCACACCCTTGTGTTCCAAACATCAATTTTTCCTTGTAATTTGATTCTTTTATTTTTCTTCAAGTCCCGCACTTTGTGGATGTCATTCCAACATCATTTATGCTTTTTTTATTCCTGGCATCGCTCCTACACATTCAATGGTTTCCTATATCATCAAGAAACAAGCCTTAGATCATGCAACACAATAACGTTCATCAAAGTACAGTAGAAAAAGCATAACTAAAGCTAGCACCACTAGTTTTCTCATCTAAACTCTTTGTCAATATTTTGACTCTTACCTTGTTTTTAATTAAACCTTAAATACTATGAACATGTCACTCAACTTATAAAAACACCATTACACACTACATAGCTCATTAATCATATTAAGAAGTCCTGAAGACTATGCTAAATGTGCATAGATAATGACAGTTAGGAGTATAAATATTCCTAAGACTAGAAACAAATACTGAGCACTAGGTTGAAGTCCATTTAGACCTAGGAAAAAACTAATGTAGCAGCATCTAGTGAGGACGTTGTTTGCTATTCACGATCATGATGTGTAGTTTTTATTCATGAAGGTTCAAGTTCTTGACTTCATGATCACGAGCCATAACTTTTTCATTTTCAATACGGATCAGCCCCAACTCAGTCCAAATCCCTGTTCTTGATTATGGCTAGTTACCCATGTTTATGATGCTCCAGTTTCATTGACTTCACATTTTTAACCATTTGGCCATATTTTCAAAGGGCACTTTTGTAATACCCCAAACTATCTTTAAGTCAAATCTAGTCACTAGAAAAGTTAGTGATGACTTCCTAAATGATTAATGTTTAAATCAGTTAGAATTTCCTAGTTTTGATATTTTATCATGTGGGAAGTTGAATTATCTTTTCAATGATACTAATTTAGTCCAAATTCGGTATCGGAGTAAAAAGTTATGGATATTTTACTAAGAAGCTGTCAGAACCGCCCAGGTGTGACAGGCAGGTTGACAGACCGTAGAGCTAGCGACGTACCATCGCTTAAACCGTCGCTTAAACTGTCACAGCTAAGGTAGTAAGTCAATCTTCTAGCTAAGGTGTGATGGACAGGTTGACGGATCGTCGAACTTGTGATGGACCATCGCCCAAGCCGTCGCTACTAAGGTAGTGAATCCCTATTATGGTCCACGTACGACGGTCAGAATAATGGACCGTCGAGCCAGCGATGGACCATCACATGAGCCATCGCAGATCCTTTTTAGTAATTTAAAGCCATTTTTAAAAGGTTATTTGGGTCTTTTTTCGCCTATTTTAACCCCTAATTATACCAGACAATAGCTTATAACTTCATTATTCACTCACAACATCCAATTAGGGTATCTCTCAAAGATCAATCCCTAAGATTAAGAAACCCTAGGTGCTTAATTCCAAGTCAAGAATTCAAGATTTCCTCCACAAATCTTTAAGAAATCATCCACCCAGGTATGTCAAGTGTTTATTCATGGATTCATTTCGTCCATGAAGCCCGAGAATCTAATTTTAAATTATAAATTATGATGTTTATGTTGTGGATTGATTATGATCATGTTGTTGTTATGTATGATACCCAAGTTGGAATTGTTAAATGTGTTTTCATTAATTTATGCTAGCCTGTGGATTGAAATCTACTAAATTGTGTTGATTTATGCAACTGTAATGAATTAATTTAATGTCCAAGCCTAAGCTTATAGTTATGCATGCAAGGTGTTTGATAAAATGCTTAAGAGAATAGGAAACATGCCTTATGACTCAATTGTGACCAAAATGATGAACCTATGTTTCACCCTTAAGTTCAAATGAATCCCATGTTATTGTTATGCTTTATGATGGATTGATGTAATGCTCATAAGATTAGGCTTATGAAATTATGACATGTTTACATGCACTTCTATTCATGTGTGAGCTTGTGTCATGCAAATACTTCATGAATATCCCCAATGATGGTACGATGAATTGTTGACTATGGTCATCTGTCAAGAAGTATCATGTTTTGTCAGTTTTATACTATCGAGTCCTGGGGTACTTGTACCCGACAATTTAGATCTGTGCCTAGAGCCAGTGTCATGTTTTCAAGATACTCTCAGTCAAGCCATGTTCAGTAGAATTCAGTCAGTCTCATGACTTAGGATAACTCAGTAATCTCAGAAATCTCAATCAGTTATCAGATCTTAGTAATACTCTATTAGTTAATAGAACTCAGTAAACTCAGTCCAATCATTTCAGTATAATTAATTAACTTTCTAATCAAATGGAACTAGGATTCAGCACCGAGTGATCCCAAGGATAGAAACTCACCTGCGAGTAGAGGGTGTGATTCTTAGAAGCAATCCTTGCGCTTCAGAACTACGTAGCCAGCGTAGGTTGAGATGAGGGTTGATGAGGTGGCTTAACCTATTAGATAAGGGCCCCAACCTTCTCCTTAGAGTACCTATTAGATGAGGGACCACTCACAGCTTATCTTTACCAGTGATGCAGCATTGACACCCTTCTAATTGGGGTTACAGATTTGACCATAACTTATCTATAATTCTTTATTTGGGGCATGTCAATTAGATGACTACTTCCCACAGTTACAGTCTCAGTCTCAGTATCAGTAATAGAACTCAGATAGTTCTACAGAATTTAGGACTGTCAGTTACTGTCAACTCAGAATAGTACCAAACTTAGCTAGTTCCATCAGAACCTAGACTGTTAGACATAGTCGCTCGGTTATATCAGTTATCAATAACTCATGTCATTAGTATTCAGACTCAGTAGTCAGTATTATCATGAATTCAGTTGCAGTTACTTATTCTTGTATGTATTATCACGTTCATGTTATACTGACGCATTTGCATTATGGTGTTTTATACCATAGGTTCAGAAGCACGAGCTTCAGAGCATCAGTAACATTCCAGTCTCAGTAGTCAGAGTTAGTAGTGAGTCCTCATCCTTCGAGGACATAATCATTACTTTATTACATCATTACTTAGTTTATTTCAGTAGTTGGAGTTAGTTGGGGACATATCCTATCAACTCCTTATTCAGATAGTTTAGAGGCTCTCAGACTAGCATGTTCAGAAAGTTATTTAGTTGTTTTGGTATTGATATACCATATCTCCTGATGTTTTGTTTTATCAGATCATTGAACCTTATGGCCTTTGAGCCTTTATTTCTACATTTATACAGTATATTATGCAGTGTACAAGTACAAATATCAATCATAGGTTAGCTTAACCTCTTTGGGGTCATGAGCACCGTGTGGCGATCTAGGTACCAGATTCGAGGCGTTATAACTTTTCTTTTACTTCACGATCACGACCCATGTCCCCTAAGATTGCAAAGGGTAATTTGTGTGGTATATAATTCCCTTCTCTGTATTTTTACATTATTTTATACGTCCCAATATATACCTTTATTGAAGCCTAGAGCTTGGGAAAGAGTGGGTAAGCTAATTAAACACTCCTTAGTTATTTTTTCTACCAAATGGTATCTAAGACAGCTCAAATCAGTCCATAATGAACACAAAACAGTCCACACAATACTAGATAACAACAGCAACAAGAAAGCAAAACTAACTTAAGAGAGAATAGATAAATAACATGACATAAGGAAAGCATGTAAGATAGAAACTAAAGAGTATATTAAACTCAAAAATCCCTACAAAAATGTAAGCTAACACCAAGTTCTTATGTTGAACCCTAGAGGAACTCGGTTCATTCAAGAACTCATGTTTCTAGCCAATGCACAACATAAGTGGAACCTTCACTCGTGAAGTCAAGTTTAGGTTAGCCTCAATTAGGGAGAGTACTTTGGTGTTTCAAGAACTTACAACAATAATCAACTACGTAAAAATAAGACTAAAGGGCCAATTTATAATCTATTACAACATAAAGTGTCCAAAATGCCCTTAATGAGGGTGGGGGTGGCCATGGAGTGTACTTTTAGCATGTGAAATCCCTCAAACACCCCTTAGTGAGAAAAGGGCACCTTTCACTAAGTCCTACACTCTAAGACCGTGGTCTTTCAATCTTAACAACTTTTGCAAGCCAAGCCACCTTTCACATATGGCTTTGCCTCATGAAATGGCCAAAATAGTCTCTCCATGCATGCTCTCTTCTCCTCAATATGACCATAATTGGGTTCCTCATGAGTTGTCCTCATATGATGTCATCGAAGGACAGGATGGACATTTGGCTCGTATTATCCTCCCATTCTTGAAAAGGATTCGGCCTCAAATCCATACCTTGCAAAATCAAAGAGAAGACAAACAAGAGCAATATCCTCATGGCTTGAGGGTTAGGGTTAGTGAAACAGCTAACATATTCATGCCAAGGTGGAACACACTTGAAGTAGCCAATGATCCTTCGTGTTAATCATCAGTACTCTATGGAAAAAGGCACAAAGGAGCCGGCTATGGAAATCATCATCTCTACACACATATAGAAAAAAGGTGTCACACAAATAGATTTTACCCAAAGTAGTTTCAGGAGAAGACTATCTTCTTGACCTACAAGTGATAAAACATTGGTCAATAATGTAAACACACAATGGTGAACTCTCTTAGAGCCTTTCATGTCTCCCCTTTTTTAAAGACCCTTCATCTTAGTTGAAGTTCTTTCCCTTGCATAATGTTGGTTTCTCAAGTGGATTGTGAATCACCAAGAAAAATGTTCCATTATAGGGAAGTATACCAGTAACCTTATTCACACCTTACTTGTCATTTTGACAAGCATAATGTCGTATGTATAACAGTCTCTATATCCTAAAAGGTTACCGGAGTCAAATGAGTGAAATATCCAAGGACATAGGTTTCTGCTATTCTCATTTGTCCCTATGGTACCATCCCATGTAATGCCCCAAAAAATCCTCTTCTAGTCTGAGCCTTAAATCGTATTTGGTAAAGCAAAAATTCAAGTCAAAATGTTTCAGATATATCCTCCCAAGTATGAAATACTTTGAATCATGTGGGAATCTGATCATGACTTAAGATCATAGAGGTCCCCTAACTCATGGACGAGTTGAAAGCATTCCTATCGTTCATATTTTAGTGACTGTTAAAATTCGGGTCAACTTCAATTGATTATAACTCCTTGAATATATCTATTTAGAGGACCTACTATATATCAAATGAAATATCTTTAATTAGCTTTCCAACGATACCAATTTTACCAAAATTTGATACCGAGCAACGACTTATGGCTATTTTACTCCAGCATGTCAGTCTGGAAAATATGTGATGACATTTTGTGACGGCCCATCACAGGTATGACGGCTTGTCATAAAAGGTCGTCACAATTCGGCAGAAAATCATAAAATCCATCCTTTTGTGACAACATTTGTGATGGCCTGTCGCAAATATCGTCAGCCATTTCTTTTAGCAATTTTGAGACATTTTTTGCAAGGGTATTTTGGTCATTTCCCATATTTTGTGAGCCTCTATAAATATGAGAACCCACTTTCGAAATCCTAATTTCATTATTTTTATCTTCCAATTCCCTCAAGAATGTCTAATTAGGGTTTCATCAAAAACCCTAATCTTCCAAAATTCATCCATAAATCTTCAAGCTTTCTTCAAGAATCAAGTTCCTTGTAGTGTGGGCTTCGAGAATCACTTATTACAAGTGCGGATAGAGTCTCAAGCATTAGAATTCATCCTATTTCAAAGGTTAAGGAATTTAGATGTTGATTCTTGGGTCCATTTCATCCAATAAGCTCAAGAACCCTTTTTAAAACTAAAAGATTTTTTATGTTTATGAGTTGTTAATGATTTGTATGAGTTGAAATTGATGTTTAATGTGTTTTTGAGTTTTGGTTTATGTTTCCCTACAAAATTTATGATCTAAAACCCTAGTATGTGGAATTCATGTGATGTTTGTGATAGACCCTCTAGAAGTTGTTTTTCCATGTGATGTGTTCATGACTTTCGGGTGTAGAAATGGTTGAATAAGTGAAGAATATTCCCCATAGGTTTGATAAAGATCTTAGGTGAAACATAAGAGCCATTATAGTATGTTGAATGTGAAACTTCAAATTGTAAGCTAGTCCATGCATGTCTAGTGTTTGATAAAATGCCCTAGTGAGTGAAATATGCCAAATAGCATGAAATCCCTAAGTAGGTGTAAAATCGGTCATGTTTAGTGGTTGTTGATAGACCTTAGTGAACAAGTTGGGATATGAGGGTTGTAAATTCCCCGATTATGTGCTCTTTGATATATGCTAAGTTTTTTTAATACATATCAAGTGGTTAGTAATAAGTTGTGACATGATAGTAAGAAGTTTCCCCAAGCTATGTGATTCTTAATTACTTGAAGAGATATGTTAATAATTGGGAAGATGTTTTAATGATTGTGATGAGGAATGAACGAATAATTATGATAATGAATGATTATGCTTTACTTTTATGTCATCGAGTCCTGGGGGTATTTATACCCAAAAATAGAGTTGTTATCTAGAGCCCGTGTCAGTTTCTCGATAACTCCAGTCGATCCATGATTCTCAGAACTCCGTGAAATATAGAATCTGTATCCTCAGACAAGTGCAAAGCTTAGTAATCTCAGTTATCTTTGTAATCTCTATATCGCTAGTAATCTAGCCTCAGTCCTATAATCAGCTCAGATCTAATAGTATTCAAGTAATTCAATTCTAATATCAGAAGCAATTTGAGTAATCTATTCAAGCTCTGCATCTTCAGTTAGATACCATGATTCGATACCTTTTCTATTAGATACGAAACTAAGTAATTTCATCGTAACTCAGTCAGATCTTTTGAGAAACATAATTCGTATTAGATTCAGTTCAGTTGTGTTGAGTTAAGATTTTAGTTCAGAATCTTTCAATTGGGAGTAGAAGCTAGCACCGAGCAAGGGAAGGTATGGTGGCTCTCCCGTCAGAGAGGCTAAGTCGTTAGGAGCAATCCCTGAACTCTAGAACTGCGAAGCCAGTGCAGGATGCAAGAGTCTCCCATCAGTAGAGGTTGTCACCATCAGAGAGGTTTGAAAATATATTGCCTTAGGCTGACTTCCTGCAAGGGTCATCCCGTCAGAGAAACTTAACCAAAGTGGTCTTTAATCGTGGCACGGTATTGATACCCTTCCATCTGGGGTCACAGG
The DNA here is from genome assembly GCF_002878395.1 of Capsicum annuum. NCBI lineage: Eukaryota > Viridiplantae > Streptophyta > Magnoliopsida > Solanales > Solanaceae > Capsicum > Capsicum annuum. The sequence continues at coordinate 152,301,145 of NC_061116.1, forward strand.
ATGGACCCCACCTATGGTAGGTTGGGGCATGTCAGTTAAGTAACTACTCCCACAGTTGCATTTTCAGTAGCGATCTTCATAAATTAGGACTGTATGGTATAGTCATCTCTCTCAGTGAGGAACTCAGATAGTTCCATTGATTCATGGACCATCCCATCAGATAGGCTTGGTCTCATGTGCATATGCTTATTATCTTATCATATCTAGATATCTCCCATCAGATAGGCTTGATTTCTATCTCAGATTCTATTACGTATTTTTGTTGTCAGATTTGGACATGATCATACTTCTTATCATTGATAATCGCTTCCAGAATAATCTGTTAGAAAGATTGATCTCTAATTCTGTCATTCGAAAGCAGTAAGCTCAGAATTTATTCCTTGATGTAAGTACATCTAGATCCTCAGTTATCAGTATTAGATGAGTCAGTGATTCAGTATCTCAGTGTTAGTAGTGAGTTCAGCCTGTGTATTCATGTATGTGTTCTTATGCGGCATCTTCATGATTATTCAGTTTAGATATTGTGCATGCATGAGACTTTGCACTATCCTACCTCGTCTACATACTCAGTACATTCTTATACTGGCGCATTTGCACTATGGTGTTTTATTTGACACCATAGGTTCAGAGGCATAGGATCCAGAGTATTCTCAGCAGTTCAGTCCCAGTCAGCAGCAGTAGCAGTGAGTCCTTTTCTTTCAAGGACAAATCTCAATTTACTATTATTGTTTCAAACTTTGTTTATTTTTAGTTGATGGAGTTAGTTGGGGACCTGTCCTATCAACTCCACAGTTCAGACAGTTTAGAGGCTTTTCAGATGGATTTATTAGTATTCAGTTTTCTATATTATGAGTATTCATAGATGTGTTAAACCTTATGGTTAGTTTTCGCATTTATTTAAGATATTATGTAGTGTACAGGTACAGATATCAGTAAAGGATTAGCTTGTGGTCCTTTGGGGTCATAAGCACCATGTGATATCTCGGGATGGGATCTTGGGGCGTTACATCCCAAAACTTTGGCATACCATATTTATCTCTATTGGTATTATCATGAGAAAAAAGAGGGTTGAGAAAGGTGCTCCAAAAGTCAATTTCAAATATATGGTTCTTATATATGCACTTATTGCTAGTTTTAAGATCTCCACTAGGAGTATGCCTAATATAAGAAACACATAATGAAGAAGTAGATGGAATTTCTAAACATCACCAATTTCTCTTTCAAGTGTGTAATACCCACCTAGGTATAAATCACCATAGGAAGAAAAGGTATCACACAAAAAACCATTATCACAAGAACAATCACAACTAGGGTTCCCAAGAAATTCAAGGTCACCTTTACCCAATTGTTCCCTTTCTCAGCTTTCTTGAGCAAGGCTATCAATAGGGCCTTCATCATACAACATGGTCAAAGAATCATATTCAAAACCACGATCAACTCAAACAACACCAAGAGTATCACTATGGGAAGGCTCATGCAACTCGTAAGGCAAACCACCAACCATACCCACTTGGCTACTACTATCCACATCACAATATTCCAAGTTCATAGAAGTGTAGGGGAGAGAATTTTCACCTTGTATCTCACATGAGCTACAGACTTCATCTTGACTTGGGTTCGTGTAGTCCACTTTCTCCCTTGGAACTCCCATATGATACAACATTTCATTTATCACTTCCCATTGATAGGCCATGGCTTCAAGTTTATCCAAAATAACACTTGTGGCATCATTGCCCAAGGTTTGAGAGGTTGACGCCGCGGGTTCCATTGCAATTGTACTTAAATCAAAACAAACTTACAAAACAAAAGAAAAATAAAATAATTAGTTCATAAAATCCTCACCATACTCTCACACATTTTGATCGTCTCACACTTGATCCTTCAAGTATTGTAAACCGGCTAGCAACTCGTGAGAGCTTGGGAGTGAGTCTACTCTTTGGGTTGGAATGGATTTTTGTTTTTAAGACTCAAAGAAGTTTTGTACATACTTGAACCAATAACAACTATGAATTATAAATGAATACAACACCACAAGTAAAGCTAACAAGAAAGAAGTACTCAAAAGCTAGTTCACAACTTAGTAGATTCTTACTAGTTGCCAACTAGTATAGGATTCAGAAAAATGAAACTAATTGAGACAAAAAAGAAACTAGAAGTTCCAAGAACTTGAGTCTTGTTGATAACGTGGCCTACAATGATTGGCCTTTGATTATTGTTGTTGAAGTTGAAGAATAATAGTTCAAGACTTTAGTTGTTCAATCTCACTCCTTTGATAAAGAAAATTCGGTTATCGTGTAGGTGGACAAGATTTTAGACTCTCTTTTCAAGAGTCAAAAAGTCTTATATCAACTTTTAACTTTTGCAAAAACATCTTTTTGGGGTAGCCTTGTCTCTTTCCTCTTTTTGTCTATTCTTGAAAAGTGTTGTTACCCCCTTTTGGTAACTATACTTTTTGAACACCTCTTTTTATTTTTCAATTTGAGTTGTCTTGAAAGTGTTTTCAAGTCAAACACAAAGTCTTATCCATCTTTTCTCTTTCAAAAATCAAACAACACCTTTTGCTGAACACCATTTCAAGAATAATAAGAACAACAACAACTTTCTAGCCGCCCAACCTTCAACAACAACATGTCAAGAACTCAAACGTTGGACTTAGACTCAATAAGTGTTAGTAAAAATTATGCTAACAAATGAAAATACTAAGACAAACAAAAACTCACCTAAATCTAGGCACTATTCTTGGCCAAACACAACAACAACAAGACACTTCGGCCAAAAACAAGAACACTTCAACTCTTTTTTTTTATTACGAGAGCCTAATATGGGTAGTGTAATAACACAACCAGCCTTAGCTTTGATAACAGATGATACCAAACGGTATCTAAAAAAGCTCAAATCAGTCCACAACAAACACAAAACAGTCCACACGATAATAGACAACAATGGCAACAAGAAAGTAAAACTAACATAAGATTTAATGGATAATAACTTGACATAAAGAGAACACATAAGATATAAACTAAAGAGTATATTAAACTCAAAAACCCCTAAAAACATGTAAGCTAACACCAAGTTCTTACGTTGAACCCCAGAGGAACTCGGTTCACTTAAGAACTCGCATTTCTAGCCAATACACATCACAAGTGGAACCTTAACTTGTGAAGTCAAGTTTTGGTTTGCCTCAAGTAGGGAGAGGACTTTGGTGTTTCAAGAACTTACAAAAATAATCAACTAAGTAAAAATAAGACAAAAGGCCCTATTTATAATCTATTACAACATAAAGTGTCCAAAATGCCCTTAATGAGGGTAGGTGTCCATGGAGTGTATTTTTAGTATGTGAAATCCATAAAACACCCCTTAGTGAGAAAAGGGCACCTTTCACTATGTCCTATACTCCAAGACCGTGGTCCTTTAAGCTTCACAACTTCCGCAAGCCAAGCCACCTTCCACCACGGCTTTGCATCATGGAATGTCCATAATGGTCTCTCTGCATGCTCTCTTCTACTCAATGTGACCACGATTAGGTTCTTCATAAGTTGGACTCACATGATGTCATCGAAGGCTATGATGTCCATTTGGCTTGTATCACTTTCCAATTATTTTTCCTATCAAATTCTATCCTTTATCATAGAATATTTTGAGAATTTAGGTCATGAATTCCATAAATTTAGGGGCTATTTTTTGGGTCCCAATTCGTACTCCATTTGATTTAAACTTTTGATCACATATTTCTTGTCCTTTGAGAGACCTTATGATAGATTAAATTTTGGGATTCCCTTAGTGTCCTCCATAGGCCTATTATTGATCCAATTTTGGGTATAAGATTTTATATTGCAGTATGGATACCATTTTACTCTTATTAATGTATAGATTATTATTTTGATAGTACAACATAATTTTGGGATCATAGAGCAAAGGTGAGTAGTTCGTGGATGGTTCAGGAATTGTGGTTTAGCATAAAGGTAGTCTTTGGTCTACTTTGTTTTATGAGATAATGTTATGTATAGAATTCATGCTAGGTAGGTATTATTGGATGTTATTATGACTAGTGTATCATGACTTGGCCTAATTAGGGGATTTAGAATAAAAACGTGACCCAAAGTTAGCCTATAATACCTTTTAAGGTTGTAGAATCTGATTATATATAATAATGGCCTTGATAAACCATAAATTGGCATGAGTCCTTTATCATAATGTCACGCCTCAAATCCTATTGGGGTGTATAGGGACCCATAGCCGAAAAGGCCCTAGAGAATAAATCCATAACCTTGTACTTCTCATACATATAACTATGACAACCAAAGGTTCTGACAAACATGATATTATGCATTGATGAGAATATCTACATTGGCAAGCACAAAATTATATATGCAAAACTTGGTCGTTGGGGCCACCACATCTAAAAGACAAGACACTACCATGTTTATCTTTACATTAGTCTACAAAGCCTCTAAAAGATACATGGACTTAGCTAGGTTCAGGAAAAACCCCCACCCTACTTTGACTACTACACAATTCCAAAATATATGGAATAAACTCGAAAAGCCCCAATCAACCTGGAGCTCACCAATAGTCACTGAATAGACTATGCTTCTACTAGCGAGATGTATTAGCTGAAGCACCTTTGCCTGCAGCATGAAATACAGGTCCCCCATAAGGGACGCTAGTACAAAAATATGTACTGAATATGTAAGGCTGAAGGTTGCACATGATACAAAAGCTCAATAAAAATCAGATACCGGTGAATAAATAGTGCTAGTAGACCATCTTTATATATTTGTAGGACAGGTACATTACATTCATTTCTTCATTTTTACCTTTCCTACTTCTTAATCTTTGTAAGCCATATATAATGCAAATGACTAGCTGATCAGTGGTAAATAGATAAATTAGGATCAGTCCATGCTAGGCTTATGCCCCTAAGCTACCACCTACATATAAATATTGGGATCATCCCACGCTAAGATTATGCCCCTGAGTTGCCACCCATATAAAGGTATCGAGATCAGCCTATGCTAGCCTTATGCCCTTGAGCTGCCACTCGTTTTATAGATTTATGTTACCTAGTTTATTTAACCTTTGAGATTGTTACTTTGGTGGTCATAAAATTATGGTACCTTAAAATAATAATTTGTAAGTAAGAGACATAAAAATTGACACTTAATGTAACAACAATGAGGTAGGGAGCTGTTGGCACACAAATGAAGCGTTTAGGAGCTGAAAATAACACATGGATCTCATTTGAACAAACAGAGATCTCCTGAACTTTTTAAGTGAATATAGACGTGCAGGTTATTAATAAACATTTATTGAGGTGTTTTAACATGTTAGAGAGTGGGAACAAAATCATTGACTACATAGGATATATTGTGCTACCATTATGTATCACTTGTTATAGGATAACCTTGGAAGAATACTTGATGGACCAAATGTTCTATTTCATGCCAAAGAGTGCAAAATAGAGTATGCCTTACATACCTGGTTATATAACTCCAAAACTAACCCGACTTGACTTCCCGCCTTTTAGATTACTTATCTATAATAGAATAAATGGCGAACTAGTATTAATAACCAACTAACACATTTAGGCTATTTAACTTCACCCAAAACAGTAACCGGGCAGTAATCCATTAATCTATCAATCAAGGGTGTTATTTTAACTCTTTTCTCCTCCAATTACACCCATACACCATACAGGTTCTTATAAGATTCGCTGAAACCACCTCAGCTTCATTACACATTCCAAACTATACTAAAAACAGATTGAGCAGTAAACAAATACAATAATTAGTTTGGTGGTGCACCGTCACACCTTTCTTCTATATTTCATTACAAACTAATCATACCTTTCTCCAACATCAACCTAGCAGCCCATAACATATACATACAAACAGCCTACAAAATAGCCTCAAATCCCTTTTCTTGTAGCAATCAGTTATTGAACTCATCAACTCTTGAGTTCTTAATAACAACACATCCATAATTCTCTTTCAAATTCTCATACAAGGAGAACAAAGAGCAGTCACCTTAACTAAATTCTGTAACTTATTCTTTTAATTTGAACTACTCAAAACTTCAACTTTCACTTTCATTCACACTTTAAGCCAAAGAAAAAAAGAGATCTCTTAATAACAAAGGAAAAGTAAGAAAGTAGCTTGTTCTATATTCTACCATGTATTTAAAATTAGGCACCTATAGCATGTTTTCCTAATCTTCCATGAGATAATTAAGATAAACCTTATGTGTTTTCACTTACCTTGGGCTACAAAGGTGAGGGTTTCTTCAAGAACCCAAGAATAAATTTTAGGGCTGCTCGTTGTTGTTTTAGAAAGAGTAGAGAGATTTTGTGAAATATACTATTTTTGTGACTTAGAAATGAAGTAAAATGACCAACAACTTGGCCTTATAAAAGCCCTATTATATCCACCTCCTTAGCTGTATTTTGGTCCTTAAAATTGGTCAAATTGGTCCAAGTAGGTGATGCACCTACTTATTGGGTTCAAGCTGCTCAAATTTTCAAAGTAAGTGATGTGCCTACTTGCTTAAATTCTTATTTTGGGCTCAATTAACTTAGGCCTTTGGAAATCTGTGTGTTGGGCCATTTATCTATTTTCTTTTTCTTTTACTCAATTTGGCCCAAATGAGTACATTAGTTTAGGCCTAAATCTGGTTCATAGCCATGGGTCCATTAATTTAGTCTAAAAAGCTTTAATAGGTGACTCACCTACTAGCTTAATTAAGTCAAACAAGCACCTCAATATTTTATTCCATTTCCAGCTCCTAATTCCTTTAATCTAACCTTCAACTTGTACACACTTGGTCACTTTAAAATTTAGATCCAAATACTATATTACAATCCCAAGTTTAAATAGTTGTATCGATTTTAACTTGATCGTGTCACATAAAAATGTACGGGCAGCGTCTAGAATTCCATCTACGCCATTAATATTCGCATAAAAAATCTCATCCATTACCTACCACAAGGCTATACCAAGTTACATATAAATAGAACAAGTACATGCAATGTACGGGGTGTCACATCATTCCCCCCTTAGGAACATTCGTCCTCAAATGTTAGCATAACCATCCAACCAAAACAAGTTCAAGCCTAAGTTTAATATTCCTACTATCACATAGTACTTATATATTACATTTACTTGTTATTGCTCTAATTCAGTAGCTTGGACTTTCTCTTCGTATTTGAATAAATGGGGTTACTTAGATTTGATCGCTTCTTCAGCTTCCCATGTTATCTCTTCTACTTGTTGGTTCCTCCAAAGCTCTTTTACAGAAGCTATTTCATTATTCCTTAACTTTTTAACTTATCAATCTAGGATAGCAATAGGTATTTCTTCTGAGGTAAGATCTTCCGTAACTTGTACATCTTTAGTAGGAGTTATATGAGATAGATCTCTTATGCACTTTTGAAGCATTGATACATGAAATACTTGATGAACTATTGAGAGCTCTTAGGATAGCTCTAATTCATAAGCAACTTGTCCAAACCTCCGAGTAATCTTGTATCATCCTATATAACATGGGCTTAGTTTTCTTTTCTTACCAAATCTCATAACCCCCTTCATTCGTGACACCTTCAAGAATACCCAATCACCTATAGCAAACTCTAGCCCCCTCCTTCTAACATCTGCATATGACTTGTGTTGACTTTGGGCTGTTTCTAGCTACTGCTAGATCACATTAACCTTTTCCATAGCTTGATGAACAAGATCTTGTTCGAATAAGGCAGTTTCATCTGCTTCAAACCATCCAATTAGTGATCTATACTTTCTTTCATACAAAGCTTCCAGATTGGAAGATCTATACATTGCATATAACCCCTGAACTTTTGATACTCTACTTTAACTCTTTGACAATTTAGACATTCGACTATAAATTCTGCAATGTTCTTCTTCATGTCCCCCACCAATAAATTTCTTTCAAATCATGATACATTTTAGTTGACCCTAGGTGGATGGAATACCTTAAATGATGTGCCTCTGTCATAATCCTCTTTTTAGCCCATTTATATTAGGTACACATAATCTATTTTGGCACGGATGAACTACCTCATGTGTTAGCTCAAATGACTTTGTCATACCATATTGTACATTCTCCTTAAGTTGTACTAGTATGGGATCTGCATATTAGTTCTCTTTCATTTAGCTACTAATAAAGATTCTATCGCATTATAAACAATAAGCCCTTCATCTGGAGTTTCAAGAAGGCAAACTCCCAAATTGGCTAGTAGGTATAGATCTTTAGTCATCCCTTTTCTTTCAATAGATGGTGCCATGGTCTTCCAACTTAACACATCTTCTACCACATTTGCTTTCCCCGGATGATACAAGATATCAACGTCATAGTCTTTTAATAATTTAAGCCATCTTCGCTGCCTCAAATTTAGGTCCTTCTGATTAAAGATATATTGCAAACTCTTGTGGTCAGTATATATATCAACATGAATCCTATACAAGTAGTGACGCCATATCTTTAAGGCAAATATAACCGATGCTAGTTCCAGATCATACGTTGGATAATTCTTTTCATGTGGCCGTAATTGTCTTAAGGCATATGCTATGACTTTACCATGGCAATCAATACAAATCCTAATCCAATTCTTAAAGCATCACAATACACTGCATACCCCACTGTGCCTTCTAGAAGCACCAATACGGGTGTAGAAGTCAACTTATTCTTTAGATCTTAGAAACTCCTTTCACATGCGTCGTTCCATTGAAACTTAGAAGCTTTGTGTGTTAGCTTTGTTAAAGGTGTAGAAATTAAAGAAAACTCTTCAACAAACCTCCTATAAGAACCTGCTAATCCAAGGAAACTACGAACCTCCATAGGCATTATAGGTCTTGGCTAATTTTTCACATCTTCTATCTTTTGAGTATCAACCTTTATTCCTTTATCAGATACAATGTGACCCAAGAATACCATAGATTTTAACCAAAACTCACATTTAAAGAACTTCGCATATAGCTTACAATTACGAAAAATCTGTAACACCTATCGTAAGTGACTGGCATGGTCCTCCTTTGATCTCGAATAAACCAGAATATCATCAATAAAAACTATCACGAATACATCTATGAATGGCTTGAACACCCTATTCATAAAATCCATAAAAGTTGCAGGCATATTAGTTAGTCCAAAGGGCATGACTAGAAACTCGTAATGACCATACCTTGTTTGAAAAACTATCTTGGGTATATCATTTTCTTTGACCCTTACTTGGTTGTAACCTGACCTCAAATCAATCTTTGAAAAGCACTTGACACCTTGCAACTGGTCGAATAAGTCATCCATTCTCGGAAGGGGATGTTTGTTCTTAATAGTCACTTTATTAAGTTGTCGGTAGTCAATACAAATTCTCATTGATCCATCCTTCTTACGTATAAATAACACTGATGCGCCCCAAGGGGACATACTAGGCCTTATGAATCCTTTCTCTAGCAAGTCTTTCAATTGCTCTTTCAGCTCCTTTAATTCTACCAGGGCCATTCTATATGGAGGAATTGAGATCGGTTGAGTACCTAGAATCACATCAATATCGAACTCTACTTCTCATTTTGGAGGCAAACCTGGAAGATCTCTAGGAAATACATCAAGAAATTCATTTACCACAAGAATAGTTTGAAGAGTTGGTGGCTCTCTATCCGTATCATTCACTCTAACTAAATGATATATGTAACACTTGGAAATCATCCTTTTCTCCTTAAAATAGGAAATAAATTTACCTCTTGGTGTGCCAATATTACCCCTCTATTTAAGGACTGCCACTCTTGGAAAATGGAAATACACCCTCTTAGTTCGGCAATCTACTCTGGCATAACAAGAATCCAACCAATCCATACCCATTATAACATCAAAATCTACCATTTCTAACTTAACCAGGTCAGCCATTGTATCACAACCACAAATAGTTATTATAAAATTTTGATATACTTTCCTAGCTAATAGATTCACCAATCGGCATAGACACTTCAAATGGCTTAACTAGCAAGTCTGGTGTTCTTTTGAACTTTCCAAAAACCAACAGAGTAAAATATAATAATGTAGAACCCGAATCAACTAATAATGCACATACATCATGTGAATAGATGGACAATATACCTGTAACCACATTCGGAGAGTCCTCTAAATTTTGTTGATCCATTAAAGCATATGTACAATTTTGAACTCCACTAGGGCTAGCTGGTCCTTTAGTACCTCTACCATGACAATAGGCTGTACACCTATATTGGAATAAGGCACCAATGATGATAATGCAACGGCTGATCCAGTAGGTTGTACCATACTACCTATGCCCCTTTGAGGGCATTCTCTCATCATATATCCTGACGTTCCACATCAAAAGCAATAATTTGTCCCAAATTAACATGCATCTAAATAAATCTTTCCACATTATTTACATAGCTGTCGAGGAGGCCTTAATTGGCTCATACTCCCTTACTTTTGATATCCTATTATTTCTGAACTCTGACTCTCACTTCTTTGTCTAAACTGGTTGCCTTTGGGCACTTGAAACTGTGGTGGAGCACTAGCTATAGGATAAAAAGATAATGGCCTAGGCGATCTATTAGAAAACTAAGGCCTAAAATTACCTTGGGATCCCATGAAATGCCCCGTAGATCTGTCCCTCTTGGAATACCCTCTTTCTAATTCTTGTGTTCTTCTTTTTTGCCTTTGATCCTTCATTTTTTGTGCAAAATATTATATCCTTGATATGTCCATATCTTTTTACAACGCAAAAATAGTATAAGAACCATATAAGGATCCAGCCTATCTATATATAGATGAACTCTATCATCCATAGTAGCCACTACGTTAGGATCATACCTAGCCAAAGAGTTAAACCGGAGGTTGTACTCTCTCATGCTCATATTCATTTGGCAAAGATTTAGGAACTGATCTGCACGGGCCTCTCGAATCTCAAATGGAAGATAATGATCAAGAAATGCCTCCTTGAACTCTTTCCAAGTAGTTGAAGGTGCATCGATACCTCTAGATCATTTCCAGTCTTCATACTAAAATATAGCCTCCCCTTTGAATCTATATGCTGCTAGCTCAACTATCTCGTTATCGATACATGCATGACATCTAGAGCCCTTTAGATTTGATCAATAAAGTCCTGTGGGTCTTCATTAAGATCTAATCCAGTGAGTGTGGGAGGATCCAATTTAAGAAAATACTGCGTTCGTAGGCAAGCTGCCCTATCTGCATCACTAGAACCAGTGGTTTGAATGGCTTGTCCTTGAGCTTTTCCAGCAACTATACGAGCCAATAATTGTACCACATTCCTTAGATCTTGGTCAGTATATTAATAGGTGCTTTTGAGGATACGATTATTCTCCTTCTTAGATCTTCTGGAGATGAAGGAGTAGAATAAGTTTGGGATACAAACTCAACTTGAGCCTCGCTTTGATTAGCTTGTCTAGGTGGTGACTTGCTGGTCCCTTCTCTAGCAGCCACATCTATTCGCTTACCTATATTCTTACTCCTTCTCGTAACCGGCATCTTTACTATAACAAGGGGAAAAAATAGATTCAATGGTTAAATATGACTTCACCTACAACATGGGTTCTATTGCACGATCTAAGATATGAAAAAAAAGAGACAACCCCTAAATGTCCCATAGCCTCCTGTTTATAGATGTGGTGCACAACACACCTATAAATAAGACTCTATATAGACACGGCTGTGTAGACACCCTAGGATGACTTGCTCTGATACAACTTTTGTCACGCCTTAAATTCTATTGGGGAAAACAGGTACCCATAGCTGTAAAGGCCCGAGATAACCAATCCATAACCGTGTACTTCTCATACATGTAACTATGACAACCAAAGTTTCTGACATACATGATATTATGCATTGATGAGAATATCTACATTGGCAAGCACAAAATTATATGTGCAACACTTAGTCATTGGGGCCACCACATCTAAAAGACAAGACACTACCATGTTTATATTTATATTAGTCTACAAAGCCTCTAAAAGATATATGGACTTAGCTAGTATCGGGACAAACCCCTACCCTACTCTTGACTACCGCATAATACCAAAATATATGGAACAAACTAGGAAAGCCCCGATCAACCTGTAGCTCACCAATAGTCACCGAATAGCCTGTGCTTCTACTAGCGAGGTGTATTAGCCGAAGCACCTGTGCCTGTAGAATGAAATAAAGGTCCCCCGTGAGGCACGTCAGTATGAGAATATGCACTAAATATGTAAGGCTGAAGGTAACAACACATGATACAAAAGCTTAATAGAAATCAGATACCAGTGAATAAATAGTGCTAGTAGACCCCCTTTATATATTTGTAGGATCAGGTACATTACATTCCTTACTTTATTTTACCTTTCTTACTTCATAATCTTTGTAAGCCATATATAATGCAAATGACCAGCTGATTAGTGTTAAATAGATAAATTAGGATCGGCCCACGGCTTACGCCCCTGAGATGCCACCTATATATAAAGATTAGGATCAGCCCATGCTAGGCTTATGCCCCTGAACTGCCACCCATATAAAGGTATCGAGATTGGCCCATGCTAGGCTTATGCCCCTGAGCTGCCACTAGTTTTACAATTTACGTTACATAGTTTATTTAGCCTAAAAGATTGTTACTTTGGTGATCATAACATTATGGTACCTTGAACCAATAATCTGTTAATAAGAGATATATAAATGGACACTTAATGCAACAACAATGAGGTAGGGAGTTGTTGGCACACAAATGAAGTGTTTAGGAGCTAAAAATAACACATGGGGTCTTATTTGAACAAGTAAGAACTCCTGAAATTTTCAAGTGAAGATAGACGTGCAGTTTACTAATGAACATGTATTGAGGTGTTTAACATGTTACAGAGTGGGAAAAAGGTTATTGACTACATGGGATATAATACACTTCCATTATGTATCACTTGTTAAAGGATAACCTTGGAAGCTTACTTGATGGACCAAATACCCGATTTCATGGCAAAGAGTGCAAAATAGAGTATGCCGTACATACCTGGTTATATAACTCCAAAACTAACCCAACTTGACTTCCTTCCTTTTAGATTACTTATCTACAATAGAATATATGGTAAACAAGTATTACCAGCCAACTAACACATTCTATCAATTAAGGGTGTTATTTTAACCCTTTTCTCCTCCAATTTCACCCACATACCATACAGGTTCTTATAAGATTCATCAAAACCACCTTGACTTCATTACACATTCCAAACAATACTCAGAACAGATTGGGCAGTAAACAAATGCAATAATTAGTTTGGTCGTGTACGGTTACACCTTTCTTCTATATTTCATTACAAACTAACCATACCTTTCTCCAATATCAACATAGCATCCCATAACATATACATAAAAAATAGTCCATAAAACAGCCTCAAATCCCTTTAATTGTAGCAATCAATTATTGTACTCATCATCTCTTGAGTTCTTACTAAAAACACATCTATAATTCTCTTTCGAATTCACATACAAGGATAACAAAATAGAGCAGTCACCTTACCTCAATTCTACAACTTATTCTTTTAATTTGAACTCCTCAAAACTTTAACTTTCACTTTCCTTCTCACTTTAAACCAAAAAAGAAAAGAGATCTCTTAATAACAAAGAAAAAGTGAGCAAGTATCTTGTTTTATATTCTACCATGTATTTATAATTAGCCACCTATAGCATGTTTTCCTAATCTTTCATGAGATAATAAGCTAAACCATAAGTGTTTTCACTTACCTTGGGCTGCAAAGGTGAGGGTTTCTTCAAGAACCCTAGAAAGAATTTTATGGCTGCTCGTTGTTGTTTTAGAGAGAGTAGAGAGATTTTGTGAAATACACTCTTTTTGTGAGTTAGAAATGAATTAAAATTACCAGCAACATGGCCTTATAAAGGCCCTATTATGTCCACCCCCTTAGCTGTATTTTGGGCCTTAAAATTGGTCAAATTGGTCCAAGTAGGTGATGCACCTACTTATGGGTTCAAGCTGCTCAAATTGTCCAAGTAGGTGATGCGCCTACTTGCTTAAAATATTATTTTGGGATCATTTAACGTGGGCCTTCGGAAATTTGTGTGTTGGTCCATTTATCTATTTTCTTTCTCTTTTATTCAATTAGGCCCAAATAAGTACATTAGTTTAGGCCCAAATCTGGTTCATAGCCATGGGTCCATTAATTTGGTTCAAAAAGCTTAAGTAGGTGACTCACCTACTAGCTTAATTAAGTCAAGCAAGCACCTCAATATTTTATTCCATTTCTAGCTCCTAATTCCTTTAATCTAACTTTCAACTTGTACTCACTTTGTCACTTTAAAATTTAGATCCAAATAACATCTTTCATCCCAAGTTTAAATAGTTGTATCGATGTTAACTTGATTGTGTCACATAAAAACATACGGGCAGCGTCTAAAATTCTATCTACGCCATTGATATTCTCATAACAAATCTCATTCATTACCTACCACAAGGCTATACCAAGTTACATATAAATAGAACAAGTACTGCAATATATAGGGTGTCATACATAAGACTTATCATATTATGTAGTATTTTTAGAAACATTTCCCTATGAGACACTTGTAGTATGATATCTATGCCCTTGTTTACCTTAGTCTTCTAGTTATGGTGTTAATATTGTATTGGATTTTATATTATGGGTTTGACACCATGATTATGTTACTAGGAATTAGGTTAGTATTCTATCCATTATAAGGATGTGGTTGTGGTTTACAGATGTTTATAGTTGTATTGTTTAGATATTGGTAATGGCATGCACACTTTTAGGTGCATTTACATTTACATAGTGGTACAATTCTAACCCAATCCTTGATTTTACTATTGTTTCTAACAAGGGATTTATTTTGAATTTTAACTTTTAAAATGGATTTTTATGATGTAAATTGTACCACCTTATTTAATGATTTATGAGTTTTGGAACTAAATATACTAGTTTGGAAATTAAACCAAGGATGATTTCAGTTCGTTATTAACCCATTCTTTTACCACTGCTATTTACTTCAATTGAGAGAGATTCTAACCCTTTCAATGATATTATAAGGATTTAGTCTTGATGTTGATCTCGATCAATGATTTAAAAATTTACACAATTTTAGTCATGTTTTGAGTCTGTGCACTTATTATACTTAAGTATATCTCTAGCACTAGACAGAGTACATTCATATGATGGTTATTTAAAGTCCGTGTTTGGGACCAGCCAGTGTATACAGTATTCCAGGGTCCCTATAGGACCCCTCATCTAAGAGCCATAGTGCCAGAGAAGAATAGTATTCACAGATCCTACCTTTTAAATCTACTGAGATGGACGAGGTGTATACCTTTGGTACATTTGGCATAAAGATTAGGTATTGGTTACAAATATTTTATATGCATTTATTCATTCATAAACATTACCTATCACCAATATGATTATTTTGTAGTTATATTTATCGGCCTTGTGAGGGATTGTATAAGTATAAGCTAGGACTATTATTTGATGAGTGTTTTTTTTATTATCATGGGCTTATGGGGGCCTAGTTAGGTGTTGTTTGTTCGGACTAGTCAATTACTATATTATTGTTTATTCTTTGTTCATGGTAGGATGGATATGAAATGGTACTCAAGTTTTTTTGTACACTTTTAATTCTTTATCTTTCTTTATTATTGGTAAGTTACATTATATATAGGTTACCTCATGGTTAGTGACACTTTAATTAGAGGTATGATTATGCTAGTATTAGCTTTTCTATTTTGTTAGGGTTTCTTAAGATGTTTGGTTGGCTCCCTTAGGTTATTACCTTTGAGTTTCGCCCTATATATATGTATATATATACATATGTGTATGTTATTATCGTATATCCCTCTTTTTCCTTATCCATTCATATTTTATATGTATCCATTGGACTAGTATTATTACTATATCTCATTCTTTCAAACTTTTTTTTTAAATTGTCTAGGGATATATGGTATCACACTTTTGCTCCTTAATATTGATAGAATATAATATTTTATGCTTATTGATACATTAGCATTATTACATTTAGGTTTTGTGATAGTTGCATGTAGATATATTTCTTCTTTACATATTATTTATTTTTATATTTTCTTTGGAGATCTATTACTCAATGTCTACTGAGTACCATGCGCTCGGTTCCTTCTACACATTTGCAGCCCATAAATCATAGTACGAGTTCTTGTAGTTTACGTATGCCTTATGCAGAGAAGCTAAGGATCGAAGATTCAAGGTGAGCTCTTTTTATTCAGAGTATCCCTACTCTCCATTATATTGATTTGACTTTTTTTATCTCAGAGATGGTTTGTACATATAAAATTTATTCTATATTTTACTTTGTATTATAATTATAATAAAGGGCATCCCGATGCACTAAAGCTCCTACTATGCTTAGGGTCCAGGAAAGGGCCTCACCATAAGGGTGTAATGTACACAAACTTACCTTTCATTTTTGTCAGAGGTTGTTTCCAAGGATTAAACCCATAACCTCCAATTGTCTTAGAAACTCATGTACTAACTTCATCAGGTCTTAGATCATATTCTATATTAGTCTCTTTGCTTGATTATTTTTTGTTGTTTCTTTCAATTCCCTTGATATTTCATTACTAGATGTTTAGGATTATAGGTTTTCTTACATATTGGTAGGCTATAGTAGGTGCCATCATGACCTAAGAAATTAGGTCTTCACAAATAGGTATTAAATCTAGGTTTACCAATGTATTGGTAGAAGAGCTAACTATTTAGAAGAGTCTTATAGATAGGTATAGAGATGTCGGTATCTTATCTTTGGAAGGGTACAAGTCTTAGGAAATCCTATTCTGGACTCATTTGCTTGTGTCTGTATTTATATGAAGCTCTAGTACTTTCTTTTATTCCATTATTTCCTAGATTGATGGC
Source organism: Capsicum annuum (assembly GCF_002878395.1). Lineage (NCBI taxonomy): Eukaryota > Viridiplantae > Streptophyta > Magnoliopsida > Solanales > Solanaceae > Capsicum > Capsicum annuum. The sequence continues at coordinate 152,318,067 of NC_061116.1, forward strand.
ACAAGGTTATCGATTGATGCTGATAGAACTTTTACGTGTATTACAAGAGTTTTAGCTCAGCATAAGATAGGGTCTTAGAGATTAATGTTGAATACCTTTAATGTTAGAAAGAGAATTTGGTACTAGCATAGGCTCCGGTAAAATTTATGATCGCCTTAGTTTTTAGGATAGAGTGTTGGGGATTCTAAGTATTTTAGTGAATACCTCCTAGCCAGAGATGATGTTTGGTACATCGAGTCGTTCTCAGACTAGATTTTAGTATTTTAGTGTTCAACATGACTCCTTATTAGTTTTGGAGTATGAGATAGGATTTCTCAAGTGGGCCAAACCAACTCTTATATATCCTTTAGAGCATGAGATGGTGTGCGGATTTATCAGAGGGTTAGCTTTGCCACTTTGTTTGGCGTAGGAGCATTTAATAGTAGCGGGTTTTATTTTCCTTGGGTTATTGATTATGTGAGAGCTATAGAGAGAGCATGATTTGAGATATATGAAGGTCAAAGTAAACGGCCATGCCATCAGTAGAGTGTTAATGAAATTTCAACTAGGAGTAGGGGTCATGTCTGTAGGGATTAACATCACTTGTAGGCTATCAATTTTGTAAAACTAGAAACTTAGGCTATAAGTTGCTCTTAGTTTAGTTGTGGTGGTCACATTGGGCAGAGTTCTCATCATATATTTTGGAGTATTTAGCATAGATCCTTAGGTCATGGTAGTCTTTCTAGATTAATAGGTATAGTGCGTTAGTGAGGTTGAAAGGCATATTTTAACTGTGGAGAGGTTGATAATTTTTCTAGGGAATACACTAGGCATGAGTTTATTGTTCAAATAAGGTCATCACATATTCCTCGCTAGCCTGGAGCCCCTAGGACATGTTATAATTGTAGAGAGGTTGACCATTTTAATAGAGAGTGTCCCAGTCACCAGTTGGTTAGACAAATTAGGGATCACTTATATTTTTTACCAAGTTAGAGCTTTAGGGATTTGTTACGACTATAGAGAGACCAGTCATTATTCTAGAGAATTTTTTGCGGTAAGGGTTTATTAGTTAGTCTGCATAGATAAATTAGTCTCATAGACTTATGGCACCTTCAATTAAAGGTAGTGAACTTGGTGATCTAATTGGTCATTAAATGCTCGATCTGGATTTGGACACGCTTACATGCGTATTCTTCAGCCATATTAAGACTATGACTTTGAAATCTATCAATATAGCTATGATTCAACTTATTATATTTTACTTTCTATTTGAGTTAAGTTAGGGTTTTCATACCCATCGGTGATTTTATGCCTTGATGTTGTTATATTGATTCTTGTAGCCTCTATACAAATCTTTATGCATATATTACTACCCCCGTAGATGTTTTCTTTTTGTAGTAGATTGAGTGAATTATTATGGTTTTTTCCCTTGGGGTGTAGCATTTAGGTTAAGTCTCTTTTGTTTGGTAAAATGTCCTTGTTATGACCTTAGAGTGGTATTGGTTACATTTTTTAATTTTTGATTCCTCTTACGCCTTATGTTGTTAATGCTATGGTTATTGTTTTGGTTGATTTAATTCTTACTTGAAAGATGGATTAACTAAGATTATCAAGTTAGAATTCTTTTTTTCATGATTTTTATTCATTAACTTAGATATCTAACTCGATTGGTTGTTTTCTCAATTTTGGTGAGGTACGATTGGTTATTTTCCTTCTCAATTAGTAAAGTTAGATTGGTTGCTAAGAGGGAGTGAAGATAGGTGGGTTTTTCATTCATTTGTTGTGATTTTAGAGTTGTCAATTCAGTTTTATTGCCCAATTCGGATGTCAAAAAGTCTAAGCTTGCTCTTCTAGTTTGTTGGGTTCATCTCATGGTGTTAGACTTGATATTGGTAGTGGTGTTAAGTTAGGTACTTTTTTTATATGATGTGGTCCATGATTTTGTTGAGTTAGAATTGGTGAAAATGGGTGAAACCAGAAAATTCTGATTTTGCTAGTTAGTTGGCCTAATGTGGCTTCGTAGAGTGCTTTTTCTTGGTGATATGTTCCTATAGTTATTCATTGTCATAGATTGAGTATTAGATTGACCAGATTTAGGCTAAGATAGTAACTTTTCTAAGTTCATCAAGATTTTGCTACCATTAGGATTTTTAGCAGCCTTGGTATGTCTTGGTTATGCCTTGAGGTATGATGACCTTATGCATTGAGATTTGATTGCTCGTATCTTTATTATGTGGTTTCCCCCATTTATGGTTATGTTCTTTGGCAATATTTCAGTTTTGACTCTTTTGAATGGTGTCTTGAAGCTTATGATAGATTTTGGTATATTGATATTTACTCCTCTATGGGATAGGTTAAAATAGTTTAGATCTAGTAGTTCAACTTCAATGTTGATATTATATCCATGGATTGTGGGACTTGATTACAGCCTCATTCTAGATTTGTTCTAGTTGTGTGTTCATTTATAGGCTGACTAAGCCTACCCCTTACATACCAGCTCAGTTTTATACTGAATAATTGATCGAATTATAGTATGTAGGCTATGGTGTGGTTACTATTATTTTACCCTTGATCCCACTTTTTAGTCAAGAATTTTGAAATATCTATCCTGTAGGAGAAGTCCATTCTACTTGGACTTACCATGGTTTTATCTATATTAAGTGGGACATTTTTGACTGAATCGTTCAACTTTGAGAGCTTATTCCTGGGGTTCATTATCATTGGTTTCAAGGGTCATCCAAACCATTTTTGGCATTTGTTAGAGAATACAAGCTTGGCCATCCCCATTTGAGTATTTAGGTAGACCTTATGGGGATTATTATTAAACTTTCCACTATGGATCTTTAGTAGATCAGCTTAAGTCTTTCGAGGTTAGTGTTACATAATTGTGTGTACAGGGCTCGGAGGCTATTTTGTGCAGATCAAAATTGATTGCAGGTTTGGATGACAAGGGAATATTGGATTTAGAAGCTCTTTTTATCGATTAACTTTTGTGAATAAAGTCTTTTTAATAGTAGATATGGAAATGACCCTCTAGGTTGTTTCACAATTGTTATGTGTTTTTAGCATTTTGAGCCTTCCCACAATTTCTACAGGTCTTATGATTTGCCAAAAATAGCAATTCAGTTAGTGGAAAGTTCATTTAGCTTTTAGCTCATTTCCCTATTTTGGTGCTTCCTATTTAAGGAATTGGTCTTGGACTAAAATTCATAGTAAACAACATCGAATTCATATTTGACAGCTCCATCGACTCCTAAACAATGATATTAGGCCTTGGGACCCTTGGTTCAGGCCCCAAGCTTTCATATTTATTTTGGAATATTGGGTAGAGTTTGGTTAAAATAGAACTAGCTGTGGGACCCATATTCAATCAAAACAATCATGGATAGAAGTTTCAATGGTACCATTGAGTCTGAAATATTGAATTTGGTATGGTAGCATAGTTTGATTACAAACACGGGGTTTCCAATAAATCCTGAGCACCTGTTGAAGTCCACTTGGACTTGGGAAAAATCTGAAGCAGTAGCATCTAGTGCAACCATCATTTTTTCTTCGCGATAACAAGGTGTAGATCGTATTTTCAAATGGTCAAGTTATTGACCTTTGCAATTGTGATCCTTACCTCTCGCATTTGCAATATGGGTTAGCCCTAAATCGATCCAATTTCCTCTTTGCAATCACAGTTTGTGATGGTTTACTTTTTTGGCTCACGTCTGCAACCTTTGAAGGTGTTAGGCTAAGGGCACTTTTATTGTCCATCGCGATCGCGATGGCTAATTCCCTGGCAGTATGTAATCCCCTTCTCCAAGTTTTCTATAATTTCTAAGTCTCAATTTGACACTATTGAACCCTATTGCTTAAGAAATGGTGGGAAATCATCCATTAAAGGTAAGGTAAGCTAGTTTAATACTCCTTAGTCATTTTTCATTATTTTTCCCATCAAATTTCATCCTTTTTCATTGTATATTCTAGAATTTAGGTCTTGAATTCCTCAACATTAGGGGCTGATTTGGGCTAGATTTATACTCCATTTTTTCTAAACATTCAAGCACACATTCCTTGTCCTTCGAGGGACCTCATGACAGATTTAATTTTGGGATTTCATTAATAGTCCCGATGAGCCAAATATTGACCCAATTTTGGGCTAGATTATATTGCAATATGGGTATCAGTTTACTCCTCTTAACCTGTAGATTATTATAATGTGACATTATTTTGAGATTGTAGAGCAAAGATGAGAGGTTTGTGGATGGTTCACAAAATGTGGTTCAGCATCAAGGAAGGCTTCGGTCTACTTTTCTCGATATGATGATGTTATTATAGACTACAAACCACATTGGGATTATAGGATGTTATTATGACTATTGTATCATGAATTGGCCTAATTAAGGGATTTAGAATAGAAAGGTAACTTAAACCTTAGCTTAGAATACCTTTAAGGCTGTAGAGTCTTATTATATTTGACGATGGGGTTGTGTAACGACCTAAAATCGCCCCTCGAGATGCTACACGGTGCCTAGGGTCATAAGTGACCCCAAGCTAACCCTTCACTTGGCATAACACATAAATAACTTAATAAAATGCATAAATACAGAGGAACAAAGTGGAAGGTAACTCTATTATGAATTTGCTCGATACAAAACTGAAGTCTACAACTCTACGTTTCATCAAACTGAAACTCAATACATCAACTTCTACTAACTATCTATGAAGCCTCTACTAGTACTGACCATGGGTAGCTGGGTCATGACTCCCAACTACCCAACTCAATACGACTGAATAAGGAAAATACAACACTTTTTTATTATATCACTGACTCGTGGCCCTGAATCGAAAGGGGCCCATCACCTGATGACTGAAAGTTGTGAACTGATTGGACATGGTACATGCGCTACAATCTTGTACCTACATTATGAGAGAATGTAGCACATAGACATATATGTGAATCAGTACTTTAAGGATGTACTGAGTATGTGGGGGTGAATGCATATGTATAAAATAGTGTCAATCTTCTTCAATCAAGTGATGCATGCAATATGGGATGACTCACATGGCTTGAACAAATATAAAATGTAAAGCTCATAAATCATGTAGGATGAAGCATGTAGCACAGATCTTGTGAGTCATCATACTTTAACTTGAAATCACAAATCTCCTATTACTCTCAATACTCAAGGGATAAAGGAACTTTACACGATACTTTCAAATCATTCATATGTCTCATGGAGAGTAAAAATTCATCAAGCTTTAGGGAAAATCATTCTATCTCAAATGGGAAAAACATTCTAGTTTATGGAAATAACTTATCTCTATCTTGTGCATGAACATGAATTAGGATCATGGAACAGAAATGTAAACATGAGCAGGTATTGGGACAACTAAAAGTACTGAAATGAGATTGGGTCAAGCATCAATCTTTCTCAAAGCTATTCTACCGCTCACTGGTACGTCTACTAAAATCTTAAGGTCTGACCCGATCACTAACTCTATCATCTCCCCCTTAGACATAAGCCATCACTCCAAGGTGGTAAACTACCACATAAACTCTGGTCTGACTATCATCACCTTGCTCTAGAGTCAGGGATATAACAATCCACATAAACAAAAAAACTTGGCTCAAATAACTGCACTTCAAAATGTAACACATCAAAATAATAACCACACAACAACAACAGACCCAATATATTCCCACATAAGTGGAGTCTTGGGAGGGTAGATTGTACGCAGTCCATACCACTACCTTTAAAAAATTAGAGAGACAGTTTTTGATAGACCTCCGGCTCAAGATAGAAAGGTAGTATACAAAGGCTTCAAAAACATAGGACACCATAAAACAACATAGGTACGACATCCACAACGAATTGCACATTGTCAAACCGAGGACATCGAAGCCCACCTAATTACCGTCTACGACTCATCCATTCCCTTAGCCCTCTATCCTAATGTTTTTTCTCTAAATCTTCCTATCCAGGGTCATGTCCTCAGTCAGCTGCAACTACGCCATATCACGCTCTATCACATCACTTCCCAAAGGGTAATGCCAACTCATAAAACTACCTCCTGAGATACACATCATTCGTCTATATCCCCAATAGGCATCATTTACTACTTAACGCTTAGAACGGGCACCTCCAAATCTCTGATGGACCACACCACTCCTACCATAGTCTATCACTATATCGCCTATAACTTATGTTTGTAGACCATTAGAATCAAATCACGCAGAACATATTCATTTATAACTCCTTAACTTAGCTATCATAGACATCATTCACTATCTCCCTAGTCCCACCTAGCAACTCAGCGCCACTACTAACCAGATAATATGCAATAATCCTCGAGGAGCAATGCAACCTCAAGGAACCTTGGGCCCACTTCTACAACATACATACAACATCGAACTTGATTATGAACCAAACAAACTTAGTCCCTTACACACACTGTTTAAGCCTATTAGATCACTTCCCTCTAACTAGTACCATCAAATAAGAAGTCATCTCCTCCACTTTTATGACCACAATAATTCAAACTTAGTGTCTAGCGCTAATCTCACTTGGACGTTATGAAATAAAACATCAACAATACTCAAAAACTGCATGCCCACTCAAACTTCATAACCAACAATAATCGATTGAAATCACACGGCCCCTCTTATTTCCAATTTATCAATACATTCTTTTTTTACACATCATTACTATCCACCTATTTATACATCCCCAGATTAGTTCATAACCTTATAAGTTTCGACCAAACCCCATCTTACAACTCTCAAGGACGCCAAAATTAACTATACCCATCCACTAAGTACTTTCATCAATAACTCAAACTTTCCAATGAAACAATCATCATCAACAACTCTTTTCACACCCCAAGAAGCAATATTTCCCAAACAAGCAAGGACATAGCACTTCATTCCTAGCCTAAACATACAACAAAATTCAGCTATACATATAAACATATAAATTCAATAGTTGGCCCTTACCACTTTTCTTGTCACCTCTACTCTAAACCCCCTAGTTTCTACAAACACAAGAATAACAAGACGCACAAAAAGTTGCTAGTGGATTAAAATAGGCCTCACACGTCTCCACTAGACTTTGGTTTTGTGTTTTGAATAAGAAAATAAGATAAACAACAAAGCAACTATGCTAGTGAATCGAAAGAGCCCCACACGACTTCACTAGACTTGATTTTCTTTTCAAAAACATAATGATAATAAGATTACATATTTGTAGAGATAGAAACATGACACACAACATTTAATGATCTACGAATGCACATCTTATTCTGTCTCACTTGTAAGACCCATAAGAGTACGTTAATAACTGTAAACATGAGGGACTCATGACACACTAGAAGGCCCTTATCAAGCCACTCTGAAAGACCTCTGCAGCATATTACTCACTAATTTGAGAACGTTATCTGGGAGGGAACTGAAACTTAGAAATAATAATATCTAAAGAATTATACATGGCTAAGAAATCATAGTTCCACATCATAGATTCTGAGGAGGAATCTGAAAGTACCTCTGACTTAGGCTTAGTGCTTGACTTTTATGAATCATGAATAATGCACTTCAACCATCGGAACTCAAAAATACTGATGGGATACTTTTTAACTCGATTACAATTCCACTACTATCTGTAAAGATTCAAGCATGACTATTTTCGATACCTTGAAAATATTTCCTAAATGCCTTGTAGCCTCTGGAAAAAAAGTACAGATGTCTCTGTACCATTCTGCAAGACTCTGCTAGACACGGCTTCATAGACCCCCTCGGATACTTGAACCTTGTGCTCTAATACCAAGTTTGTAACGACCCGAAATCACCCCTCGAGATGCTACACGATTCCTAGGGTCAAAAGTGACCCTAAGGTAACCCTTCACTTGGCATAACTCATAAATAAACGAATAAAATGCATAAATCCAGAGGAATAAAGTAGAAGGTAACTCTATTATGAATTTGCTCGATACAAAACTGAAGTCACAAGGTTATAACTCTACTTTTCATCAAATTGAAACTCAATACATCAACTTCTACTAACTATCTATGAAGCCTCTACTAGTACTGTCCATGGGTAGCTGGGTCATGACTCCAAACCACCCAACTCAATACGACTGAATAAGGAAAATACAACACTTTTCTATTATATCACTGACTCGTGGACCTGAATCGAAAGGGGCCCATCACCTGATGATTGGAAGCTATGAACTGATTAGAAATGGCACATACGCTACAATCTTGTACCTACATTATGAGACAATGTAGCACACAGACGTATATGTGAATCAGTACTTTAAGGATGTACTGAGTATGTGGGGGTGAATGCATATGTATAAAACAGTGTCAACCTTCTTCAATCAAGTGATTCTTGCAATATGGGATGACTCATATGGCTTGAACAAATATAAAATGTAAAGCTCATAAATCATGTAGGATGAAGAGTGTAGCACAGATCTCGTGAGTCATCATACTTTAACTTGAAATCACAAATCTCCTCTTACTCTCAATACGCAAGGGATAAAGGAACTTATCTCAATGCTTTATGAAAATATTATAACAAGAGAAGATGATTTTATTTAGGAAAGTAACTCACATCAAGAAAATACCTTGATTAGGGAACATTTTTGCAATTCAACCATTTATAAAAATAGACTATAGGGAAGGAAAATAAGTTTTTGATCTCAAAGTTCAAAAGGCAAGGGAGGTTCTTGTAACCAACCTAAACCATGCGAGCTACATGGAGTCCAACATTTTGTCCTTCTAAGGAAGAGATCCTACATTGGGGAGGAGCGTCATACTCTTGCCAAGGAGTATAACCTAGGTCTAGTGATCACTAAATTAAACTCGGCCTCGGGAACACTCATAATAATAATATAATCAGCCTCAGGCTCACATCCTATGGTGGCATGTAGTTTTGGGGGTAAGAAATTGTAGTAACTTACTCGCTCGGTGCTAAATACTACTCCCTTTAGATTATCTGTGCTCATCTCATAAGAATCCACTTTTAGAATAATCACATGGTTCACCACGAACCCAATAATCAAATCAAAAATCTCATATAGTGAAGTGTATTTCAAAGCTCAAGGACCATTAGGTCAATTCATTTCTCAATCATCTCAAAATACTCAAAACATGGGTGCTCATAGCACAGGAGTTCATAATTTCACAAGTCTCAAATAGAGCTTACTAACCCATAATTCAATATCAAGTTAAAGCTTATCAAAAGCATAATATATAGCATATAGATTCATAAATCATGTGGAAATCTGGGAATTTTAGCAATTTACCTCAAAATCTCAATATAGTCATATGCTTCAATATCTCAAACATTTCAAATATTAGCTTCTCAAGGGAAATATCAAGATAATGTATTCAATAATAATGTGTGAAAACCCCTAATTCAAATTCATATAAAAGCCTCATAGATTTCAAGAAATTCATGATGTAAATAGCCTTTTGGGCACAAGGGTGAAAGGGTTACCCTTGTTCAAAACCCCACATACCTTGAATTAGATGCTTTGGATGAACTCTCGCTTTTGGAACTCTATTTGTACTCTTGAATGAGGGTTCTTGAGGCCCTTGACTTAGGAACTTTGATTCTTGACTCAACTTAGAGAATCCATGGAGGATTCTTGAGATTCTTTGAAGAGGCTTTGGATACTTAGGGCTTATGTTGAGAGAAAACTTGAGAAAACCCTTATAAGATGCTTGCAAATGGCTTTGATTCAGTGTTTTCATGATTTTATAGGCTTGGAAAAGGTCCAAAATGCCCTTTTTAAGCATCTATGAAAAATTGGAAAATTAAATTGGAACCCGATTTCACTAGCCTCCACAACGCGTCACTTATCACGGAGGCTCACTAGAAAATAACAATTGGGAATTTGGGCTTTTCTGTGATGCGCCATTATCTCGGAGTCCCATTGGTTGGGACCTGGAATAACTCTGCGATGCTCCACTATCGCAGAATTCTACTAGAAATTGACAATTGCTAAATCAACCATCTCTGTAATTCGCCACTCACTCAAATGATGCAATTTTATGACTAAGGCTTAAATTAGTCATAACTTCTTACCCAAGTGTTGGATTTAGGAAAATCTTATAGCGATGGAAAGCTTATTCAATGCTATACATGACAAAAATTTGATATTAGGGATATTCCACACGGTTCAAAATATTTCACACTTGGGAAGACACCTCTCAAACCTTTTTAAGGTTGGAAATGCCCTTCAATCGACACACTCTAAGGCCCAAATGATGAGGGAATTTTGCAGGGTGTTACAGCTTGATTAATCATAGATTAGAATAAAGAACCCTTTGCCATAAAACTTATCATATTACTTAGCATTTGGGGAGATATTTCCCTCTTAGACCCTTGTAGTAGCTTTATGCCCTTATTTACCATAGTTGTCAGGTTATTGTGTTAATATTATAATGGATTGCATATTATGAGTCGGAGGCCATGATTACCATACCAGTTGAGCACCAAGTTAGTATTTTGTCCCTTATGAGGATGTCGTTGTGGTTTACAAGTTCTTATAGTTGAATTTTTAGGATACTAGTGATGGTATGCATACTTTTAGGCTCATTTACATTTACTTGGTGGTATGATGCCAACCCAAACCTTGATTTTACTACAATTTTCTAAAAAAGTTTTTATTCCCATTTTCCACTTTTAAAATGAATTCCTTCACGATGGGAATCGAACCACCTTATTTAATGATTTATGAGTTTTTGAACTAAATGTACTATTTTTCTAACTAAACTGAAGACTCGTCCATTATTAACCCACTATTTTATCACTACTATTTAATCGATTGAGAGATACTTCAATCCTTTCTACGTAATTATGTAGATTTAGTCCCAACGGTGATCTCAGACATGGATTTTTAAATTTACAGTTTTTTAGTCAATGTTTGAGTCTGTGCACTTATTATTATTATTATTATTATTACTATTATTATTGTTGTTGTTGTTGTTGTTGTTGTTGTTGTTGTTGTTGTTCTTATTATTGTTATATATAAGGTCTTAATAGGTGGTATGTATTATGGTGGTTATTGAAAGTCTCGGTTTGGCACAAGACAGTGTATATGGATATCTCGAGTCTCCTATAGTCCCTTCGTCCATGAGCCATAGTTTCAGAGAAGTATGGTCGCAATATGTCCTGCCTTTGCAAGCTACTGAGCTGGAGAATGTGTATACAATTGGTATATTTGTCATTCGTATTGAATATTAGTTACTATTGGTATATGTGCATTCATTCATATGCATTATCAATCAAAAGTATGATATTTTGGTGCTTATATATTTTGGCCTTATGGGAGTTGTATAGGTATAAGCTATGATTGTTGCTTACTGAGTGTTTTCTTGAACTTTTTGGTCATTTGGGAGTCCATGGGTGTTGTTTTTCTAGACTAGCTAGTTACTTTATTGTTGGTTTATGGTTAGTTTATGGAAGGATGGTTATGGACTATTAACCGACATTGTCAGTACATTTATTATTGTTTATTTGTCTCTATTATTGGTAATTTACATTATTGATAGGTTACCTCATTATTAGTCATCCTTTGATTAGAGGCTTGATTACGCTAGTATTAGCTTTCCTATTTGGTTAGGATACCTTGAGATGTTAGGTTGGCTCCCTCAGGTTATTATCTTCTAGTTTAACCCTAAATATATGTGTGTGTACATACATGGTATTATCGTATATCTCTCTCTTTCCTTATCTTATTATATTGAATATGTATCCTTTGGCCTTGTATTATTACTATATCTCCTTCTTTCACTCTTTGTTTGTATATTTGCTAGGGATATATAGTATCTCATTCTATCTTTTTATTCCCCCTCCTGAGATGACAATGTTGACAATATATATATTCTAAGGGTCTTAAATCCTCAAAATAGTTAAAACAAGGATGAACAAACAACCAAATATGATAAAAAAATTCAAAAAAAATCAATTCATAATGATAGCAAACATGTTCTTGTCTTTAACCCCGAAAATAGTGCGTTTAGCCACTAATAGACATAATAAAAATCCAAATACTTTAATACATTATTAAATATATGAATGAACCAATTAAAATAGAGAGAGACCCTCAAATTCGTGTTGAGCAGCCTCCACTAGCTCTCAAAGATGTCCAAAAGTGTCAAAGGTAATTACAAAGTGTGCAAAGTGTTCTATTTATAGAGAGGGAATTTTTGTCATATGTGAGAAATGGTCTGCATCACGTTGGATATCTCATGGAGTGAATGGAACATCATGGTAGATATATCATGGATAGATCATTTCGGGTAATTAGAAATTGTGTGGAGGGAGTGGCGCATTGCGGCCCATATACGAAGGCTCACTGGAAATTGCCTCTTGACGCCCATATTCTTCTAAGTGTTTCTCCTTCCATTCCTTGCCTTTTAGTGTTGTTTTCCTTTGGTTTCCAGTTTTTATATAAAAAAAAAATATCATCTCATCACACATCCTACTTGATCAAACACAAAATATTAGAGCTCAAAACAATACATCATTACAAAGATTAAATAAAAACACGAGTTAAGATCAGGCTTGTCCACATGGACCTTATACTTATTGTTCCGACTCTTGACTTGATCTAATAGAACTTTGCACATTAAAAACAAGTTTTTACACATATAATTAAACAATAAATAAGCTTAGGAACTCAATACATCCACTAGAATCCATCAAAAACAACTAGAATAACACCTAGCTCAAGCTAGTCAAACTAGTTTTCTCATCTAGACTCTAAATGATCAATTTAAACCCAAACTTGTTTCAAAACACCTTTAAACATTGTAATTCACTACATAAACACTTAGATGATTTTTTATATCATTATGAACACATAAATAACACAAGTCCTGAAAACAAGGCTAAATGGTTAGGAAAGCAACACTAAAAGTACATAAATACACCCAACATCACCACCCCACACTTAAAGCCTTGTTCGTCCTCGAACAACTCTTTACTCTAAGCATCATAATCTTAGGAGACTCCCCACTTTTACTACATTCAATAAACTCTATCGATTACTACAATGACTACACAAAATGCAAGTTTCTATACTAAGCATGTTACACGCACAAATGAAAGCTTAAGAATACTACTTCAAAACATCCGAGCCTCAAGAATTGACTCACCTAGTTGTCTCACTTATGTCTATCATTCAATCAAAGACATCATATAATTCACCAAACTATGATCAAACATATGCCCTTACAACAATAGAGTTACCCATAATCAATTAGAATCATGAAATTTATAACACAATCGGTACAAAAATCATATTAAGCTCACTCTCACAAAGAATTCACAAGTTACACATAATGAACCATAGGCTTGCCCTTAGTGTACTACTCCACTAGTATCAGAATGATGAAGCTTAGGATCAAATAGGTAGGCTAAGAGACCGGTATGAACTATTCTGGCCAGTAATAGTGACTATCTTCCCTAAGTGCTTAAATACATCACATTATTAAATTAAGACCAATCTCTAACAACCAACTTACACCACTTTTGTCTACCCTTATCTTTTATTTTTACCCCATCTCATTAAGCTCATTCACAAACACTATAGTGGGAGTATTCTATGCATAACTTATTCAATTTGAAGAAATTTTTTATTCTTTTCACTACTCAACTCCCAACCGCCACATATCAATTTTTTTTGAAAACCAATACATATTACTTAGGGGATTCAATTTACACCTTTTTCTTTATAAATTTCCAACTCCTGAACTTAATTAGATCTCAACTAAAGTTCTTACAAGATTTGAATCAAATTATGGTCAATCAAATAAGAGAATCAGGCTACATATGAGGCTGCCAAAATAAAAAAGCTAAGGGCTCAATGAGGGTTAACTAGGAATATGCACTAGGGTGGGTAAAAAGAAGGTATGATACAAGGCTATCAGAGAAATGTCTATATCATCTCCTAAATCCACATTCTTTATTTCACTTTGTATACACACTAGGAAATTTCTAGAAATCATATGCAACAAGGAATAACAACAACCTTACTCGCACATAGCACATGCTCAACTATAGTAGGACCATCACACACTCTTAATCAAAAAATTACATGAATTAAATTACTAAGCCGACTAGTATACGAGTCCTAAACATGAGCCTTGGATTCTAAAAACTAGTCATTTACAGAATCAACATGCTCTTTAGAACCAAAACATGTGCATCATACAGTCGACTATAGCACCAACAAGAACAACTTACTTAATCCTAACACAAACAATTTAAAATTATTCCTAACTCAAAGAATTCAAACACCACACATCCTAGATTAACCTTCTTAGTTTATTTAGAGGTCTTTCATTAAGCTCTTTACCACTCCTCAAAATGATTGCCATGACTTGTTTAGGATTTTTAGTATCACTTGGCAACCCAACTTGAGGCCCGGTATGTTGTTCCTACTATAGCTGACCAATTTGAAACTCTAAGTTCCTTATGTTCATTTGTTGAATTTTCATCTCTGGCTATTGACTTTTCATAGCTATTGCCAACTGTGCTTGACCAGCTATAAGTTGTTTCAGTATCTCTTCCATATTGCTTGAGGCCTAATTTTCTTGTGCCTATGATTTCTAAAATTGTTGTTGGTTATTCCATGAGATATTTAGTGGTTGAGTATTCCACTTTTGATTGTAGGAATTACCATAATTCGGCCTCTAAACATTGCCCACATACATCATGGACTCAGGATTTACAGCACAAATAGCTGTTAAATACCTAATATTACCATAAACCTCACACCAACCTACAGTCTATTGGATTGCATTAACTATGGCTGCAGGCTATGTAACCCCCAACTTCATATTGCTTATTTGATTCTGTAGAGCAGCAAGCTGAGTGGATAAGGCAGAAAAAATTGTGTACTTCTAACACACCTGCAACCTTCTTCGTAGCATTCCTTGAGTTCGAATGCCACTCAAGATTACCTTATGCAATTTGGTTCAACAAGGTATACAACTCATCATACATCATCTTTATAGCTTGACCTTTTGTAGTAGAATCGAGCAAATTTTTTGTGTTATGGTCAAGTGCCTCAACAAAAGTATGAGTTAATACCTCATTAAACTATTGATTTTATGGACAATCCCAAAAAAGAGCTTTGAATCACTCCCAAGTATGATATAAATTCTTATCAGGCTTTTGTTGGAAGTACACAATCTCACTGTGAAGTATCCTAGTCTTGCTAGAAAGAAAGAATCGGATGAGGAATCTCCGATCTAAGTCACCCCATGTACTGATTGAATTTTCCATTTTAGCATTCAACCACTTCTTTGCTTCCCCTAATAGTGAAAAGGGGAATAGTGTCAAGCCTCACATAGTCAGCTGACACACCTGTAGGGGTGAATGTATCACTAATCTCCAAAAAGTTCCACAGGTGGACTTGTGAATCTTCATGCAAAAGGCTGGTAAACTGTCCACTACTGATCAGAAATTGCACCATATTCTTCTTCAGCTCAAAATTACCTTCAGCAATCGGTTTCTAAAAATAGAAGGTAAAATTTATCGAAAGTGGGATTGACACTTCTCTAACTGTCCTACGGTCTGGTTGTTCTTCATCCATGAGAGCAAGATTATCTTGGTCTTCTTCAATTTAAAGATTACGGGGGAGAAAGATTGTTTTTCTCTTTCATTGATGGAAGCGTTGCTCGGGTTCGAAGCTTGGTTCAACCAAATCCCTATCCCTTACCAGCTTACTAATCTATAAACCTTTTTCTTGTAAATACAAAACCAAGACCAAGTATAAAGCACCAAAGAAATCTAAAAATTAAAAATAAAAATAAAATAGTTTCCAAATTACAAGTCCCGAGCAACGACGCTAAAAATTTGTTACGCCCAAGTGCACGCACAAGTATACATGGCCTCATAAGTAGTAAAGTGTCCATTTTACAAGCCAAGTATCGATCCCACAGGTACCAGTGTTAAGCAACTATCAAATTCCTGTTCAACTATTTAAGATTAAAATGGTGCAACATAACAAATAGAGTTTTGAAAGTTATAAGCTAATTGTAGAGTAAACAGTGCATAAAATAAAGACTTGAGACAGTAAATGGATGAAAGACCAGGGTTAAGGCACTTCGAACAATAGTACTATGCTAATGAACTTAATTCATTAGATGGATTTTTTTGGTTATTGATTCGTAGGGTTTATCGCATGATCATAGTCTCCCGAACTTTAATCGTGTACCTAACTTTGACATTACAACTACATCATTGAGCGGGGATGTAATAATCCATTTAGGTGTTTAAATCTATCATCCTACATGTGATCCAATAAAGGCTTTTAGGTACATCCCTATCCTAGATTCTAATTCAAATTCCTTATTTTATAAAAGAATAAGAACCTTACTCTATTCACCCTCTCGTTTTATCTTTCTATTCACCTTCCCGAGATCATAAGGTCGATAATATATATATTCTAAGGGTTTCAAATACTCAAAATAGTTGAAAAAAAGGATGCAAAAACAACCAAATATAATAAGAAATCCAAACAAATTCAATTCAAAATGATAGCAAACATGTTCTTGGTCTTAACCCCGGAAGGCGTTTAGCTACTAATAGACATAATCGTAATACAAATACTTGAATATACGATTAAATAGATGAATGAACTAATTAAAAAGGATTAAAACCCTCAAATTCGTATTGATCATCCTACACAAGCTCCCAAATACATCCAAAAGTGTCCAAGGTAATTACAAAGTGTACAAAGTGTTCTATTTATAGAGGGGGATTTTTATCGTGTGTGAGAAATGGTCCATGTTGCATTGTCTATCTCATGGAGAGAGTGGAACATCATGGTGGATGTAGCATAGAGAGATAAATATTGGATATTTGAATCACGTGGAGGGAGTGGCGTATCGCGGCCAAACCGCGTAGGCACTCTGGAAATTGCCTATTGACTCCTATATTCTTCTAAGTGTTTCTCCTTCCATCCCTTGCCTTTTGGTATTGTTTACCTTTGGTTTCCAGCTTGTACTTCATAAAAATATCATCACAATCAACTCACCATGCATCCTACATGATCAAACACCAAATATTAGATCTCAAAACAACACAACATTCACAACGATTAACTAAAAACACGAGCTAAGACTAGGCTTGTCCACATGGATCTTTAACTTATTGTTCTGACTCTTGACTTGATCCAATTGAACTTTACACATTACAAACAGGTTTTTACACATATAATTACAAAATAAATAACCTTTGAAAATTAATACACCTAGTAGAATCCATCGAAAACAACTAGAGCAATACCTAGCTCAAGCTAGTCAAACTAGTTTTCTCGTCTAGACTAAAAATGATCAATTTAAGCCCAAACTTGTTTGAAAACACCTTTAAACATTGTCATTAACTACTTAAACACTTAGTTTCTTATTTATACCATCATGAACACATAAAGAACTCAATAAGTCCTCAAAACAAGGCTAAATGAGCTACGAAAGCAACACTAAAGTGCATAAATACACCCAACATCACCACCCCATACTTAAAGCTTTGTTCGTCCTCGAACAACTCTTTACTCTAAGAATCATAAGCTGAGGAGACTCCCCATTTTTAATACACGCAAGACACTCAAGCTAGTACAATAATGACTACACAAAATGTAAGTTTTTATACTAACATGTTGCATGCACAATTGAAGGCTCAAGAATACTAGTTCAAAATATCCGAGCCTCAAGAATTGACTCACCTAGTTGGCACACTCATGCATATCGTTCAATCAAAGACATCATACAATTCACCTAACTATCATCAACATGTTCCCTCACAATAAGAGAGTTACCCATATAATCACTTACAATCATGCAATTTATAATAGAATTGGTACAATAATCAAATTAAGCTCACTCTCACAAGAAACTCACAAGTTACACATAATGACCATAGGTTTGCCCTTAGTGTAGTACTCCACTAATATCAGAATGATGAAGCTTAGGATCAAATAAGTCTTTAATGTTGGTAATATATTCTAAGGCATGGGTAGGAACTATTCTTGCTAGTAATAGTAACTATATTTTCTAAGAGGTTCAATACATCATATTTTTCAATTAAGACCAAACTCTACCAACCAACTTACACCACATTTGTCTACCATGATCTTCTATTTTTCATCCTATCTCATTAATCTCACTCACAAACACCATAGTGGGAGTATTCTATGCATAACTTATTTAATTTGAAGAAATTTTTTATTGTTTTCACTACTCAACTCCCAACCCCCACACATTAATTTTTTTAACACCAATAGCTATTAATTAGGGGCTTCAATTTTCACTTTTTTCTTCTTAAATTTTCAAATTCTTAACTTAATTAGATTTCAACTAAAGTGCTTAGAAGCTTTGTATCAAATCATGGTCAATCAAAGAAGGGAATTATACTATATATGAGGCTGCCAAAGAAAAAGCTAAAGGCTCAATGGGTGTTAACTAAGATTATATAATAGGGTAGGTAAAAAGAAGTTATAAAACAAGGTCATCAAATAAATACCTATATCATCTCCTAAACCCATAATCTTTAGTTTATTTTGTATTCACAGCAGGCAAGTTCTAGACATCACATGTAACAAGGAATACACAACAACCTTACACATACATGGCACATGCTCAACTTAAGTAGGATTATCATAGACTCTCAATCAAATAATTACATAAATTCAATCATTAAACTGACAAGTGCATGAGTCATAAACATGATCCTAGGAGTCTAAAATGTAGTCAATCACACAATCAACATGATCTTTACAACCAAAAAACTTACATCGTGCAGTCAACTATAGCACCAACAAGAATACCTCACTTAATCCTAACACAAAGAATTTAAAATTACTCCTAAAAGTGGAAATTTCCCACCCCACACTTAAAAATTTACTTTGTCCCCAATGTATACTTTAAAAGTAGAGATAGAAATACTCCCTAAGGCCTCTAGGCCTAGCTAGTAACATCTTTACATATTAAGGGAATCCAGGGACCCCACACTTAATCTTCACCATGCTCCTTAGCTCAGATTTCCAATACTCAGACTTCCCATAAAACTATGACTCAACAAAAACAAAAACTAGTGAAGTAAAAACTAAAAATTGAAAAAAAAAAATAAAACCTACCTTAACTTAACTTAACTTGGGCTGCCTCCCAAGAAGCTCTTGATTTAGTGTCGTAGCACCACCCTCATCAACTTAACCATTTTCTTTCATCATCTTCCTCACACTCAGATGCCATATTCTTATTCATTTCTGACCTCTTGAGTGTGAACTCTTAAGGTCAACATCTTTCTCAACATTGCCCTTTCAGGCTCATCAATTTAAATTATGTTGGGATTAGGTATTAGAGGCTAGGCCATATTAATATGGAAGTCTGAAGACATCTTTTTTAAAAAAAAAACTCCACCACCCTATGCTTATCCTCTTCAATGACAATAATCATGCACAAATCTTTGTAGTGTGATAGTGTCTTGAGTTGTTTATATAATTTGAATACTACCTTTTCATCATCCAACCTCGTTATGAGGGTTTCCTCTCTCACATTAATCAATTCTCCTCCCGTTGCTAAAAATGGACGTCTTAATATGATTGGTACTCTTTCATCTTCCTGGAAACCTAAAACAATAAAGTCAACATAAATAATAAACTTACCAACCTTGGGGAGAATATCCTCTATGATTTCTTCAAGATGGGATAGGGTCCGGTCTGCCAACTGGAATATCACGGAGCTCGATCTCTATTTCCCTAGGCCTAAGGTGTTGAACCAAGAGAGGGGCATCAAATTAATCTACACGTGTCAAAGAACTTCTTAAAGCATGCATAATCTTTTGCCTTTATATGCTTCTGTGGTAAAGGTAGTGGTTGGATCTTTTTTACCTCTTTAGCAATTTTTTCTATCGAGTACTCAGACTTTCTCAAATTTTAAGAAACTTTCTTAGAATACCTTTAGGGGAATCAACTTTGCATCAACCTTGTTAGTTTTCTTTGAAGTTCCTTCATTAATCTTTTTACCACTCCTCAAAGTGATTGCCATGACTTGTTTAAGATTTTCAGTATCACTTTGCAACCCACCTTGAGGTCTAGTATTTTGTGCCTGTTGTGGCTAATTAATCTGTAACTCCAAGATCCTTGTGGCCAATTTGGCTCTTTATCTCTAGGTATTTACTTGTAATATCTAATTCCAACTATGCTTGGCAAGCTATAAGTTGTTTCAGCATCTCTTCCATATTGCTTTTGGCCTAATTTCCTTATGCCTGTGGTTGTTGAAACTGTTGTTGGTTGTTTCATGACGTATTTAGTGGCTGGGTCTTTATTTTTGATTGTAGGCATTACCATAATTCGGCCTCTAAACATTTCCCACCTATATTACAAACTCAAGATTTACAGCACACATAGCCGCTGAATGCCAACTATTACCATAAACCTTACACCAACCTGCAGGCTCCCCAACTTCATATTGTTTATTTCATTCTGTAGAGTAGCAAGCCGAGCAAATAAGGAAGTAAAATAATACAGTTTCAACATACCTACCACCTTCTTCATAGTATTCCTTGAGTCTGAATGTCACTCAAGATTACCTTGTGTAATTTGGCTCAATAAGGTATACAACTCATCATACGTCATCTCTAGATCTTGACCACCTGCAGCTGAATTTAGCAAAATATTTTTGTTATGGTCAAGTGCCTCAATAAAAGTATGATCTAATACTTTATTGGACTGTTGATGGTGTGGACAGTCTTCAAAAAAAGCTTTGAATCGCTCTCAAGCATGATATAAATTCTCATCTGGCTTCTTGTTTGAAGCACTCAATCTCACTGCAAAGTCTCATAGTCTTGCCAAATGAAAAGAATCAGATGAGAAATCTCTAGTATAAGTCTTCCCAGGTAGTGATTGAATTTTTCAGCTCAGTATTCAACCACTTCTTTGCTTTCCCCAACAGTGAAAAGGGGAATAGCATCATCCTTACATAGTTAGTTGACAAGCACGTAAGGATAAATGTCTCATTAATCTCTAAAAAGTTTTGCAGGTGGACTTATGGGTCTTCATGAGAAATCCCAGTAAACAGTCTACTACTGATTAGAAGTTACACCATATTCTGCTGTAGCTCAAAATTACCTTCAGCAGATAATTTCTGAAAAGGAGAGGTAAAATTTGTCGAAAGTGGGATATCCACTTCTCTAATTGTCTTGTGGGATCAACTTCTTCAAACATTAAAGCAAGATTATCTTAGTATTTTTCAATTTTCAAATTATGGAGGTGAAGGATTGCTTCTCTCCTTCATTAATGGAAGCGTTGCTCAGATTCAGGTCTTGGTTCAACTAAATCCCTACCCTTGCAAGCTTACTTTTTTGTAAACCTATTTCCTACAAATACAAAACCAAGACCAAGCATAAAAAACCAAAGAAATCTAAAAATTTAAACTAAAAATAAAATAGTTTCCAAATTACATGCCCCCGACAATGGCGCTAAAAACTTATTTCGTCCAAGCGTACAGACAAGTGTACGTGGCCTCAAAAGTATTAGAGTAGCCCTTTAAAAAGAAAAGTATCAATCCCACAAGGACAAGTGTTAAGGAACTATCAAATTCCAGTTCAATTATTTAAGATTAGAATGGTGCAAAGTAACAAATAGAGTTTTGAAAGTTATAAACTAATTATAAATTAAACAGTGTGTGAAATAAATACTTGAGACAATCAATGGATGAAATCCTAGGGTTAAGGCACTTCGAATAATCATACTACACAAATGAACTTCATTTTTTAGATTGCTTATCTTGGTTATTGATTCATAGGGTTTATCGCATGATCATGGTCTCATGACCTTTAATTGTCTACCTAACTTGGACATTACAACTATATTGTTGAGTGGGGATGTAATAATCCATTTAAGTGCTTAAAGTTATTTTCCTACATATGAACCAAGCAAGGCTTCTAAGTACATCCCTGTCCTTTATGCTAATTAAAATTCCTTCTTTTATAAAAGAATAAGAACCTTACTCTATTCATCCCCTCGTTCTATCTCCTATTCCCCCTCCCGAGGTCACAAGGTTGGCAATATATATATTCTAAGGGTCGAGAATCCTCAAAATAGATAAAAAGGAATTAACCAAAAATCAAATATGATAAGCAATCCAAATAAATTCATTTCATAATGATAGCAAATATGTTCTTTGCCTTAACCCTTGAAAGGGGTGTTTAGCCAATAATAGACATAATCGTAATTTAAATACTTCAATACATGATTAAATCTATAAATAAACTAATTAAAAGAGAGAAAAACCCTCAAATTTGTGTTTAGCAGGCTCCACAAGCTCCCAAAAACATCCAAAAGTGTCCAAGGTAATACAAAGTGTGCAAAGTGTTCTATTTATAGAGGGTGAATTTTTGTCATGTGTGAGAAATAATCCGCATTGCGTTAGATATCTCGTGGAGAGAGTGTCACGTCATGGCGGATATCACATGGAGATAAAAGCATGAGGTATTGAAAATAATGTGGAGGAAGTGGTGCATCGCGGCCCAAATGCATAGGCTCACTGGAAAATTGCCTCTTGACGCCTATATTATTCTAAGAGTTTCTCCTTTCATCCCTTGCCTTTTGGTATTGTTTTTCTTTGGTTTTCAGCTTGTATTTCATCAAAATATCATCATAATCATCTCACCACGCATACTACATGATCAAACACCAAATATTAGAGCTCAAAACAACACAACATTCACAATAATTAACTAAAAACATATAAATACACAATAAATAACCTTATGAAATCAATACGCCCACTAGAATCCATCAAAAACAACTAGAACAATACCTAGCTAAAGCTAGTCAAACTAATTTTCTCGTCTAGACTCTAAATGTTCAATTTAAACCCAAACTTGTTTGAAAACACCTTTAAACATTGTAATTCACTACTTAAACACTTAGATGCTTATTTATATCATTATGAACACATAAAGAACACTAGAAGTCCTCAAAACAATGCTATATAACCAAGAAAGCAACACTAAAGTGCATAAATACACCCAACATCACTTCCTATAGATCATAATACAAGTTCTCTCAATTGAAATGAGCACCGTACAGAGCATCTATGGATCAGAGATTTGCAGTGTGCTCTTTCTGTTTTGAGTATCCCTACTCTCCCTCATATTGATTAGATTTATCTTATTTTGTATTTTCAAGATGGTTTGTACATGTACATTTATTTTGAATTTCACTTTGTACTCTAATTATATTAGAAACTCTTGTACTAACTTCATGATGTCTTGGGTTTGTATTATATATTAGTCTTTTTACTTGATTATTTTTCGATGTTTCTTTTAATTCTCTTGATAGTCCGTTACTAGTTGTTCTGAATTATGGGTTAGGTTACCTACTGGTAGGTTATTGTAGGTTTCATTATGACCTAAGAAATTGGGTTGTTACAAAGAACAATGACTCTAACTAGAAAACAAGAACTGCATAGATAAGACTTGATAGGAAAAGGTTCTTTTATCGTTGTGTAGTTGACTCTCTCTCACAAACAAAAATACACAATTGATTTTTTTGTTGTTCAACCTTTTCTCTCTATTAGTGGATGTATCATCAACATCTAAATATCAATTTTTATAGAAGTATATTGTTTCTTCCTGTCTACAAAATTTAATATGGATTAGATCAAAAATCAAAGATTCCAATCAAGGATTAACTAAGTTCTTCATTCATATTGTTAACCAATATTTTTATCCTAATTTTAATTATTCCTATTTGTGTGAAAATATGGTATTGCATATTATTTCCTATTACTTATTTGTTGGATTACCCCTGATCTTAATTCATCAAGGAATTCTTCTAAGTACTTGTACTCTTAAGCATCTATAGGGTTAGCAAGAAGCCTAAGTGGATGGTAATATGTTTGTTTAGATGATTTTTTTGTGATTTATGGCTTTGTTTGAGAGAAATTATGGAACTAAATGTGTGAAATGATTTGATTAATTGTGTCTAGCTGAGCATTGACTTAAAGATCAAATAACGACATAAAAATTGAGTACCTCGCACTAATTGAGACTGTTAAAGCAATAAACTTCATACAATGTACTTGTTCGCAGGTTCATACCACATATATTGATACATGATATTTATTGTCCAATTGCCTTGATCCATTTAAATCATTATCTATTTTAAGGTTTTCATCTAATGGTTCCTGCTAATATATATTAAACATGTTGGGGAAAAATATCTTCTGTGATTGGTATGCCCTGGGTAAATATTTTCAGTAGGTCTAATGAAATTTTTGGTTGGTATAGGAACCTAGAAAATACCCCATGATTAATTGATCATGGATACACCTATTAAGTATGTGTTTATACTAGTTGCATTACATTAGCCATTTGCATTTCATCATATTATCATGATTCGTTGGTAGTTTAGAACTATTTTACTTGTCCTTGTGGTAGTAGCTAATTGTATTTATGAATGGATTTGAATTATTTGTCCTTGAAATTAGAGATTCTTATTATTCTTACCTGCGTGAACTTTTAAAACTTGAATTTTAAGCAAAAAAAGTCTCATTATGAAATACCCCAGATTTTTTGGTCCTTGAAAAATCCCTAAGCTTTGAGCTCACTGCCGAACCAATGACTAACCTTATGAGTCACAAGGTGTCCTTACGATCCATAGAAGTTAAATCATAATCTGACTAGTGAGTGGTTCCTATGCTACTATTTTGATTACGACTAGAGGTTACGAACTATAAAGGCTAACTATGAGTCATGGTGTCCAAACCATAGGGTGACAAATGTGTACCCAAATAGTTTTGTTTTGATTATTCCTTGGACCCTATGAGTCATAGTGTCTCTTGATGATTTGTATGGCATGAGTAGTAGGGTTACTATAGAGGGCCCCACGGCTACTGTCCAGACTATGAATCGTGGTGATAAGTCTTAGTGAGTCCTTACGATTTGTATAGTGACCCATAGTCATCGGTAATAATTATTCAGTCTTTTTACTAAGGGCACTTTGAAAATTTTCCTCTTTACCCACCTAGAACCTACGTACATAAGATACTTTGGGGCCATTATTTTTAGCACTTATCAATTGTAAACACTCTTTTAAACTCTCTCAAATTCCCCATTCAAAGGCAAGGTTAGGGTTTCAATAAATTAGTTATCTAGGACTCTAAGGGTGATTCTGTCTTCCAATTTCTTGGTGATTAAGGAATGTATCTCTCTCCCTAAACTTGTGTTTTCATTATTGCATGAATTGATTTAATATTCACATGGTTTTGAAGTTGGGTTTTGAATGATGGGTTGAGGATTTTGGACGTAAATTGTTTAAATGCTCTTCCTATGATTATTATGGATTTATTATGCATTGAATTGATTATTTGTGAACTCATTGAGGTGCATGTGAGTGATGAATTAAATAGGGGTACAAGAATTCCTTAAATTTTTAAACAATGGAACTAATGGTACAAGGATTTCCCAAAATAATTGGTTTTTGGTATTATAATTGATAAAAATCTCAACCCACTTGCATAATTGGTTTTGGAATGTGAATAGTATTTTGGCTTGGCATACTTTTCTTAAAACTAATGCATTGCATGAATGGCTAACAGATAAGAATAATCTTGAAAAACCTTGGGGGTTACAAGGATTCCCCCAAGAGAATAACTTTCTTGAAAACCTTGTGGGGTAAAAGGAATCCCCTAAGTTGATTTTAATAATAGATTTTGGGGTACAAGGATTTCCCAAAGTGTGGTCTTAATGACATTCTCTTATAAGCTATAGTCAGTATGATGATACCACTAAATGATACCTTAATAATACTCCTTAGACTAGTGAATGGGCTATGTGCAAATGCTTTAACTGGGCTTAAAGGGGATTGTGTAGCTAGCCATGAAGGTGGAGGTCCCGAGGGACTAATACTAGAAACTCACATTTGCTAACGTAAGGGTTGGTCTTAATGGTGGTGTGCTTACATCACTCTATATTTATATTAGTATCATTAGTGTCATAGGGTACAAGGAATCCCCAGCCTTCTATGATATCTCTGGTTCATTCAGCTAACATGCAATGGGGCCCGACTAGGTGATGAAAGATCAACCTATATAGCCCGTGGGTAGTTATTAGGACGGTCAAACTACACAATCCAGGTTAATAATTTAAATTTCACGCTAAGCCTTATTCCTTACCCCCAGCATGTGATATATTTAAATGTATAAGTATATTATTGTGTGTATTTGATTTTGACTGATTTTGAATTGTTGATCATGGAATTATTTTACCCCTTATTTCTTAGTTACATGTTAATGCTCAATCCGCTAACCATCTATGAACGTTATATCCCTACACGATATAGGATCTGCAGGCACTTCTACTTTTCCTACATAGTGATAGGATTTCCACGTTGTTTAATCATCTTAAAGTGGTGAGCCTACTTCTTCCAGAAGGTTATTTCTCCTTCATTTATCTATTATCACGGAATTTTGTTCGAACTTATTTTGGCTATCTTTGCGGGCATGTCCTGACTTGGATTGTTTGGTTTGGATTAGAGCTTTTGTGGATTACTGTGGATTAGGATATGCTATTGTGATTCCTTAGTACATCCTCATAATTGATTATTCCATCTTTTTATATATTCGGAATTCATCCGCTGTTAAGTGTGTTGTGTTCTTTTTTACTAGGCAACAGGTATGGTCTTCGATCCTCAGTGAACTTGAGATACCCGTCATAGCCAGAACTTTGTCGGATCGCAATAATGTTTTTATTAAAGCCTAGGTTTGGTGTCATTATGTGTCCACAAAGTTATGTCAAGTAGAGTCTCTTTTATGGATGTGTAGTACGCCACACTTATAAGGGAGAGACTACAAGACATTTAAGAATGTTTCCCTTCCTTGTGTTC
This sequence comes from Capsicum annuum, assembly GCF_002878395.1. Lineage (NCBI taxonomy): Eukaryota > Viridiplantae > Streptophyta > Magnoliopsida > Solanales > Solanaceae > Capsicum > Capsicum annuum. The sequence goes on from NC_061116.1 coordinate 152,344,941, forward strand.
TACTTTTGGGCTATAAAATCTATGATGTTGAAATCTCCTCTAATTTTTATTTGTTCTCTTTCAGATCATGCTTCCAAGAAAATCTAATGCCCATGTAAAAACTTTTGTCCCATCAAAGGACAATATGGATGGAACTCGTCCTACTTATGGAGTTTAGACCAAGTCTAAGGTCCTAGCTCCTGATTGTGCTATCCCTTGTAGAGTTCCACCAGTCCCTACCAATCCTTTTTGGGCTTCTCAAGTTGATGATTTTCATACCCCGCCACCCGAGGAGACATTCTACTGTCGAGTTTTATCGTTCTATTCATCTGTTGACCCAGTTGGTGACATCTTAAATTAAGTCAGTCGGGTCCTGCTAGTACTGTTGTAAGTTCTTATGAGGCTCAATCCTCTGACATTTATGTCTCTAAGGTTGAGTAGGATCCTCAAGGGTTCATAGATGAGATGGATAGGATATTTTGAGTTATGCATACTTCTGACTCTGAGGGTGTAGAATTTGTCGCGTACCAGCTGAAAGATGTGGCATATCAGTTGTATGAGGAGTGGTATTAGTCTAGGGGTGATAATGCAGAGATGGCATTGTGGAAAGATTTTTCTAGTGCTTTTTCGGATCGTTTCTTTCTGTAGGAGTTAAGAGATTCCTAAACTGAGGAGTTGTGAATCTGAAACAAGGTAGGATGAGTGTTAATAATGCTCAACTTACATGTTAATTTAAGTGCAAAATGGTCATTGTCAATATATTTATCCAACTTAGGAGTCAGGGTCGAATCCACGAAGAACAATGGGAGAGGCAATCAAGTTCAAGTTAATTTGAAATAATAGATACAAGTTAAATTCAAACCAATGGTACAAAAAGATAAAATATAGGGGAGACAAGTGTCTACACTAATGTTTCTTTAGGGTTTTTCTAGTCTAAATTTAGGGCTATAAAAAAATTAGAGTTCTAATAGTTATGCATCGATCTTGGGATTATGTGTTACTATGGGAATGACATGTGGGTGCTAGTAATCAACATCAATTTAGTAGATCAAATTTGGGTAGGTTCGGTTATAGATTTTGATGCTAGTCTTTCAACTAAACACCAAACTTCCACCCATTGATTCTTTCGAATACCTGACGGGTGTGTTTAACATTTGATTACCAAACATCAATTTAGGCATCCCTATTTCTAGGATAATACCCATGGTATAGTTAACTTCACAATCACTCTTATTTCTAAGATAGTAAAAATATAGCAAACTACACACTTTATTGTCTATCATTGATTTGGTCTCCACATCCCTCTTTCAATGATCATGTGAATTCCTAAAGTTCACCCAAAACCCTTCTTTCGAGTATGGCCTTGAGCTTTCTAGAGTTTAGATCTTTCACTCATCAAACTCATATGGGTATCACCCACAAATCCCAACCATGTTAGCATAGAAATGATAAAACTCATAATTATGAACTACCAAATAGAGGCTAATAATAACAACCCACACACACTTTAACACCTATTCACAGATAAACCCAAGAGAGAGATCTAGCTACAGATAAGATAAATAAGCATAGATATACCCATAATCTCCATTTAAATGACTTGTTGAAGCTTAAGTGAATGTTACTTGAAACTTTGTACTCCCACAAATCAACAATGGAAGTGAGTTATTCCTCTACTTAGAAGGTCTCCAATGTATTCATCACCGAAAATTTAAACAATATTTTTTTCTCGAAGTACGAAGGCTATGAACTCAAGTGCTAAACCTAAAAAATTTGGGAATATGGAATATCCTCCATGATGCTAGGGTTTGAGTCTTTTTTTCAAAATTAGGATTAGCCAGGTACATTTCTAGTTTTTCCCTTGGGCTGTTTTGTTTTGCTAAGTCGCGATCGTGTAGGTATGGCCGCGACCACGTCTATGAAACCACAGTTATCTTCTATGACCGCAGTTGATTGACTTTTGCTTAACTGCCATGATCGCAGTCGCCAGACCACGACCGTGGTAACTGAGGCTATCTCTTTTTTTAAGTATTCAGCTGTACTTTCTTGCTCCTTTTTGACCATTTTAAGCTTCAATCCATATATTTCTGTCTTTTCAATGCTATGCCTGCACAGAGTGGATATTAGTGTATTCACTCACAAATATGTCTCGTTTATTCATTCAATACAAGGCAATGTACACGAATGTTGAGTTCGAATGAGTGGTAAAACTACCACTCATCAACACCCCCAACTTAAAGTTTTTGCTTGTCCTCAAGCTACACTACCTATTACCATGACACAACAATTATCTATGCCCACACTTTATTCCTTAAAGATCACAATGACTACAACTTTAGTCACTACCACAAGTAGCTCATTGCACATAGGCTAAGCTAATTTCCACTACGCCTCTCATTATAAGATGCAACATTCAAGGATATATAAGACTTTAAAGAGCACCCAAGAAGCAAAAACCAATACTCTAGAAATGGCTCTTTTTTTACCATAATTAAGCTATACTCCATTTGTCTCATCATTCAAAAGGTGGAAAAATAACCTACCTCAACTTTTTTCACTTGTCAATCCTCACAGGAAACAAAATTCCACACACCAAGCTACCAAATATGCAACAAGGAAATTTAATTGCAAAAAACTCTCTTCTTCATAAATGAACTCGCTATGCAACAAGTGGCATACCATAGACTTGCCCCTATTTTCACTCACCGCTACAAAGAAAGTAAATGGTTGGAGATCTCAAAGGACTTTCTAAGCTTGTAACATAGGTTTTGATTACGGTAGGATATCATTTAGGTAACAACATTGCTACATCAATCCTTGAACATTTATGTCACCCTCCTCAATCTGCCTTTTTGACTATGGGCCACTCTTCTTTATTTTCTCTCTTTTATCAAGCCTATTTTTTGCTTCCTTTGTTCATCTATTTTTCTTTCTATTTCTTTTTCTTTCAATTTTTAGTCAATTTTTTCCTTTATTAGATCCTTTTTTTTTCTCTTTCTTTATTTTTAACACTTAGGCACATTTTGCATTTCACTAATACTTCGTAGCCCCACACTTCCTTCCATCAACTTTTACCACCCCAACTTAGGTTTTTAGCCGCAAGTTGAATTTTCAAGTTCAATGAGGGAATGGTTCAAAAGAGGGATAAAAAGAATGGTTCATGGCTTGTAATATGTTTGCCAAGAAAGGTTCAAAGACTTAAAAATGGGTAACTAGGGATCACAATTATACATGGGTAGGCTTTTTTTAGTTTAGAGTGGTTTCCAAAGTCACAAAAATGGCTTAAGATCATCTCTCCAACCATATACAATCAAAATTAGCTTTGAAAGACCAACAAGGCAAGTTCTAGATAACAAAATCATACAAGAGATGAATGCAAAATATCTCACCACATGTGGCATGCAAACTTTGCCAAGGGAGCTCAATTTGCCCCTCCCACTCTAGATAAAATTGGATCATCTATTTTTATTCAGAAGTCAAAAATTTACGAAGCCACAAAAAGAGAAAAAGATTTGTTACAACATTGCTCACGTCCATGCCCTTGATTTTCAAAAGTTTTGGATGAAAGGAATTGTTCATTTTGCATTAGCACGACGCACAATTTGCTAAACTATGGCTACAAACAAAGCCTTAGTCTCACATTTCAGCTCAAAATATGCAAAATAACCATATGGCTACTCATACTTTGCCAATGACGTACAAAGCGACCCCAAATTTATAATTTATAATACCACAAGTACTCAGACTTCCCTTATATTCTTGACATTTATGCTATGGGTACTCAGAATTCCCCTGCACCTATGTCTCAAAACCCAATAATGGCGTTTTACCCTTAATAATATTATCACTCAATATATCATAGGGCAAAGTTTGTCCACAGCTAGGAATACTTAAGTAGCCTCACCAAACCCCAACCTTAAAGGCCTTAAGTGCCCTCACTGAAGTAAATTTAATAAGTATAAGGGGTGAAAAAGGCTTCCACAGAAAGTAGGCAGTGAATGAATTTGATGTTGCGGTCATGTCAACATGTCCACGATCGCGGTAACTGAGTCTGAATTCCCCTATTTTTGCTCTATTTTTTATTTTTTGCACAGCTGCCAGTTTTTTAGCTCTGTTTTCCCCTATTTTTCTTAGTACACTACTTATGTTAAAATACCTACAAAATATCAAAACAAATGCAAGATAAGTCAAAGATGGATTGCCTCCCATCAAGCACCTAATTTAACGTCGCATCACATCTACCCCTCCCTTTTATGTTTCCACTTAGAAAATTTGAATCTCCATTCTAACTTTCGTTTAATATGCAATGAATGGCAGAGAGACAAAGGATTCAAATTTTCCAAGATGAAACTTGGAAGATGTGAGAAAATGGTGAGCAAGCTTCTATCCCGCCATTTAGAAAACTTGAACCTTTTACCCACTTCACATCAAATTTCTGGATTGGTTCTTTGGGCAAAGGTGAGCACATCAATAGGCCATTCCTTGTACATTAGAAGTTGATTTCCTTTGACATTGATGGATGGGGTTCCATATGCTCTTTTTAAATATCAAATTCCAAAACATAGGAATTTAACTTCGTCTCCCAACAATCCATCATTTGTCTAGGTGGATGGATCCTTATCACATCCTATAGGCATAATGTTGAAAAGTAGGTTAAACGAGGTCTAACTCCTAATTCCAAAATTTTATCTTCCGGAGCATCTTTACTTCGAAATGTACTAGAGTCATCGTAAGATATTGGATTGGTTTCTTTTTTTGACTCTAGTACCATTTCCTTTATTTTGGCTTCTTACTTCTTATATGACTCGGTTGATTGGGATGTCCCCGATGAATCTTCACTACCAAGATCATCATCATAGCTTGGTTTCTCTTCTTGATTAGCCTCCTCTTAGAAAATGGGCATGGTTGTGATGTTTCCAATAATTATGTCCTTGCCCAATTCCTTTGCCTTGACATTTGCCCTTTCGAACACCTTGTAGGATTTATGCAAGCTTTGCACATTCTCCTCTATTGTAGGTACCCAATCCAAAATAGTTTTAAGCATTGTTAAGACCAGTGGATCTGATTTGTTGCTCATCTTTCTTCTCATCATAAGACATATCAATCTCATAAGAAGAACTAGCAATTTGGTTAGTATAATGGGGGGCATTTAGACAATCACTCTGATGTCCATTTTGATACCACATGAGGTACAACCATACTCCCCATAGGATCGAGATGGTGATTTTGTCTCTTTTCGGGGAGGATAGTTAAAATCTCTCTTGAAGTGTAGTCCGTCGCAATTAGGGGTGGCAATTTCAGCCTATATTTGTGAAAGGAGTCTATTTAATCCATATTTATTGAGTTGGATCACTCATATTTCAAATAGGTAAATATGGGTCGCTTTTTCCAATAAACGTTGGTTCCATCAACTCATTTTAAAAGCTCATATAAATATGGACAAAATGGATAAAATATGGGTAACCATTTAAACACAGAGATCACCCATCTATGATTAAAATTTTAGTTTTTTTTTCTTTTCCATTTTTTTTTGTTTTTCTTTCTTTTTTTTTTTTATTTTTTTTTTTTCTTTTTCATTTTTTTTCCTTTTTATTTTTACACGTTTCTTATATTTTCTTTCTCATTTTTTTCATCTATTTTTTTCTTTTTTTATTTCTTTTTTCTTTGCATTCTCCTTTTTTGTTTTCATTCCCCCTTTTTCAGTCTTGTTTCATCATTTTTGTCATTTTTCTTTTGTATTTTTTCTTATCTTTTTTATTGTAATTACGTTTTATATTTTATATATTTTTTATACTTTATATTTATTTGTATCATACTATATAACGTATTCAACTTATCATTTATATTTATGTACAAACAAGAATATTAATTAATTATATTTGCTTGAGACCTACATGAGTTATCAAACATAAGCTTCTAATTATCCCATTTAGCCTAAGTTTCAATTAATTAGAATTCATAGCATCTCTTACCAATTAAATACAATTATAGTCTTTCTCTCCTTTATTTTCTCTCTTTTTCTATCTTTTATTTCTCTTTCTTTTTTTTCTTTTCCCATTTTTTTCTTTTTCTTTTTTGTTTTTTCTTTCTTTTTCCCTTTAATTTACTCTTTTTTTTCTTTTTCATTTTTTTCTATTTTTTTTACTCATTTCTTCTATTTTCTCTTCTTTTCTTTCTCATTTTTTCATCTATTTTTTTCTCTTTCGTTTTTATTTCTTTTTTCTATGCATTATTTTTTTTTTTCATTTTTCCCTTTTCTTATTTTTTTCATCATTTTTGTCATTTTTCTTCTTTTTGTATTTTTTCTCATCTTTTTTGTTGTCACTGCATCTATTTTATATATTTTTTATACTTTATATTTATTTGTATCATAATATATATTTTAAATAAATTTATTATTTATATTTGAATAGTTTAGTCATCAATATACACAATTTATCATTTGTATTTATATACAAACAAGTATATGGATTAATTGTATTTGTTTAAGACTAAAATATATAAATATACAACATATCATTCAATGCAAATGTATCGTTTGCATTTGTATATAAAATTTATCATGTATATTTACATACAAACAAGTATCAATTGTATGCCTATGATTCAAGTTGTATAAACATGTATCATTTGATACAAATGTAACATTTGTGTTTGTATAATTTATCAATTGTATTTGCATAATTTATCATTTTTATTTGTATTATTCAATTTATATCAATAAAATATAATTTTATCAATATATATATATATATATATATATATATATATATAAATACAAGTGTTCGCATAAAGAAAAATAACTATTCTTTTTTAATTGTTCAAAAATACAAATGATAATGTCAACTACGAATGCAAATACAAACAAATGAAAAAAATGTAATTATAAATACTAATACAATATACGGTCAACTTAGGAAAACAAATATAAAATATTTCTTTAAAAATACAAGTTCATCAATGAAATAGAATACAAATACAAATACAAGAAAAATGAAACCACAAAATACAAACTATAAAATACAAATACAAGTTTGATGTATAAAAAATGAATACAAATACAATTATATTAACGAATACAAAATTATAAATGTTGGGAGAATATATGCGATTATGGTATTTTCATTATCATAAGAAAAATTAAAAATGAAAAAAGAAGAAAAATGAAAACAGAAAAAAAATAAAAAAGAAAGAGAACTAGAAGCTAAAGATAGAAGAGAGAAAAAAAGTGTAAAGAAAGAACTGAAGTAAAAAAAAAATACAAAAAGAAAAAAAGAATGAAAAATGAGAAAAGGAAAAAGAAAAAAATGATGGTAAATACAAATACAATGAGCGATTATGATATTTCCGTCATCATCCATGATTTGTACTCGACTTAGCCATATTCTTTGAAAATATAAAAAATAAAAAATATAAAATACAACTAAAAAGAAAAAAAGTAAAAAATTTAAAACAAAAATAAATAAAAATTGCAAAAAGAAAAAAAGGAAAAAATAGGAAAAAGGAAAGAAAAGTAGAGGCTAGAGATAGAAGACAAAGAAAAAATGAAGAAAAAAGAAAAATAGAGGCTATAGATAGAAAAAAGAATCTAAAAGGAAAAAAAATAGAGAAAAAGGACAAAGAGAAGATATGAATTGTAATTTGAAAGTTAGATATTTTCATCATCATCCATGATTTGTACTCGACTTAGCCATGTTGATCGAAAGTATAAAAAAAATATAAAATTCAACCAAAAATGAAAAAAATGAGAAAGAAAAAAAGTAAAAACAAAAATAAATAAAAAATGCAAAAAAAAAAAAAAGAGAAAACTAAAAAGGAAAAAAATAGGAAAAAAGAAGGAAAAGTAGACGCTAGAGATAGATGAGAGGGAAAAAATAAAAATGGGTATGGAGAGCAGGGGACAGGGGTGGGAGGGTGGGGTAGTAGATAAAAAAAGTCAAGTTGATATGCATATACATGTTCTAAGTATTTATCTTCAAGAGTTAAATTGGGTAGCAACCATTTTTACTCAATTCATATTTGGCCAAATCCATATTTACCCACATATTTTATGGGTGGATTTCATTCAATCCATTTAAGCTCAATCCATATTCAATCCATCCAAATTCGATTCGATCTGCCCATTTGCCACCCCTAGTCGCATTATAGACATAGGTCGTTAAGATGGGCGTTCCAATTACCAAAATCATATTTTTGGAAGATTCCATAGAGAAAAGTAAAATAAAATAAAAATCTACCTACAAACGAAAATCACAAACAAATATACACAAGCTTGAATTCAAGTAAGTAACTAAAATTTCAAACTAACTTAATACGTCAAATTTTTCTCCGGCAACGGTGCCATTTTTTACTACGCTCAACTTACAAGTCAATTTAAGTGCAAGGCGGTCGTCGTTAATATATTTACCCTACTTTAAAGTTGGGGTCGAATCTACGAGGAACAATGGGAGTAGCAATCAAGTTAATTCAAAATAATAGATACAAGTTAAATTCAAATAAATGGTATAAGAAGATAAACATGGGGGAGATAAGTGTCTACACTAATGTTTGTTTTTTTTTGAATTTTTCTAGTATAAATTTGGGGCTATGAATAATAAGAGTTCTAACAATTATGCACGGATCTTGGGATTATATGTTACTAAGGGACTGACATGTGGGCATTAGTAATCAACATCAATTTAGTAGATCAAATATAGGTAGGTTCGATTATAGATTTTGATGCTAGTTTTTCAATAAAACATAAACTTACACCCGCTGATTCTTTTGAATACCTAATGGGTATGTTTAACATTTGGTAACCAAACCTCAATCGAGGCATCCTTCTAGCATAATACCCATGTTATAGTTAACTTCACAATCACCCTTATTTCTAAGATAGTGAAAATTTAGCAAACTACACACATAATTGTCTATCATTGATTTAGTCTCCACATCCCTTTTTCAAGGATGATGTGAATTCCTAAAGTTCACCTAAAATCCTTCTTTCAAAGATGGCCTTGAGCTTTCTAGAGTTTGGAGCTTTCACTCATCAAACTCATATGGGTATTTGGGGATTTCACCCATAAATCCTAACCAAGTTAGCATAGCAATGATAAAATACATAAGTATGAACTACTAAATAGAGGCTAACAATAACAGCCCATACACAATTTAACCCCTATTCATATATAACCCCAAGAGGGAGATCTAGCTACACATAAGATAAATAAGTATAGATATACCCATAAGCTCCATTAAAATGACTTGTTGAAGATTAAGTGAATGTTACTTCAAACTTTACACTCCCACAAATCAACAATGGAAGTGAGCTACTCCTTCACTTAGAATGTCTCCACTATATTCTTCACCTAAAATTTATATAATATTTTCTTCTCCAAGTATGGAGATTATGAACTCAAGAGCTAAACCTAAAAAATTGAGGAAGATGGAATATCCTCCATGATGCTAGGGTTTGAGTCTTTTTGTCAAAATTAGGATCAGCCACGTGAATTTTCAATTTTTCCCTGGGATGCTTTCTCCGCTAAGCCACGATCGTCCGGGTATGGCCGCGACTGCATCAATATGACCGTGGTTATCTTTCATGACCACGATTGATTGACTTCTGCTTGACTTCCACGATCGCAGTCGCCAGACCGCGACCGCAGTAACTGAGGCTAGCTCTTGTTCTAAGTCTTCAGTTTCACTTTCTTGCTTCGTTTGATCATTTTAAGCTCCAATCCACTTCTTTCTATCTTTTCAACTCTATGCCTGCAAAAAGTAGATATTAGTGCATTTACTCACAAATATGTCTCATTTATTCATTCAAAACAAGGAAATGTACACGAATGTTAAGTGTGAATGAGTGGTAAAATTATCACTCATCAAGTATAGAGGGGTACGCCCTAAAATTTCATTAGTTGTCTCATTATGCTCTGGAGTTGGTATCTTCTGTGAGGGCTAGGATGATGAAGTTTTCCTTTAGTTTATCTCAGGACTTTGTCTTGTAGTGCAAGGTTGCACTACTGAACAATGACATGGATACCTCTAGGCTTGTGGTGTATATGTACAGGCGAAAGAAAGAAAGAAAAAGCTAGCAGATATAGGAGAGAGGCAAAGTAAGAAGTTCCAATATTAAGATCATGACAAAGGTTAGCAACAGAGTGGTAGAGGTGGTATGCAATGGTCTAAGAAGAATTTAGGAATTTATAACACTTACTCGACTGCTAGTTCCCCTTATCCAAAGCTTTCTGATGATCGCCATTTTTTAGAACAGTGATGGTCTGATACAAAAAAAGATATGGAACACTAAAAAAATAGCCAACAACACAAGCCAAAGCTAGAACAACAAAAACATAAGCAATGGCAGAAACACACCAAACCAAGAATAACAAGACAAGAAACAAAACACATAATGCAATAAAGTAAAGGGATAGATAAGATAACATAAGAAGTTACAAAGAATCAAGAACCAAACCATGTATCAAATGATAAGGTCCTTAAACTTGAAAAATTAAACACTAATATTCTTACTGTGACCGCTAAGGGAATCAACTCTGCCTTACAACCACCATTTCTAAGCAAATGTCAATAATGGTTTTCCCAAGTCCTACACTAATGGCTATTCCAAGACCTAAACTACACTCTCAAAAAGAGAAGAAAACTTTCAATGTCATTCAAATATCCTTCATCAACTAAGGAAAATAAGACTAATAAGAGTGTACTAATTACATAACAAAATAACAAAGATATCCTTAATGACAAAGGACGGTCATGGAGTATTGGACTTCACATGATGAAATGGCCAAAACAACCTTACTGAGGAGGGGCAGCCTTGGAATGTTTAAGCTCTTTAAGGCTCCAAAACCATGGGTTCCTCTTGTTCTCTCGGGTGGACATCAAAGGCAAGCCCCAAGCAACCTTTAACATACAAGATTGCTCTATGGTGTGCTCAAATTAGCCCTTCCATGTATGTTCTTGTTCCCTCAATACAACCAAAGCTTGATTCTTCATAAATTGACTTTGAATGATGTCATTAAGAGCTATGATGGTTATTTTTTTCATATCATCCTCCCCTTTTTATAAGGATTCGACCTCGAATCCAAACCTTGAAAGATTAAAGAAAAGACAAATAAGCATAACATCCTCATTACACAAGGGTTAGAATTAGTACAATAAATAATATCATCATGCCTAGGTGGTACATACCTGAAATATAACCAAGGATCCTTCGTGTTAAGCATTAGAACCCTATGGAAAAATACACAAAGGAGTCGGCTATTGAGGTTATCATCTCTACACACATATAAAAGAAGGGTATCATACAAATGGAGTTTATCCAAGGTAGTTTCAAGAGAAGACTCTCTTCTTGACCTATAGGTGATGAAACCTTGGTCAAGAATGGAAACACATAATGGTGAACTCACTTGGAGCTTTTCATGGATACCCTTCTTTGCAGACCCTTCACCTTGGTTGAAGTTCTTTCCCTTACACAATGTTGGTCCCTCAAGTGTATTGTGAATCCCAAAAAAATACTTTCCATTATAGGGAAGGATGCCAACATCCTTATTCAAACCTTGTTTGTCATGTAGACCAAGTAATAGTTGGGTGTGCCGATATCATCATGTCTATATTTGGCACCGGGGTCAAATGAAAAGAGTGGTCATAGACACAAGTAGACATAATCCCTTTCCCATAGGCTTCAACCAAACTAAAAGACATACTTTCTATAATAGCATATATATCATCAAAAGAAAATAGAGAGTAAAAAAAGGTATCACTCAAGTCAACCTCGTCTATGGTGTCCTCATGTATGTACTCACTACTAGTTTCAATGTCATCACCATGAGTACTCTCAACAACAAGGTCATACATAGTAGAATAAGAAGTAATTTTCAAGCAATGGACATTTTCTCCTTTTATGGAGGAATCCTCTAGTAGGCGCATACCACCACCAAAATCAAATGGATTATTACTTAAAACTTCACAAGAAGCAATCAATTTATCCTCCTAATTATCAAAAAAAGGTGGGATGTCATATAAAGGATCACATCTACAATAATTTTTCAAGGAACAACCGCCTATTGGGTTTCTTAAATATTCAAGCAATTCAAAGTTATCACCACCCAATTGGTTTTTCCTTTCCAAGACTAGACATTCCTTACCCTTAAGAGTACTCTCATCTTTAAAGAAGAGATTTCTATATTTAGGAGGAATATTGTCACACCATAGTGGGTTAGCATATAGGCTATAGCCTTCAATATCATTCTCACCACTAGGTTCATTAGGAGTGATTATACTATCTTGAAACAAGATATTATACCTAAATATAGAATGATCTACCTTATGGGAAGATTTGTAACAATCAAGTTCACTCTCAAAAAGATCATTATCAAGTTTCAAAGATGCTTTAGGCACATGATTATCCCTATGAGCCAATCAAATATTATAATCTTTACCAAAGGACAAGCTCACGGGTTCACTTCTATAATTTTGACCAATATTTTTAGATTCTTCACTCACTTGAGGTCTATTAATTACAACACACATAACCTCAAGTGGTGGACTAGTTTCACACATAAGTTGATAAACATAATTCCTACAAGGTAATGTACTATCATTCATCATAATGGCTTCAACACTAGGTGGACATAAATTGATCTTACAAAAAGAGTCAATTCGGTCATCCATATGATCAACTAGTGTATCCATACTCGCAATATGTATATCATCAGCAAGAGGCAAAGAATTAATAGACTCACAAATAGGTAAGCTACTACTCACACTCAATAGGCTACTAGCTACACAATCACCATCAACATACACAAAAGTGTAAGAGTTAGCTATTTTAACTTGACATTCTTGAGTATACTCTTCTTTACCATGGTGTGAAGGTCCTCTATAATATTTGGCAACAACTAAGACTTCCCTCATCAAATCTTCAAAGGGAATCTTCTCTTTTGGTACTTGTTCTCTTCTGCTTGCCATATTGCTACCTACACAAATATCCTTAGAGAAGAAAGACAAACAAAGTTAGATTTTAGTGGGAACCCCCTCACTTCACTCCTCACAACCACTCTTTTTTCCACTCTCGTATTTCCACCTTGCACACCCTTACTTCTCTCAATCTTTTATCTATCAATTGTACTTGAATTAGAGTAAATGATCATATCTCCTTGCAATTTGGGAAGTATGTAGGTAAAGCAATGATTTTCCCATCAGTCTTTTACAACCTTAGGCTAATTTTTCATATTTAGAACTCTATGTAGTGTAAACCAATCGCCACCCAAGCATATATGACCCTTGTGTGAAGGGAAATATATCGCACCATACCTCTTCATAGTATTTAGATTAGTTAAAGACAACCTTTATTCTTTCAGTAACCTTATACCTATCAAAGGAATATGGAAAAAGTAAACGTTTTCAAAATAGCCCTAAATAGTAAACCATGGATGGCATGATATGGTTTTTATAGCAACTATCATCTAACACAATGAGGCAGCCCAGAACCCCATAATTTTGACCTTTTTAGAGTGAGCATTCCTTCTTGGATAACATTGTAAGGCTTAGTATACCCTATAGGCATATGAGTTCCCCTCAACTTTGGAGATACATATTCCTTTTTCTCATGGGACAACCTTAACTATAACTATGATAACCATTCATGCCACTAAGGCTTTGATAAGATATAAGGTGAAGAATATGAATTGTCATACTCCACACATGCACTCTGACCATAGCACTCATAAGCTTTGAAAATGAAGGGGTTATACCTTACACTAATTCTAGGTTTAGAGAGGGAAATATAAGACTCTTCATATGCCCCAACTTCATCATAAACACTAGGCACTTCACTCATCTCATTTTCTCCCTTAATCTATAAACCTCTAATCTGCCCAAGTCTTGATCAAGGCTATTTTCATAACCCCCATAATCTCCCTCAACATCATAGCCATAAAATCCTTTACTACAATCATAGTCTCCCCTGTTATAGTCATAATAATCTGCATGATAAAAGCATGAGAAGCACCAAGATCACAAGATATTGTCAAAGGTTCAAGCTTCGGAATTGACAAGTGATTGAAGGCCTTTTGAAAGTATTTTTGAAGCCTTGTTCAAGAGAAGATAGAAGGAGAACCTTTACACTCAAGAGGCGCCTCAAGTAAATGATATAGAAGACATTTTACACCCTAAAGTGACACTCAAGAGGTGCCCTATTTCCCTTATTCATTAAGGGTATTTTTAACATTTACAATGTAATAGTATAAATAAAACTTTGAGCTCTTATTTTCATGAGTTTTGAAGAATTGATTGAGTGAAACTCAAATTGTATTTTCTTTTCTTAGTGTAGGGCTTGGAAAATCCATATTAGTGTAGGTCTTGGAAAAGACATCAAAACTAGGGATTAATACATTTGATGGATTTCACTAGTGTTGATCATTTGGCAAGAAATGTGTGATTGAGGAGTGTGAGTTCCTTTGGTCCACCTAAGAGTGAGGTTTAATATAATGTTTGTGAGGTGTGTTTAAATGTTTGATACACATTCTTATTCTAATCATTGGTGTTGGTGAGGTTCTCATTACCTATCCTTTTCAATTCGTGCATTTTCTACTTCATCTCCTTTCTTCTATGTGTTGTTTTCCATGTCTTGTTCTAGTTTAGTTTCTGATTTTTTTTATTTAGGCCTTAATTTCATTTTAGTAATTTATTATTGTATCATTTGGTATCAAATCCATGTATTAGAGTTGTTCCCACAACTCTAAGCCTTGGATCTAAGAAAATCTAACAAAAAATAAGAGTCTAGAGTCGAGAAAAATAAAAAAAAAAAAGGTAGTATCTTGTGTCTTGGGGTAGATCTGAATTTAGAATCTTATATCTACTCCATTTTATTGTGTTTTGTTGGTTTCAAGTTCTATATCCTTTCTCCCTATCACCTAAGGAGTCTAGATCTACTCTTGGAACAAGATTTGGATGATTTTGAGCTAAGAACTCATAGTTATGGCGTGTTGAAGCTTCAAGAAGCTAGATCCGTGTGGTTTTTATGTTTTGGAAATTGGTTGGTTGTGATTTATTGATATTTGAGCTCACCTTGTCCTAAGGAACCTAGATCCACAAGAAAATCCAAATTTGGGGTTCATTTGATTAAGGGTCAAACTTTGGTCAACTCTTAAAAATCCATCTTGGTCTTCTATCTTCATCAAGTCTTGTTAAATAAGAATATTCAAAGAGTGTGTTTGATCTAAAAAAAAGGAGAGTAAAGAGAGTGTACTTGGTGTTTGGGAAAGAATATTCCTAGGCATGTTCATTGTGATCCAAAAGAAGGAAGAAAACAAAGGGAACAATCACGTACAAATCCAAGTTCAAAGGGGGACCATTCTTTTTGAATTCAAATTAGAGCTTGAAAAAGGCTTCAAACTTGTTGTTTTACCCTCCCAAATAATTTTCACTTCTTCCCCAAGGTGTTAGGCCAAAACTTGAGCAAAATTTGAGAATTCAATTTTGAAAATCAACGTCCAATCTAATAGTGCCACGTCATCAAGTGTAAATAACCAAATCAAGTTCTAAGTATATTTTCCTAGTTTCTAATTATTTATTCTAGTTTCTTTTAAGTTTATTCTATCACTAATTAGCAAGCTAGTAAGTACCTACTAGGTTGGTAATTAGTCTAGAGTTCGTTTATTTTATGTCTTCGGTTTTTGTGTGCTTTTCTCATTTTATAGTCGTAGTAATTTGTTGGTTCAAGTCCGTACATCATTTTTTTTATTTGAGTCATATCAAACAAAAATCAATTTTGGGCCAAAGTATATTCACCACCCATTCACTTGCCAAGTATTTCCAAGTTTTCAACATTTGTGAGACCAAGTGTGAGGTGAGATCCGAGTGTGAGTGTGGTGAGGTTTATTGAACTAACGTGTTTATTCATTTTGTAGGTTTTCCCTTTGCTTTTTTTTTTGCTTCTTTTTAGGTACAATTGTAATGGAATCCGAAGGTACCACATCCCAACCTTTGGGAAATAATGTTTTGGTAGTCTTGATGGCTTGGTGGGATGCACTAAACCAAGACTTGAAGGGTGATTTGGACCTTATAAAAGGAGACTTGAATTCTTTGAAGGGTGATGTGGCTAGAATGAAAGTGGGGGTTGATAGAATATGTCCACCAAACCATACACAAGTTCAAACCATTCAAAACCAAAGATCCTAAACCCCACCAAATCCAAGGCCACAAATTCAAATCCTTCCTCAACCAACCCTGATTCCCCCTCTCCAAACTTCCCTTAACCAAACTCAATCCATCTAAGTAGGAGAAGTGGGAGAGTTAGCACCCAAGGATAATGAGTCTAAGCCTTAAGACGGAGATAAAATGAATGGTAAGGTACAAGAAGGATATGAAGAAAGGAGGGAAAAGGAAAGGGAAACCACGAGTAGTGAAATTGGAAGGGAAAAAGAACACTTGATTATGGATCTTGTCCACAAAGGACCTTTGCTATTCACTAACCCAAATGCTATAACTTTGAATAGCTTTGATTCTTCTTATGTTCAGGTTCAAGATCATACATCATCAAAGAAGAATCCAAAGGGAGTTCCACACACACACATGTTTGATGAGTTAATGAAATCCTTGGCCGAAAGTTCTAATCTTGGGATAAGTGATGAAGAAATGAATCCGAAAAGATATATTGATATATTACCTTATGATGTGGAGTATGAGGGCTTCCATGATTCAAAACCAAGTGAAGAACACACTTCCTATGATCTATAATGTAATAAAGCTATCTTCTACACCCCTAGAAACTTGTATTGTTGTGATGTGGCTAGTAGTGTGGCCAAATTTGTGTAGTTTTAGATTTGCTTAGTATAGAAGTGTATGAACATTCCTTTTGTGATACTCTTGGTGTTGTTAGGTTGCATAAGGAACAAACTCTTGTTGTAAGTACGCAAGCACTTGTTGATCTTTTAGATGACAAAATCAATTCTTTTCGTAAGAATGATTTATGTCCATCTAGTGCTAGCACTTATAGCTTTAATAAGGTTTCATTACCAAGTGACAGGAGTATTCACATACTAATTGACCCTTTTAAAAACCAAGGTAAGTCTATGTTTGTATGTGAGTTGCCAACAACTAGTGAAGGTGTGCAAAATGATCAATTGGGTAGAGTTGACCTTGATTTACTAGAATGTTTAGGAGACCCGAATTGTGATTGTACTTGTGCAAATGGTTTTAATTGTGATCCTTTTGATGCCTGTTATGGTTTGAATATATGTGTGGGCTACTCTCTTGAAATAAAAGGTGGTATTTGCTTAGGTATTCCATCTACTTTTTGTTTATGTGTTTTCTATGATGAGCATACCAATAGTGATGAGTTTGAAGCTAGTAAGTACATGCATAAGGACACCAAAGTTAAAGTTGACTTGTGTGAAACCTTTCTCAACTCTCTTTGCTCTTATGACATTTCCAATAGTGATAAAGAGGGTATGCTTAACTTTGTGGATGGAACCTTAGGGGAAAATGAGAGTGGCTGAGACTTAAGCCCTTGGTTACTTCTTCCCTTTGACCCCGGGATACATGTGAGATATTGGAAGTGTAGTTTTGGTTCATGCTCATTATATTTTAATATTGATGTTATTCACTTCTTTGGTATCCTTTATGCTAAGATTTTCATGTCGAATACCAAGGATATGTGGGTGTATGTCAAGTGTGAACAACCTTGGAGTGATGGAATTTGTGTTGCTAAGGGAGTTTTTCTAAGCCATGGGTCCCCAATTCTGAATATGTGTATTCCCTTGAAATCATGTACCATATATATTTGTTTCGGCTTGTGTTCCTCATTCCTTGATGTTTTCCTTAACCATGTCCTTTGTGGTGATTGTGGTAGGTGTTTCATGATCGTAACAAAGGATAGTTGGGTGTATTCAAAAAGTGTACCCCCTTGGCATGATTATATGACTTGTGCTGCTAATACTAACCCTCATACCATGACGATTATGTGCTTTTTTTCCATCTCTTTAGTTTTGCAAGGTGTAAATTTGAGGAAAAATTCCTTTTAATATGAAGAGGATGATACAAGCATGAGAAGCACCAAGAGCACAAGATATTGTCAAAGGTTCAAGTTTCCTAATTGACAAGTGATTGAAGGCCTTTTGGGAGCATTTTTGAAGCCTTGTTCAAGAGAAGCTAGGAGGAGAACCTTTACACTCAAGAGGCGCCTCAAGTGAAGGGTATAGAAGACATTTTACACCCAAAGTAACACTCAAGAGGCACCCTATTTCCCTTATTCATTAAGGGAATTTTTAACATTTACTATGTAATAGTATAAATAGACATTTGAGCTCTTGTTTTCATGAGTTTTGAAGAATTGATTGAGTAAAACTCAAATTGTATTTTCTTTCCTTAGTGTAGGCCTTGGAAAATTTATCTTAGTGTAGGTCTTGGAAAAGACATTGATACTAGGGATTAATACATTTGATGGATTTCACTTGTGTTGATCAATTGACAAGAATGATGTGATTGAGGAGTATGAGTTCCTTTGGTCCACCTAAGAGTGGGGTTTAATCTAATGTTGGTGAGGTGTGTTTGAATGTTTGATACAAATTATTATGCTAATAATTGGTGTTGGTGAGGGTCTCATTACCTATCCTTTTCATTTCATGCGTTTTTCTACTTTATCTCCTTTCTTCTATGTGTTGTTTTCCTTGTCTTGTTCTAGTTTAGTTGCTGGTTTTTGTTTCTTTAGGCCTTAATTTTGTTTTAGTAGTTGATTCTTGTATAACTGTGACTATCAAAGACAAGTTCCCCTTATATCACCTTTATACCTACAAAATAAACAAGTAAGATTATTAGTAAAAGCTCCTCACTAACACTCGTATACACTCACCTTTGTGATTCTCACAATTGGAGTAGTGAATATTGAAAGTTGCTTATACTCCAATAGTCAATAAGGTGACAATCACTACCTTGCGGTCGGAATATATTCTTGTTTGATTGACTCAATACACAAAATAGAAAATATACTTAGGAACTTGAAACAAAGAAGTTCTACGGATCAAAATGAGAAAAGCACACAGAGAACGAAAACCCAAAGAAAACGGACTCAAACAACTAATCCACAAACTAGTAGGTGATTACTAGTTGCTAATTAGTACTAGACTTAAGAAATGAAACTACTGAAACATGGAAAAGAAACTTAGAATCTGGAATTTGAGATTAGGTTATTTGGACGTTTGATGACATGGCAGCTTTGATGATGTGGCAGATTCTAGTTGGTTGACATTTTTGGGAATTTCTTGTTTTCAATTTGACTTGTTCAATTTTCAATTGGAAGAGTAGAATTTCGGTTATGGGAGGAAAAACACAAGACTTGGAGCCCGTTTTCAAATTCAAAAAGGTTTGACTTTCCTTGCATCTTTTTGGCAAAACACCTTTTTGAAAGCCTTTGTCTTCTTTCCTCTTTTGTTTGTCTTAAAATAGGCCTTTTCTCCCTTTTGATAAGACAAGAATTTTGAAACCCCTTTGTCTCCTTTCTTTTTTGTTGTATTCTTTGTGAATATTTTCAAGACAAACACAAGACCACACTTTTCTTCACTTGATTTTTGATCAAACACTCCTTTTGAATGTTCTTGTTCAACAATTCATGAAGATCATTCAAGGATAGAAAATAAACAAAATGAACTCCGAATTAAATAATTTTGGATTCCTTTTGCTCATGTTAAACTCCACAACAACAATAACACATTTTCAAGCTACAATACCAATAGCAACCCTTACAATTTTGAGCTTTACCTTACTAGTTTCTTTAACCTTCAATTCCACAGTGGTGAACAACTCGAAACCACCCGGATTAAACTCAAATCCAAGATCTAGACTCACTTAGTATTAGGGAACAAGAACCTAAAACTAGAAATAAAATAAACACACTAAAATATCCTAAATCTAAGTCTCAAATTTTGGCCAAAACACCAAAACGAGATAATATTTTTTGTTGGATTTTTTGTTTTTCAATACTTTTTTTTATTTTCAAGATAACAAGCCCAAGATTGATTCCGTAGGAATGAAATCAATCCTTGATCTGACATCAAAAGATACGAGACAAGATGCAGAACACTAAAAAATAGACAAAAACATAAGCCAAAGCTGAGAACAACAAGAACACAAACAATGGCAGCAACACACCAAACCAAGAATAACAAGACAAGAAATAAAACACACAATGAAATAAAGTAAAGGGATAGATAATAAGACATAATCAGTTACAAAGAATCAAGAATAAAATTGTGTATCAAATGATAAGACCCTTAAAATTGCAAAATCAAATACCAATCTTTTTACAGTAACTGCTAAGAGAATCAACTCCGCCTTACAACCATTATTTCTAAGCAAATATTAATAGTAGATTTTCCAAGACCTAAACTAATGGCTATTCCAAGCCCTACACTACACTCTCAAAGAGAGAAAAAAACTTTCAGTGTCTTTCAAATATCCATCATCAACTAAGGAAAATAAAACTAATAAGAGTGTACTTATATACTATCTTATTACATATCAAAATAACCAAGATACCTTTAATGATAAGGGGCGGCCATGTAGTATTGGACTTCACATGATGAAATGGACAAAACACCCTTAATAGGAAGGGGCAGCCTTGGAGTGTTTAAGCTCTTCAAGGCTCCAAAATCATGGTTCCTCTTGTACTCTTGGGTGGACATCAAAGGAAATACCCAAGCAAACTTCCACATATAGGATTGCTCTGCGGTGTGCTCAAATCGATCCTTCCATGTATGTTCTCGTTCCTTCAATACGATCAAATCTTGACTCTTTATGTATTGACAGGAATGATTTTATCAAGAGCTATGATGGTCATTTGGCTCGTATCATAGTCCTAGGTCACAAGATGCCCAGTCTTAAGTAAGTGGAGCATAGTTAGCCCCATCCTATCCTCCTTATCTATTTTGTGGTCACTTTTATCATGGTTTTTTGTGGTTAGGAAAGGAACTGATGTTTTAATTATTGTCAATCAGGACATATACAGAGAAATTATCCCATAGTTTAGGTTGCTTCTGGGTCAAATAAAGTCGTTTCTACTTCATCAGCTCCAAAATTGAATGGTGCCACTTTTAGTACTAGCACTAGTCAAAACCATCTTTAGCTCTTGGCAACTGCCAGGAATTTGAGGCATCTCACAATATCATTATTGGTATGTTGCAATTTTTTTTCCCGTGATATGTATTGTTTACTTGATCTCGGGTCTATGTATTATTTACTTGATCCGGGGTCTACTCTTTCTTATGTGACTCCTTACATGGCTGTTTGTTTTGGTTTTGGACCTGAGTGTATTCCTGATCCTTTTTTGTGTCTACCCCAGTGGTTGACTCTAGTGTGACTAAAAGATTCTATAGGAGTTTATGGTATCTATCTGTGGTAGAGAGACCTTGGTGGATTTGATAGAATTGGACATGGTAGATTTTGATGTTATTTTGGGGATGCATTATCTCTAACTCATGCATAGCATCTCTTGATTGTTGGACCCAAAAGGTCAGTTTCTAATTCCTGAATGAACCAGTGATTGAGTAGGAAGGGAGTTCCCTAGTGCCTAACAAAAGGTTTGTTTCTTACTTAAGATCCCAAAAATTGATTTCAAATGGGTGTTTATATCACCTAGTTCTGGTTAAAAATTCTAACTCGGAGGTTCCTTCTTTGCAAACTGTCCCTATAGTCAATGAATTTTCTTAGATCTTTCCTGGTGACCTTCCTAGTATTCCTCCCGATAGGAAAATAGACTTTTCGATTGACCTTTTATCGAGTACTCATCCTATCTATATCCTTCCTTATAGAATAACGTCGATTGAGTAGAAAGATATTGAGGAGCAGTTGAAAGATCTTCTTGATAAGGTTTTTATTCATGTTAGTGTTTTCCCATGGGATGCTCTGGTACTCTTCGTGCATAAAAAGAATAGGTCCCTTTGAATGTGAAAAGATTACCGCCTGTTGAATAAGGTGACAGTCAAGAATAAGTATCCTCTCCCTAGGATTGATGACCTATTTGACCAGCTTCAGGGTGCTACATACTTTTCTAAAATTAATCTTCGGTTGGGTTATCATCAGCTAAAGATTAGAGAATTAGATATCCCTACAACTAATTTTCGTACGTGATACGGTCATTATGAGTTTTTCATTATGTCTTTTGGTTTGACTAATTCCTCGATGATATTTATGGAATTTTATGAACTAGGTATTCCATCAGTTTCTAGACTTATTAGTGATTGTATTTATTGATGACATCTTGGTGTATTTAAAAATTGAGAAGGATCATGCCAATCACCTCGGTATAGTGTTCAGACCATTACAGATCAATGTTTGTATGCTAAGTTTCCAAGTATGAATGTAGGTTGAATATTGTTACTTTTTTAGGTCATGTTGTTTCTAGTAAGAGGATCATGGTGTATCCATAAAATGTTGTGGTGGTTAAGAAGTGTCCTATACCCACGACTCCAACCGATATTTAAAGTTTCTTGGGTTTAGCTAGTTATTATAGGAGGTTTGTGGAGAGCTTCTCGTCTATTTTTTCTTTGTTGACTAAGTTGACTCAAAAGAAGGTAAAGGTCATTTGGGATAGGCTTAACACCACCTAAAGTCTCCAAAAGTCCTATAATAATATGAGGCAAATGGAGTTGGTATTTGAAGTTAGTGATTGGGGTATTCTTGAAGGTGTCTCCCATGAAGGGAGTGATGAGTTTTAGAAGGAAAGAGAAGCTCAGTCCTCGTTATATTGGCTCATACTAGATTTTGAAAAGAGTGAGTAATGTCACTTATGAGTTGGATTTGCCTTCGATTTTGGGTTCTGTACTCCTGATTTTTCATATTTTGATGTAGAGGAAGTATGTGTGTGATCCTTCCTTAGTTGTTCCTTTTGAGAGTATAGGTATTTTAAATTCCTTGTCTTATAAGGAAGTCTCGATTGAAATTTCAGATAGGCAAGTCCATTGGTTAAGTACTAAGGATGTGGCTTCGGTAAAAGTCCTTTGGAGAAATCACAAGGTGGAAGAAGCTACTTAGAAAATTGAACAGGACATGAAGTCCAAATATCCATTCTTGTTCCCTGAATTGGATAATTATGTGTAAGTATGAGTAATTCCTTAATATCCTTGTTTTCTATCTTTATTAAAGTAAAGTATGGTTGTAATCTATGTTAAATCATGCTAATGGATGCCTTGACTCATCATTCGAGGACGAATAATCCTAAGAGGGGTAATAAAAGACCCCAAATTTTGGTCCTTCAAAAATCCCTAAGATTTTAGCTCACTGCCAATTCAACTCCTCACCTATGAGTCATAAGGTGTTCTTACAAGCCATAGGATCCAAATCATTATCTAACTAGTTGGTGGTGCCTATGCTACTATCCTAATTACTCTAGAGATTACGAGTCATAAAGACCCACTACGAGTTATGATGTCCAAATCATAGGGTGACCAGTGTGTTTTCTAATAGTTCTATCATGGTTACGAATTTAACCCAACGATTCATAGGGTCTCTTGATAAGTCATGCGACATGATTCATAGAGTTACGAAAGAGGGGTAACTCAGCTACTATCCAGACTATGACTCATGGTGATAAGTCGTAGTGAGTCCTTATGAGTCGTCTATAGACTGAGGCTTTTCCCCTTCCACTTATCAGTAATCATGTTATCACGAACTCAATTATAGTTATTATGTATTCATGCATGTATTCTCGCTTTCATATTATTCATCCAGTTAGAATAGATCATGCATACAAACTCTTTGCATTCAGCCAACCTCACATGCATACCAGTACATTCAAAGTACTGACACATTCGCGCTATGGTGTCTTATACCATAGGTTCAGAAGCATGAGCTCTAAAGAATCAGTAGCATCCCAGTCTTTACAGTCAGAGTTAGTAGTGAGTCCTCATCTTTTGAGGACATGATCATTTCTTTATTATCTTATTAATTAGTTTATTAGTTGGAGTTAGTTAGGAACATGTCCCATAATCTCCTTATTTAGACAGTTATGTTTTAGAGGCTTTTCAGACTACAGTATGTTTATACAGTTTTATTTTGGGCAGTTATCCCCCATCCCAGATGTTATATTTTCTTTGATATTATGTTACAATTTGAACCTTATGGCCTTTCAGTTCATTTTTCTACATTATAGAGTATATCATGCAGTATAC
The DNA here is from genome assembly GCF_002878395.1 of Capsicum annuum. Taxonomy (NCBI): domain Eukaryota; kingdom Viridiplantae; phylum Streptophyta; class Magnoliopsida; order Solanales; family Solanaceae; genus Capsicum; species Capsicum annuum. Next base: position 152,369,078 of record NC_061116.1, read on the forward strand.
AGGCACAGATATCAGTCATGGGTTAGCTTGTGGTCCTTCGGGGTTATGAGCATCGTGTAGCGTTTTGGTACCAGATTCAGGGCGTTACATTTTCCCACTGGATTTTGATAACTAGGACCTGGAAATCAACTATACACGACACCATCACGGTGCCCTATAGAAATTCTATTTTGGCCTTTGTCGCGACGCGCCAATATCGCATTGGACTTCTGGAACTTTACAAATGAGAAATGGGACATCTCTGCGATGTGCCAACATCAAGAGGTACACTGGAATATGATGATTGTCATTTTTTCCTTCTTCGTGACTCGTTGAGTGCCCAGGTGGCACACTGTCAACTTAAAAATGCCATAACTTTCCAACCGCGTATCGGATTTAGGCGAATTTGGTATCGATGGAAAGCTTATACAATTTCCCACATAATGGGATGTCTAAATCTGGAAAATTTCATATTGAATAAATATTATTCATTTTGGAAGCTATCCCTTAACATTCTAGGAACAAATTTAAACTAGAAAAAGTATGGGGTATTACACTAACTCTACCAGATCCACTAATGTCTCCCTACTATCGATAGATACCACACAAACCCTATAGACTCTTGTAGTGACAATAGAATCTCCAGCTGGGGTAGACACAGAAATACAGTCAGGACCAAATCCAAAATGAATAGCCACATAAGGGGTCACATAAGAAAAAGTAGACCCCAGATTAAGTAGACAATATGCATTACGAGAAAAGAGTTTTAACATACTAGTATCAATATCAGGAGGCACCTCAGATTCCTGGAGAGTGGTAAGGGCATAAAGATGACTCTGGCTAGTGTTGATACTAAAAGTAGCACCCTTTGATGAATGATATGAAGAAGTAGAAATTAGAACTGTATTATCCTCAGTAGTGACATTGTTAAAAGGATAGTTACTCTGAATATGACCCTTCAGGCCACATCTGAAACACTTATTCTTCCTATCATCATAAAATCCATGATGCATACACCCATAAAAATGACAACAGGGTAATGTGGAGCCAACCAAGCCTCACTGCCCTGAGACTGGGCACCCTGTGCCCTAAACCCACTATCATTCTAAAATTGACGATTACCTGATGGCTTAGAATATAGAGCACTAGCTGTAGAATAAGAACCAGAATTTCCCCACTTTTTCCTAGACCTCTACCTTCCATCTTTACCACTATTCTAATGACCTGCACCATGCTCAGAATACCTAAACTTTCTACTTTTCCTTTCCCCCACTTCTGCTTATTTTTTTTCCTCCTCCACCTATTGTATATACACCACAAGTCTAGACATATCCATGTCGTTATTCAATAAGGCAGCCTTACACTCTAACACCAAGTCCCGATATAAGCCCAAAGCAAAATTTCTTATTTAGCCCTTATAGAAGGCACCAACTCTGGAGCATAATGGGATAACTGATGAAACTTTAAGGCATACTCCTTCTTAGGTATCCTGCCTTGTTTCAAATTCACAAACTCCCTAGCTTTTATCTCCCTTAACTTCTAAGGAAAGAAGCAATCAAGAAAGGCACTCAAAAAGTTATCCCACATAGTTGGCTCAATATCATCACCTCTCAACTGTTCCTACTCCGCATACCACTGCTATGCCACATCTTTGTACTAGTATGCAGCAAACTCAACACTTTTAGAGTCAAAAGCATGCATAAATCTAAAGATCTTATCTATGTCATTAATAAATCCTTGAGGATCTTCCTCAACTTTGGAACCAGTGAAAGTCGGAGGACTCAGCCTCATGAACTAGCCAACTCTAGTGACCTCAGAAGATGGAGCAACAAAAGCAACATGCTCAGTCTGAGTGGCCACCAACTGGGTAAGCAAATGGATAGATTGGAGAAAATCAACATTAGACACATCCTCCTGATGTATCAGGGTAGGAGCATCACCAGCCTAAGAAGACCGAGGAGGACTAGTAGGGACTGATGGAGCTCCATAAAGGCAATCATAAGCAGGGACCCTAGACCAGGTCTATACCTATTAAGTAAGACTAATTCTATCAATATTGTCCTCCAGTGGGATAGAGGAGATTCCACGAGCATCAGATACTCTGGGAGGCATGATCTAAAATGCAAAAAAAAAAGAAATTTGAGAAGTTTGAGCCCTTAGACTCTACAGCTCAAAATAGAACAACAAGAAAGGAAAACATTCCTAAATTGTCATATCCTCTCTCTTATAAGTATGGCACGCTACACACCTATAGACTCTACTTGAAATGAATTTATGGACACCCACCATGAACCTAGGATGTGATACCAAATTTGTCACAACCATAACTAGGGCCTAGTCGTGATGGGTATCTCCAGTCTATCGTGGACTGAAGACCACCCTCTTTGCCTAGTAAAAAAAATAGATACACTAGCAACAGATGAATTCTGAACATAATACAATATAGAATAATCAAAACTCAAGAATTCTAAGAATGTCAACAACTATCCCAATCCACAGTATCCACATAGCCTCAAACAGAACTAAAAACCAATCTGAGTTGAGACATGCCCCCCGAAAATAGCTAAAAGTAAAACCAAAGAACTAGGTCTAAGACATAAATAAAATAAGACTTCAAAATGATAGCTCTTTCGGATAATAGAAGCTCACCACTACAAAGCTAACAAGCTGACAATTTATAAATCCTAACACTCTGCAAGAAAAGCAAAAGTGTCTTCGATGCCTGCATCGCATGGGGATACAATATCTGGAGATAGTTAGCGGGTTGAGCGAGCACACATAACTCAAGGAAGGGAAAAAATAATGTCATGTCAAAACCATAGTAAAATCTACATACACATAGTGTACATACATATATATAATCACAATGGGTAGGGAATATGGCTTAGCATAAAGTAAAATATTAGCCTGGACTATATAGCTCTACTGTTAAAAACATGCCTACGGGCTATATGGGTCCAGCTCCCCTTACTGAAAGGGCCCCAGTATGTGTTAGTTGTACGAACCAAAGGTATCAAGGAAGACCAAGGAATTACCCAAACCCACATTAATCCAGGATACAAATTTATATATGTATATATATATAAAAAGTGTATCACAAGCACACGGTAATCAAGACCAACCCTCACACCGGCAAACGTGAGTTTCCAGTACATGTTCTTCAAGACTCACACCTTCACTTCCCTATTAAGCCCAATTTAAAACAAGTTACACATAACCCATTTATAGAACCATAGAATTACACATTATGGAACACCAAAGGTATTGTCATACCTTTATGCTTGCAAGCTTAAACTCATGCCATTTTTAATTACATTCCATTATCTTGGGGGAATGTCATGACCCCTTTTGTTCATTAAAGCAAACTTTGGGAACGCCTTGACCCCTTTTTCTTTATTAAATCAACTCAGGGGAATGCCTCGACGCCCGAGGTTCCAATTTCAATCAAAATATGGCCAACAAGGCCTTCAAAATCCATGTTTAAACTTTTAATTATTTATTCAATGCAATAGTATGGTTAATTAAGTCAAACCATGTGACAAATTTATATTTCAAAACTAATTTCACAAAGGGGTTGAGGAAACACAATCTCCAAACCAATTTCAATACCAAAATCATCAAATTGGGGGAATGCCTCGACCCCCGTTCCATTTCCCAAACCCATGCACCCCATTAGTTTATAAACACTCAATTCAAAGTATGAATAATTCATAATAATCGTGGAAAAACAATTAAAGACTCATCCATGCCAAAACTCTCAACCAATGTTAAAACCCACATTCAATTTCACATCAATAATCATTTAATACACATGTTTTAACAAAAAATAAGTTTGAGATTAGAGTCACATACCTGAAAGTATAGAGAATTATGGAGAGAAATCAACCTTTGAGCTCTTAGATAACCAACTTTGAGAAACACTAGCTTGTTCTTACCTTAGATATTTAAGAAAGTTTAAGAGAATGTTTATGCTTGATTAGTGTTGAAAATAACACCCTAAAGATGCTTTATGATCGTGGTCCTTAAGTGGGTAAAGAGGGAAAAGTCCAAAGTGTCCTTCATTAAAAGCTAAAAATTATCGCCAGTGACTATGGGTCACTATATGACTCGTAAGGACTCACTATGACCCATCACCATGAGTTATAGTCTAGAAAGTAGCTGAGGGACCCCTTTTTAGTACCCCTACGAATCACACCATATGATTCATCAAGAGACCCTATGACTCATAGGGTCCTAGTCATAACTAAGATAGAAGCATTTGGAGTACACACTGGTCACCCTCATTTGGAAACTCTGACTCGTAATGAGTCTTTACAAATTGTGACCTCTAGTCATAATCAGGGAAGTAGCATAGGTACCACTCACTAGTCAGACAATAATTTAGCTCCTATGGCTTGTAATAACACCTTACGACTCATAAGTTGGGTCATAGGTTAGGCAGTGAGTTCAAAAACTCAAAAAATTTTAGGGACCAAAATCTAGGGTGTTACAGATCTCTTTATTTTAAATTCATTGTGCGCCTGAGTCTAGATGTCTCTTAGAAAATTAGTCTATAGCCTTAGAGTGTCAAACTTCAAATAGTCGATATCGACTCATAAGCCATAATTTAGGGACATAACATAAATAATCATATGAGTTAATTTTAATTATGCCTTTTATTTGTTAAATTTTAATTGAGAACATAGTGACATAGTCTTGAGTTTTGGCACAATCGGATGATCAGTCTGCGTAGTTCTAGGGAATGCTTCATTAGGTAGATCATAAAAGGGATGTTTGCACTTAGGGGGATGAGTCCTAGTCCGTCTCATTGTTAGGTTTCCAAGACTCTGGCAATCCTTAATGTGTACGTTGAAGTGTTAGTTCTAGTTTTGTTATGCGTTTCAAGCCTTTGGGCTAAGACCCTACCCGTTTAGTTGAGCGCCTCAACATGCAGCACGATAAAAGATTTCCTATAACAAACATGAAGAACATTCCCTTTAATATCAATTTATATATATATATATATATATATATATATATTAGTAGCATTCCATAAGAATCAAATATCAGTTCTCATCAACTATCTTATTATTATAACAGAAAACCTAAAAGTAAAACTTAGATCATACTCGGGAAGTACTACCGCTAGCTCATTGAAAACCTTGCTTTCACAAAAAACTTGCTTGGGATAGAAAAAACAAGGAAAGGAAAAAGAGCATAGCATGCCTTCCCAGGTTTTTTTCGTCCCTTCTCTTCTCTTCAAGCAGCTAAACATTTCACTTCTTGCACCTCCACTTCATACTGCAAAACCAACAACTCATTAAACTTTAAAAGCATAAAATAAAGGAAAGAAAAGCTAATGCCTCAGAGATCTTCTACCATTAGTTTATTATAACGCCCCGAGTCTGTACCCCGGATGCTACACGGTACTCATAATCAGGAAGGACCACAAGCTAGCATGACTGGTACCTGTGCAATTACTGAATAATAATATGATAAATATGTTGAAAATACACAAAAAACTATCCATAAGGTTCAATAATGTAAATAATACTTAATATGGTATCACAATACCAAAACTAAACATAAATACTGAAAACTGAACAACAATTAGAAAATAATCTAGTCTGAAAAGCCTCTAAACTATCTAAACTGTGGAGTTAATGGGACAAGTCCCCAACTAGCTCCGACTACTAAAAATAAACTGAAATATTGAAGTAAATAATCACGTCCTCAAACTATGAGGACTCACCACTAACTCTATATGCTGAGAGTCTGAACTACTAAGGGTGCTTGGGAGCCCGTGCGTCTAAACCTATGATATAAGACATCATAGCTCAAAAGCATGTGTTAGTACTTTGAATGTACTGGTATACTAAGTGAGGTAGGCTAAAATGCATGGGTTCATATTCATGAACAATACTAACTGAACATCATGAGTATGACTGAATGAGAGTACATGCATGAATATGTAAATTGTACTGAGATCGAAATAACACTGAATACTGGATTACTAGTAACTGAATGACTGTATCTGACAGTCTTGATTATGTGGAACTATACTGAGTCCTGTACTGAGCTGAGTGACTGTGTCTGACAGTCCTGAATCTACAAAACTGAACTGAGTTCCATACGGAGACTGAATTTGAAACTGAGACTATGGGAAGTAATCATCTAACCAACATACCCCTTCTTTAACTGATTTGGGGTGCAACCTGTAACCCCAGTTGGAAGGGTGTCAATACCATTCCAAGTGTTGAGTCACATTCATCTGGTAGGTGCTCTGAATGAGAATGGTGGTACCCTCAACTGGCAGGTTGATGTCTTCACCTATACTGGCTACGCAGTTCTAGAATGCAAGGACTTCTTTTAAGTATTACACCCTCTACTGGTTGGTAAGTCCCCATCCTTGGGTTCATTCGGTGTTGAATCCTACTCCCAACTGAATAAACACTGGACTGAATTCTAAACTATACTAGGTTGGACTGAACTATTACTGATTGTACTGTATAATTGAACTGAACTGATTTTCCTGAACTGAACTGAACGGATTCTAAGTTCACAGAGTTTTCCTACATTTTGTAACTGACTGAATTCTACTGATCGAGACATGACTGATTCTACTCTGTGACAACCATGGCTCTAGACAAGTAACTAAATTGTCGGGTATTAAATACCCCCAGGACTAAATAGCCTAAACTTAAAAGACATGGCATAATCTAGAGACATAGTAATTAACTACCTAGTCATCATTCATTCATTTGGGTATTCAAGCAAACACTTGAATGACACGAACTTGCATACATGCTAACATGATATAATTTCACTATTTCGCTCACATGGGCAATTCATCAAACACTTGTGGGGCATAATATATGCACACAATACTAAAATAACATATAGGCATCCTGATGCAATTACAATTACATAATTCCAAGAGTTTCAACATGACTTCACATGATAAAGCACACATATCAATTAACTCTACATGAATTTTGTAGTAAATCATGAAATAGAAACCCTATTAAGTAATAATCATGAATACACTTTAATTCAAATCATGGAAATCATGAAATCACTCTCATGAGCTTTAAAAGAGTTTCTTGGAGTCCAAGGATGGAAGGAACCCTTCGATGAACACTTCATATACCTTAGTTGGTGAATTCTAAAAAATTTACGGTAGAATCTTGAGCCTTGAATTTGAACTTAATCCACCTAGGGCTTTTGTTCTTGAGCAATTTATGAAAGAATGATTATATTTTGCTAAAAGTGGGCTAAATTTTGTGTAATGGGGAAGGAAGGGCATGGGAAAAAGACTTAATTTACCCTGAGGATGCGGCCTTTTAATTACTAAAAAATTAAATTATCAACACATAGGCCGACGCATCGCGTCGTTGGCATTGATGCGATAGCCAACGCACCACGTCGAGTCTGCATGATTCACTAGAAATTGTAATAATCTGAGGGAAAAATTATTTATCGATGTGATGGATGACGCGACGCGTCAAGATCGCATCGACTCACTATTTTGGTCATTCGAACATGATTTAAACAAGGTTCGATAAATCCAAAACTTGTCTAGAAACACCTATGTACATTCCTGATCATGAATTAACTCGAATATCAATATTTAATGGACGTAAAGGTCACAAAAAAGATTTCCTACTTTCGAAGGCTAAAATAACACCAAGTTTGAATACTTAGCTAGAATTTTCTAAGTCTGGACCCCTTAGCAAGCTTAAAAGGCTGAGTCAAGCTTAAGATTTTGTGGGGTCTTACAATATCTCCCCCTTGGGAACATTCGTCCTCAAATGAGACTGACTAAGTTGATACGACTGGTAGACTGAACTTACTTAATGGACGTGAACATCTGAAACATGATTATCTGATAGTCATTACTGACATACTAAATTTCATACTAAACATGCATATCTGATGCATGAGTACATGACTAAACTGACTCCTAAACATATGACTGAACATTCAGTGGTAACTGATACCATGTTTGAAATGGAAAATTTGAGCATGAAACTAAATAAGCTTAAGAAAGACTATTACCTTGAGATGAATCTGAGTTTGCGAAGAAGAGGTGAGGATACTTGGTCCGCATATCTGCTTCTGCATCCCAAGTAGCTCCCTCAACGGACTAATTCCGCCAAAGAACTTTGACTAAAGGGACTTTTTTGTTCCTCAGTCTGTGAATTTGATAATCAAAGACTTCGACTGGAATTTCTTTGTAAGAGAGGCTATTCTGAACATCTATTCCCTCTATGGGGACTATAGCTGATGGGTCACCTATGCATTTCTTTAGCAAGGACACATGAAACACTGGATAGATTGAAGATAGATCTAAAGACAACTCAACCTCATAAGCTACTTTTTCAAAACGGCTGAGAATTCGGTAAGAACCAACATATCAGGGATTGAGCTTCCCCTTCTTTCCAAAACACTTCGCTCCTTTCATAGGAGAGATTTTCAAGTACACATAGTCACCAATATTGAACTTGAGATCCTTTCTGCACACATCTACATATGAGTTCTATCGGCTCTGAGCTATCTTAAGCCTAATCAGTTGAACTTTCTCTAAGGTATCTTATACCAAGTCAGGCCCTACTACTGCAGCCTCACCCACTTCAAACCAACCAATTGGAGATCTACACCTTCTTCCATAAAGTGCCTCAAATAGAGCCATTTGAATACTGAAATGATAGTTGTTGTTGTATGCAAACTCAATCAAAGGCAAGCGGTCATCCCAACTACCTTTAAAATCTATCGCATATGCTCGCAGCATATCCTCTAAAGTCTAAATGGTCCTTTCTACTTGACCATCTGTATGAGGGTGAAAAGTTGTACTGAGGTAAACTCGGGTACCAAAACCCTTTTGCAAAGTTTTCCAAAAAAGAGAGGTGAAATAGGTACCTCTATTTTAGATGATGGACAATGGAACACCGTGCAATCTGACCAACTCCCTGATATAGAGTTTGGCATAATCTATAGTCGAGTAAGAGGTATGGATTGGTAGGAAATAAGCTAATTTGGTCATCCTATCTAAAATGATGCAAACTGAATCATATTGCGATGATTACAAGGTAAACCCATCACAAAGTCCATGTTCACTTCTTCCTATTACCAGGTGGGAAAGTTAAACTTCTGTATGGACCCACTAGGCTTCTAGTGTTTAATCTTGACTTCCTGACATGTCGAGCACTTAGCCACAAACTCTGTAATATCCCTCTTCTTCCCACTCCCCCAATAGATCTCCTGCAAATCACAGTACATCTTAGTGGCCCCTAGATTAATAGAGTAGCACGCACCATGAGCTTCTACAAGAATTCACTACCTCAAGTCATCTACACTTGGCACACATAGTCAACCCTGACAATGGAAAATACCATCTCCCCCTTGGGAGAAAACCTCTATTTTCTGATCTCTGACTGATTTTTTCAACTTGACTAGACTAGGATCCCTATCTTGCTTTTTCTTCACTTCGAAACTAGGGATGATTCTAACTACTCTACACACATACACTATTTTCTGCTAAATAGACTAAGCGGACACCTAATTGAGCTATCTGATAAACTTCCTGAGCTAACTTCTTCTTATTGTCCTCAACATGAGCAATACTACCTATAGGCATTTTACTGAGTGCGTCGGCCACAACATTGGACTTGCTCAGATGATACAGGACACTCATGTCGTAGTCTTTCAACAACTCCTACCATATTCTCTAATTGAGGTTTAGGTTTTTCTGAGAGAATACATACTACAGGATACTATGGTCTGTAAACACATTCATATGAACTCCATACAAATAGTACCTCCAAATCTTTAAGAAAAATACTACTGCTGTTAGCTCAAGATCATGAGTAGGGTAATTCTTCTCATAGGGTTTAAGCTGCCTAGAGGCATAGGCTATGACCTTACCTCTCTGCATCAGAACACACCCTAAGCCAACTCTGGAGGCATCAAAATACACCAAAAAGCCATCCGAACCATCTAGTAAGGTCAAAACTGGAGTTGTAGTGAGTCGAGTCTTCAACTTCTGAAAACTCTTCTCACAAGAATCTGACCACTGGAACTTGACTTTCTTCTGAGTCAATCTGGACATAAGGGATACAATAGATGAAAATACCTCAATGCACCATTGGTAATAGATGAACAAACCTAAGAAACTCCTGATATCTAACGGAGAGATAAGTCTAAGCCAGTTTCTCACTGCTTTGGTCTTTTGGGGATCAACTCTAATGCCATCACCGGAAATGATATGGCCGAGGAAAGCTACTGACCTTAGCCAAAATTTGCACTTACTGAATTTGGCAAATAACTGATTATTTCTAAGAGTCTATAATACTATTTGAGATGGTCTGCATGATCATGTTCATTTCAAGAGTAGACGAGAATGTCATCTATGAAGACTATGACAAACCTGTCCAAGTACAACTTGAACACATAGTTCATCAAGTCCATGAAGGCTGCTCGAGCATTAGTAAGAACAAAGGACATGACTAAGAATTCAAAATCACCATATCGAGTCCTTAAAGTTATTTTCGAGATGTCACTCTCCCTGACTCTCACCTGGTGATAGTCTGATCTGAGGTCTATCTTAGAAAAGTAACTAGCACCCTGTAGTTGGTCAAATAAGTCATCGATTTTGGAAAATGGATACTTGTTCTTAACCGTGACTTTATTATTAGCCTCTTTTATCGGCTAAGCATGGACCATGAGCCTGGAAATATCTTTTTCCTTTATAAGCATTACGGTCCTACACTCTTTGACCACGCTGCTAGACACCCCTGACACAAACTTACTCATTCGGGATTTGCTGTCTGCCACCACATGCGGAACATATCTAGCAAATTAAGTAAACTTGAGTGAATACTCATTCACTATCATATTGCCTTACTTCAGATTGATAAATTCCAATACCTTCGCTTCTCTCAACTCCAGTGGGAAGAACCTATCTAGAAAAGCAGTGATAATCTCCTCCCACTCTATGGGCCCTGCACCTATGGCCTTCTCTACTTTTCACTATTTAAACCATGAGTGAGCCATATCCTGCAACTGATATACGGCAACTCAGTAATCTCAACCACGGTCACCCCCATAATATCAGTAACCTTCTGTACCTGATCAATAAATTCTTGAGGATCCTCATCTGACTTAGACTCAGTAAATAATGGAGGGTTCATTCGGGTTAAGTCTTGAATCCTGGAAGCAGTAGTATTAGCCACTGGGCTAACCTATAACGGCAGCTGGGCATTCATTCTGGGCTGCCACAGAATGATCTAGGGTGGTGAAGGCTACTCTGAACTCAGCGTAGGAGAAGTGTTCGTCTAGTGTATTTGGCTGGATGGGCTGGGGTTCTAGCTGGTCTCCTGTTTCTCTTTCCTTAGTCTTTTTTAGATGCATATTTCTATAAATGGAAGAGAAAAGATTAGACTGAGAGTTTAACTGGAGCTCATGCTCACTCACAAGACATGAATACTAAAAGAAGGGAAACTTTTCCTAAAACATCTTGTAGCCTCATGTCCATAAGTATGGCACGCAACACAACCATGCACAAGACTCTACTAGATGTAGCTTTCAGACTTCCTAGGACTCTGTTCAACCTTAGGCTCTAATACCAAGTTTGTTATGCCCCAAGTCTGTACCCCAGATGCTACACGATGCTCATAATCTCGAAGGACCACAAGCTAACCCATGGCTGGTACCTGCTATAATTACTGAATAATAATATGGTAAATATATGGAAAATAGGCATAAAACTGGCCATAATGTTCAATACTGTAAATAATACTGAATATGGTATCACAATACCAAAACTGAACATCAATACTAAAAACTAAACAACTATCTGAAAATGCTCTAGTCTGAAAAGCCTCTAAACTGTCTGAACTGTGGAGTTGATGGGACAAGTCCCCAACTAACTCTGACTACTGAAAATGAACTAAAATGCTAAAGTAAATAATCACATCCTTGAACTATGAGGACTCACCACTAACTCTGTATGCTGAGAGTCTGAACTACTAAGGGTGCTTAGGAGCCTATGCGTCTGAACCTATGATATAAGACTACAAAGTGCAAAATAAAAACATGCGTCAGTACTTCGAATGTATTGGTATGCTCAGTGAGGTAGGCTAAAATGCATGGGTTCATACTCATGAATAATACTAACTGAATATCATGAGTATGACTGAATGAGAGTACATGCATAAATATGTAAACTATACTAAGATCGTAATAACACTAAATACTGGATTACTGGTAACTGAATTACTATATCTGATAGTCTTGATTCTGTGGAACTAGACTGAGTCCTGTACTGAGTTGAATGACTATTTTTGATAGTCCTAAATTTGCGGAACTGAATTGAGTTCCATACTGAAACTAAATCTGAAACTGAGACTATGAAAAGTAATTATCTTACCGACATGCCCCTTCTCTAACTGATTTGGGGTCTAACCTGTAACCCCAGTTAGAAGGGTGTCAATACCGTGCCACGGGTAAGGACAAATGCTGAGTCACCCTCATCTGGTAGGTGCTCTAAAAAGGAATGGTGGTACCCACAAATAGTAGGTAGATCACCTCATCAACCCTCAACTGGTAGGTTGATGTCTTAACCTACATTGGCTATGCAGTTCTGGAATGCAAGGACTATTTCTAAGGATTGCACCCTCTACTGGCAGGTGAGTCCCCATTCTTGAGTTCACTCGATGCTGAATCCTACTCCCAACTGAATAGACACAAGACTGAATTCTAAATTGTACTAGGCTGGACTGATTTGTTACTGATCATATTATATAACTAAACTGAATTGATTTTACTGAACTGAACTTAATTGATTCTAAGTTAACTGAGTTTTTCTACGTTATGTAACTGACTGAATTCTACTGATTGAGACATGACTGATTCTACTCTGTGACAACCATGGCTCTAGACAAGCAGCTAAATATTCAGGTATTAAATACCCCCAGGACTCAACAATATAAACTTAAAAGACATGGCATAATCTTGAGACATGGTAATTAACTACTTGGTCATTATTCATTCATTTAGGTATTCAAGCAAACTCTTGCATGACATGAACTTGCATACGTGCTAACATGATATAATTTCACTATTTTACTTACATGGGCAATTCATCAAACACTTGTTGGGCATAATATATGCACAGAATACTAAAACAACATATAGGCATCGTGATGCAATTCCAATAATATAATTCCAAGAGTTTTAACATGAGTTCACATTATAAAGCACACATATCAATTAACTCTACATGAATCTTGTAGTAAATCATGAAATAGAAACCCAATTAAGTAATATTCATGAATACACTTTAATTCAAATCATGAAAATCATGAAATCACTCTACATGAGCTTTAAAAGAGTTACTTGGACTCCAAGGGTGGAAGGAACCCTTGGATGAACACTTCACATAGCTAAGTTGGTGAATTTTGGAAAATTAACGGTGGAACCTTGAGCCTTGAATTTGAATTTAATTCACCTAGGATTTTTGTTCTTGAGCAATTTGTGAAAGAATAATTATATTTTGCTAAAAGAGGGCTAAATTTCGTGTTATGGGGGCTGAAGGAAGTGGGAAAAAGACTTAATTAACCCTGAGGACACGTCTTTTTAATTTCTAAAAAATTGAATCATCGACGTGTAGGCCGACACGCTGCATCGTTGGCATCGACAAGATAGCCAATGCACCGCATCAAGTCCGCATTGATTCACTAGAAATTGCAATGAGTTGAGGGAAAAATTATCTGTCAATGCGATGGACAATGTGACATATTAAGATCGCATCAACTCACTATTTTGGTCATTAGAACATGATCTAAACAAGGTTCAAAAAATCTAAAACTTGTCTAAAATCACCTATTGACATTCCTAATCATGAATTAACTCAAATAGCAATATTTAATGGACGTAAAGGTCGCAAAAAAGATTACCAACTTTCGAAAGCTAAAATAACACTAATTCTAAATACTTAGCTAGAATTTTCCAAGTCTAGGACCCCCTTAGCAAGCTTAAAAAGGTTGTGTCGGACTTAGGATTTTGTAGGGTCTTACAATATCTCCCCCTTGGGAACATTCATCCTCGAATGAGACTGACCAAGCTGAGAGAAATGGTAGACTGAAGTTACTTACTGAACATGAACATCTGAAACATGATTATCTAATTTTCATTACTGACATACTGAATTTCTCACTGAACATGCATATCTGATACATGAGTACATAACTCAACTGACTCCTAAACATATGACTGAACATGCAATGGTAACTGATACCAAGTTTTTAATGGAAAATCTGAGCATGAAACTGAATAAGCTTAAGAAAGACTATTACCTTGACCTGAATCTGAGTTTGCGGAGAAGAGGTGAGGATACTTGGTCCCCATATCTGCATCTGTTTCCTAAGTATCTCGCTCAACGGACTGATTCCGTCAAAAAACTTTGACTAAAGGGACATTTTTGTTCCTCAGTTTGTGACTCTGATAATCAAGGATTTCGACTGGAATCTCTTCATAAGAGAGGCTATTCTGAACATCTATGCCCTCTATGGGGACTACAGCTGATGGGTCACCTATGTATTTCTTTAGCAAGGAGACATGAAACACTAGATGGATTGAAGATAGATCTGAAGAAAACTCAAGCTCGTAAGCTACCTTTCTGAAACGGCTGAGAATTCAGTAAGAATCGACATATCAGGGACTGAGCTTTACCTTCTTACCAAAATGCTTCACTCCTTTTATAGGAGAGATTTTCAAGTACACATAGTCACCAATCTCAAACTCGAGATCCTTTCTGCGCATATCTACGTACTATTTCTATCGTCTTTGAGTTGTCTTAAGCCTTTCCTTAATCAGTTGAACTTTCCCTAAGGTGTCAAATACCAAGTCAGGCCCTACTACTGTGGCCTCACCCACTTCAAACCAACTAATAGGAGATCTACACCTCCTCACATAAAGCACCACAAATAGAGCCATTTGAATACTGGAATGATAGTTGTTGTATGCAAACTAAATCAAAGGCAAGTGGCCTTTAAAATCTATTGCACATGCTCACAGCATATCCTCTAAAGTCTGAATGGTCCTTTCTGCTTGAACATTTATCTGAGGGTGAAAAGTTGTACTAAGGTAAACTCGGGTACCAAGGCCCTTTTGGAAAGCTTTCTAGAAATAAGAGGTAAACTGGGTACCTTTATCTAAGATGATGGACAAAATGAAAGGTATGGACTGGTAGGAAATGAGCTGATTTGATCATTCTATCTACAATGATCTAAACTAAATTATGCTGACGACGAGTACGAGGAAAACCTGTCACAAAATCCACGTTCACTTCTTCCCATTTTCAGGTGAGAATGTTGAACTTCTGCATAAACCCACTAGGCTTCTGATGCTCAATCTTGATTTCCTGATATGTCAAGTACTTAGCCATAAACTCTACAATATCTCTCTTCATCCCACTCCACCAATAGATCTCTCGCAAATCACGATACATCTTAGTGCCCCCTGGATAAATAGAGTAGCTCGTACCATGCACAAACAAGAATTTGCTACCTCAAGTCATCTATGCCTGGCATACATAGTCGACCCTGACAATGCAAAACACCATCTCCCCCTTGGGAGAAAGCCTCTACCTTCTGATCTCTGACTGATTCTTTCAAGTTGACTAGACTGGGATCCCTATTCTATTTTTTCTTTACTTCAGAAACTAGGGATGATTTTGAACTACTCTGCACCCATACACTACCTTCGACTAAATCTACTAAGTGTACACCTAGTCGGGATAGCTAATAACTTTCTAAGCTAACTTCTTCTTACTATTCTCGATATGAGCAATACTACCCATAAACATTCTACTGAGAGCGTCGGCCACTACATTGGCCTTGCCCGAATGATACAGGACACTCATGTCATAGTCTTTGAATAACTCCAACCACCTTCTCTGATGGAGGTTTAGTTATTTCTGAGAGAATACATACAGCAGGCTCTTGTGGTCTGTATGCACATCCACATGAACTCCATATAAATAGTGCTTTCAAATCTTTAAGGCAAATACTACTGCTGCTAGCTCAAGATCATGAGTAAGGTAATTCTTCTCATAGGGTTTAAGCTGCCTAGAGACATAGGCCATAACCTTACCTCTCTGCATCAGAACACACCCCAAGTCAACTCTGGAGGCATCACAATACACCACAAAGTCGTCTGAACCATCTGGTAAGGTCAAAACTGGAGTTGCAGTGAGTCGAGTCTTCAACTCCTGAAAACTCTTCTCATAAGAATTTGACCACTGAAACTTGACTTTCTTCTTAGTCAATCTGGACATAGGGGATGCAACAGATGAAAATCCCTAGGCCAAACCCAAGAAACTCCAATAAAATTGAATCATTGATGTGCAGGCTGACATGTCGTATTATTGGCATCGACGCGATAGCCAATGCATCGCATTGAGTCCATATCGATTCACTGGAAATTGTACTTCACTGAGGAATAAATTATCTATCAACATGATGGATGACGTGATGCATTAAGATCGCATCGACTCATTATTTTGGTCTTTCGAACATGATTTTGTAAAGCATCTGCTTTTGCTCATCCTTACCCCTTATAAGCAATAAAATATCTTGCCTTATTCCTTAAGCTTTATCTCTCTTTCCATTCACTGTTCTTGACTATGTTTCCGCTATAATAGCTTGAGCTCGATCGTTCTCGACTACTAATTAATATGATATAATACTCAGCTATGCTATATAAAATTGGTTCCTAATCTCTACCTATTTTGTTTATATACTCTTTCATTTACATAATTTATTTTCTTATAGGCGTTTACTACTAATTCAAAGATAGGGCCGTAGTGCATTCTCTTGGCTCCCGAACAAATTCAACTGTTCCAACCAAATGGTAAACATAAACTACCACTTTGGTTCTAAAGAAAGATATGTATTCTGTGTATTTCTGTTAGAAAATTTTGCAATGAAAGCTAAAGTAACTTTAGAAAATGAGAAAAAATCAAAAACATTAGTATCTCGAAGTAGTTGGGAACCATGACCTTCAATGTGTCATATATCACCGTATGTACGACTCTAGTGAGCACCAATATTTCATTGACTTTTTATTAGTAATTGTTTAGCCATTTAATTATTTCCTCCATTCATTTTTATTTATCACATTTTAAGTTACAAAAATATTATTAATATGACTATTTTACCATAATATTTCTATTAATTGTTCTTTATTTGTGAGTATTCAGACTATTTTACCATAATATTCCTATTAATAGATGTTTATTTGTGAGTATTCAAATTAGTTTGGAAAATAAATAATTAGTATTGGAGATAAGTATGATGTTTTCACCAAGTATTCCCTTGCGTATGCCAAGCCCTACACTGCAAGAATTAATAGCCTCAAAATGCCTGCCGGCTATCAGTCCCCCAAATTTCAACAATTTATGGGCAAATGGAACCCAAAACAGCATGTTGCACACTTTGTTGAGACATGTAATAATGCTAGAACTTACGGTGACTATTTTGTAAAACAGTTTGTTTGTTCCCTAAAGGGAAACACCTTTGATTGGTATACGGACCTTGAGACTAACTCCATCTATAGTTGGGAGCAACTGGAGCATGAGTTCCTGAATCGCTTTTATAGCATAAGGTGTACAGTGAGCATGGTAAAACTCACAAATACTCTCCATAAAATGGAAGAGCTAGTCATCGAATTCATCAATCGATGGAGAAATAGGAGCCTAAACACAAACATAGGCTCAGCAAAGCTTCTGCAATAGAGATGTGCGTCCAAGGAATGCATTGGGAGCTTCTCTATATCTTGCAAGGCATTAAGCCAAAGTCCTTTAAAGAGTTAGCTAGACGTGCTCATGACATGGAGTTGAGCATGTCTTCTGCTGGGAAGAGAGTAGTGCCTATCAATGACCCTCAAAGGGGAAAGGATAAGTAGGAACCTAAAAGATGGAGTAAGTTTGTCCCCAAAAATGATAACAAATAATCCATGAATGTCGATGTGTCTCCTGTGAAGGTCACCACGAAGGTGAGCAAGAAATAAAGCATGAAGACTACTACTCAACCAAGCCCAAATCAGAAGTTAACTTTAAAAGAGATGTAAGAAAAGGAGTACCCTTTCTTTGATTCTGATGCTACTGAGATTTTCAATGAACTTCTTCACCATGAGCTTATTGATCTGCCAAAGATGAAGCAGCCCGATGAAGCTAAAAGGACCAGTGACCCAAATTATTATAAGTATCATAGGCTTATGGGTCACCCACTGGAAAAGTGCTTTGTCTTTAAAGACAGTCATGCAATTAGAAAATGAGAAGAAGATCTTCTTCAATGATGAGATGGAAAGTTCTCATCAAATCTCTATCACTTTTGGCTCATTTTCGGTCTAAATATGTTTTAAAGAGCATAATGAGAGACTATTAGAGCATGACAAGTCTTCAGTTATCAAAGACGATGATGAAGGTTGGACTCTACTAACCAGGCCCAGATGCAAAAAGATGAATCCATGAAAGAAGTTGGTCGAGTAACCAACTAGGAGGAAGATGGTAAGTAAATTAATAAAACAAAGGTTGGTTGAGCTTCCAAAAAATATGAGGGTAATGGAGCTTCACCACCAAAAACCTCGACATCCGATGACTTTAGAGAAATTCTTACCGAGTTAGTTCTATGTAAAGACTGCCCAAGTCAACCTTGAGGCATCTTGTTTTAATACTGCCAAAGAGGGGGCAAAGGGTGAAAATATACCCATAGAAGTTCGTTCATCCTCTGAACTGCTTGCTGAATCTCTTGGTCAAGAGGCACATGTATGTGATACAAAAAGTACATTCACAAATAACGATCTTCTGCTTGGTGAGGCCCTACATAAACATCCCCTATACATGGTAGGTCAGATTCTAGGAAAGAAGATCAATAGAATCTTAATAGATGAGGGATCCAGAGTCAACATCCTGCCTATCCTTACGATGAAGAAACTTGGCATCACTACTAATAAACTAGACGAGAGTCGTACAATGATCCAAGGCTTCAACCAAGGGGGATAGAGAGCTATGGTATCTATCAAGTTGGGGATTCGTATGGATGATTTTCAATTAAATGCATTAATACGTGTGATCGATGCCAAAACTTCATACAATATATTGCTTGGTAGGCCTTGGGTGCACAGGAATAAAATTATCTCATCCTCTTACTATCAAAGCTTGAAGTACCTTGAAGATGGAGTGAAAAGAAGGATAGCAGTTGATGATAAGCCATTCACTGAAGCTGAATCATACTTTACCGATGTAAAATTTTACTTGAAGAACTATGTCGTGAATGAGAAAAGGATAAATAATGTCACCAAGACCAAGTGTGATGATCTTATAGCCAAGAATTCCATTGTGAAAGTTGAAAAAGTCGCTACCAAGAAGCCTCTCTCCACTTCAAATAAAAAAAGTGTCGCTCCCACAAAAAAGAAGGCAACCCCTGTTCTTTGCGCTACCAAAGGTAAATAAAGAGAAAGATCACCCTTCTGATGCGCAAGATAATATTCTGAAGGGGCTAAGTTGACCTATTAGGAAGATTGACGCGACAAATCCATCTTAAAGGCTATACTTGGAGAAGTTGTGGCTCAAAATTCGTCATAAGATATGACACTCCCTATGAATCGTACAAAAGAAGGCTTCGATCCAAATGCATATAAGTTATTTATAAAGGCTGGATATAATCCTAATGAGCCATCAAGGTTGGGTAAACTTCCATTGGAAGGTACAATAAGGCAGTTACGTGAATGCCTAGGATACACACAGCCACCTCCAATTCACATCTCCATAAGAAGGGCAGTTAGCAACTACATCACTGTAGAAGAAGAATCTACTGCATCCAACAAAAGGCCTTCTATCTTTGACCTTCTTAGAGAATCAACCGCAAAAACTTCTGTGTTCGAGAGGTTGGGTCCTCTACATAAGAAAAAAAGTAACTAGCATTGGATAAGTCATTAAAGTACGATAATGTACTTCTCGCCTAAGATTTAGAAGGATTTCCAAAGTTTGATTCCTTCTAGAATGAGATGGCAGACGAAACTAGTGGTTTCATACAATAAGGTGTTAAAAGCAAAGGCTTATACTGTGGTTTATACCAAGGAATGTGAGGAAGATGAAAAAAGTATTGGATCCTCATATTAAAGTATTGGATCCTCATATTATGTTATGGTGCTAAATAATAATAAGGCCTCATCTCAAATAAAGGTTAATGAAGAGATGGAAGATACTTTCTGGTGTCACCATATATCCATCAACGACGATGATCCTCAAGAGAAGGAAGATGCTGGAGATGCTCCATCTCAACTTGAATAAATAGTGAAGGCCACAATAGATCCTTTGAAGGAAATTAATCTTGGAACCGATGAAGAACCAAGACCAGCTTACCTAAATGCTTTTCTAGAGATGGAGGAAGAAATTGATATGGACATACTTAAAGAATATATGGATATCTTTGCTTGGAGTTATAAGGAAATGCCTAGCTTAGATTCGAAAGTAGTAGTTCATTAGTTGGCGGTCAAGAATGGTTCTCGTCCTATTAAGCAAGCCCAAAGGTGCTTTAGGCCATAGTTGGTTCCATTGATCGAAAATAAAGTTAACAAACTCATTGAAACTAGGTTTTTTCATGAAGTCAAATATCCCATGTGGATTTCAAGTATTGTTCTAGTATAGAAGAAGAATGGTCAAATTCAAGCTTGTGTTGACTTTTGAGAACTCAATAACGCATACCCTAAGGATGATTTTCCAATCCTCATATCAGAGTTGATGATTGATGCCACCGCTGGTTATGAGGCAATGTCCTTTATGGATGGTTTATCCGACTACAACCGAATCCGCATGGATCCAAAGGATGAAAAACTCACTATATTTCGTACTCCCAAAGGTATTTATTGCTATAAGGTAATGCCTTTTGGTTTTAAAGAACACTGGCTCCACTTATCAAAGGGCTATGCAAAACATCTTTGATGGTCTACTCCATAAAACTATTGAATGGTACGTAGATGATCTAGTGGTCAAGTCAAGAAAGAGAGACGACCACTTAAAAGACCTAAGAATGGTGTTCGAGTTACTTCAAAGATATCAACTTAGGATGAATCTATTGAAGTGTGCCTTTGGAGTTACTTTTGAAAAGTTTCTTGGCTTCATTGTGTGATACCGAGGAATTGAAATTGATCAAGCTAAGGTCGATGCAATTTTGAAGATGCCCGATCCTCAGAATATTTATGAGTTAAAAAGCCTTCAAGGAAGGCTAGCATATTTAAGGAGGTTCATCTTAAAATTGGCTGGAAAATATCAACCATTTAGTCATCTTATGAAGAAGAACATTCCCTTCGAATGGGACCAAGCTTATAGTAATTCCTTTGAGAGTATCAAATCATACTTGATGAAACCTCTAGTTCTTGCGGCATCCATACCTGGAAAACCATTGATACTCTATATCGCGGTATAAGAAAGTCAGTTGGAGCACTGTTGGCTTAAGAAAATAGTGAAGGCAAAGAAAACTCTCTTTACTAAATAAGCTAAAGTATTCTTCAATCGAAAAGTTATGTTTTGCATTGGCTTTCTCAATTAAAAAAGATAAAACACTACTTTTAGGCTCATGTTGTCCGTCTTATGTCTAGGACAAATTCGATCAAGTTTGTAATGTCAAAATCAGTCCTTAGTGACCGACTTGCAAGATGATACCTTTAATTTCAACAGTTTAAGATTGTGTACGTCCCTCAAAAGGTTGGAAAAGGACAAGCATTGGCTGACTTCTTAGCAGATCACCCAATACATGATGACTAGGAACTAAGCGATGAACTTCCTAATGAAGATGCAATGGCTGTTGAAGTTAGATCCCCCTAGAAAATATGACGGTGCTACAAATCGAGATGGAGCAGTGTTGGCATAGTATTTGTCACTCCATAAGAAGAGGCCATCCCCTACTCTTTTACCTTGATGAATTGTTGCTCCAATAACGTTGCTGAATATCAAGTGCTAATCCTCAAAATTGAGATGGTTGTCGACATGAAGCAACTACAATTACAAGTCTTTGGTGACTCCCAATTGGTGATCAAGCAGCTTTTGGGAAGCGATAAAGTCAGGAAGCCTGAGTTAAGACCATATAATGATTATGCACAAAAATTGATGGGATGGCTTGGAGAAGTAATCCTCCAGCATATGCCAAGGAAAGAAAATAAGCAAGTTGATACCCTTGCTGCTTTGGCCTCAACTCTAACTCTTTCGAATCAGACACGAGTTACTATCCACCAAGAATTTGTAGTACCGCCATCAAATGAAAATGAGGACGTAAAAGGTAATGTTTAATACCTTGCTGTCGTGTCCAAAGATGTAAAGGAAGATTGGAGACAACCTACCATTGTCTACTTGTGTTATAGGATACTTCCAGAAGATCCAAAGAGAAAGATTGACATTCGTCATCGTGCACCTCACTTCCTTTTCTACAAATACACATTGTATCAAAAATCATTTGAAGGAGTACTTATATGGTGTTTGGGAGAGGAAGAAGCAGTTCAAGCTTTGGAAGAAGCACACTCGAGAGTTTATGGATCGCATCAGTCTAGACCAAAGCTTTATTTTCACATTAAAAGGATGGGATATTATTGGCCAACAATGGTGAAACATTGCTTGGGCTATGCTAGAAGATGCAAAGATTTCCAATTCCATGAAAATTTCATACATCAACCTCCAGAGGTACTACACCTAACTGTAGCATCTTGTCCTTTCAATGCTTGGGGAAAAGATGTTGTTGGCCCACTACCAAAATCTTCTGGTGGACACTTATATATCTTGGCCACGACAGATTAATTCTCAAAATAGGCTAAAGTTATTGCTCTCAAGAAAGTAAAGAAAGAAATTATTGCAAACTTCATCTAAGTGAATATCATCTACCACTTTGGAATTCCGCAATACATAATAACTGATAATGGAAAGCCATTTGATAACAAGCTGATGAACAAAATTTGTGATCTCTTTGATATCAAGCAACGCAAGTCTTCTATGTACCACGCTGCCGCCAATGGTCTAGTTGAAGCATTCAATAAGACTTTATGTAATTTGTTGAAGAAAGTCATCTCCAAATCTAAATGAGACTGGCATAAGCGGATGGAAGAAACTTTATGGGCATATAGGATAACTTATCGTACACCAACGCAAGCAACCCCATACTCACTTGATTTAGGAGTTAAAGTAGTATTGCCACTTGAGTGTTAAATATCATTTTTGAGACTAGCTATTCAAGAAGGGCTCACCGATAAATAAAATTCTAAGTTATGTCTTATGGAGTTAGAAGCTCTTGATGAGAAGAGGCTGGAGGCTCAACAAAATCTTGAATATTATCAAGCCTGGTTGTCTCATTCTTTCAACATTGGGTTCACTTGAGGTGCTTCTAAGTTGGAGATCAAGCCCTTACAGTAAGAAGGCCTACTATTACTTCTCATAAGCCTGGAGGCAAATTCACCCTGAAGTAAGATGAACCATATGTCATACAAAAAGTACATTAAAATGGTGCTTACAAGATTGTCGATGTAGATGGCGTGAGGATTGGACTCATCAACGCCAAGTTCTTAAAGAAGTAATATCCTTACAGGTAGATGATACTAGTTAAGGCACGAGTATAAACTCCATGCCTACTCCTGGCCGGCAAGAGTATAAACTGTGAATGGCTCAAAAAAGTACCTGCTATGTGAAAACCTCAAAAGAGGTGGCCTAGGAAAAAGTTATGACACAAAAAAAAACACTCACCCCAGAACTACATTATGACTTGATCCTCTTCATTGAGGTATGTAGGCGCTTGGAATTTTATTCTGAGTTCAGTTATATGAGTGTTAAAAAAATACATGTCTCTTCTTGATCCGTCATATGAAAGTTAAATCTATATGCATCCCGATTAAGTCTTAGACTGATGTCAAATACTGGTAGCTCAATGGGGGTAACCCATCAAAAGAAAGATAAGTTCTTTAATAGGATTTGGGATACCCAAATCCTGTAGTTTAAAGTGTAGATCTGCCAATCATGCAATTGCCAAATTTGCAAATCTAAAGCCTTAATCTTTAAGGCTTCCAAACTGAAGTTTCAAGTCTAAACCAATTGTGAGACAAAGACGTGAAGCCAATAGTCAATAAATTTGAAGAGAAAGCCAGAGTGTAGTACTAAAACATAAGCACATCAAAAATGGCAAGCAATTCTTGAAGTTGAAATTCAAAAGAATAATTAAGAGAAAAATGCAATATAAAGAGAAGTTTTAATTACAACTAATAGATCCAACTACTCAATAAAAGGATAAAATAAAGTGACAAAAGAGTTTGAAAAAAAGAAAACATCTCCTAAGTCTAATCTACACCTAACTTGTAATTGATTAAGTCTTGGCGCATAGCTTCCAGACACTCTTTTTTCTGATCGACACCATTTGATAAGTCTTCATCAAAGCTTGCATCGAATTACTTGGCTGCAACAGAAGACTCTAGCCTTGATTCTTTGGCTTTATTCTCAGCTTTTGCTAAAAGACTCTCCAAACCCTGAGCCTTTCTACATAATTCTTTTATCTTCTTCTTCTTCATATTTTGTAGTGATTGTCGAATGGAGGATGTTGCTTTAACCTTCTTGTCCTCTTTAAGCATGGCATATGAGAGGCTTTCCCCTGCTATAAAGAATATTTCTTCTCTTACAGCTTCTTCATTCATATCATAAAGCATCAATCGTGTTTGGTCATATGAAGTAGCAAGGTCAAAGAAGTCGTTGATGATTATGTGAACTTTATCTTCAAGGAAAGAAGCACAATCAACATTGCACTTCAAAAGCTTACCTTGAATTACGGTCTAAAGAGGGGAGATATAGTTTTTTTAAGCATTTAGGACAACCATATTTCCATCAAACCCCGACATAATAGATAATGGAGGCTTACATACATCAGAATCCAAGGTTTCTTTAACCTTGTTACAAGAAATAGAAGTTGTCTCTTCTTCTATTTTAGCTTTAGAAGGTGGTTCCATCAAATCTGGACTAGATACAGACTCATCACTATCATGTGACCCTTCACACTGTAAGGCCGTAATATTAGTCGGCTGCATAAGAACAAAAAAAGATTAATAAAAAAGAAGGTCATTAAGATACACTTGGTAAAATAAATATCTTAACCATACCTCCTCAGCCAGAGCTAATATCATCCTCAAAGGATTATCTATGTCACCATGAATTTTAATCATCGGTGGACCAGTACCTCTTACATCATCGAAATGTATCTTTACTCTTTTCCAGCAACGGTCTCTATTACTACTCTCTCTTTCATCTTGGGATAAATATTTAGAGACATGAGTAGTTTGAGTAGGAGTCTTACCCTCGTGTACCACCAGAGGCGTGTAAGATCTTTTATCTCTATGTTGATTTGGTAGCTTGGCATCCAAAGAAGGGGGAACATCAGTAATAAGGGCCTCATTAATAGGTACTTCATCAGAATTCTCCAAATGTGTGGTGGTAGTCGACCCAACGATGTTCATCAACATCTGTAGGTGATGACCAAGGAAATCCCTATAAGTCTTTTTCCACCAAGTTTGATAGTCCGTTCTGAAGAACTCGCCTACATTAGGTGAAATTAAAGGAAAAGTTACTCGTGAGGATGATTGACTCAATGTGTAAATCCTCCAAAATATTAGTCCTTTTTCTAAGGCAGTGCGAATGTCGTTCTTCATGATGCCCAAAATATTCTGATAAAATCCAAACTATAGACTGAAGTGGTGTGGACTATATGGCTCAATGATAAATGAGTTTCTGCATCTAAGTGTCAGAAAGCTCAAATGAATACTCATGAAGTAGCTCGTCTTTAATATTGGGGCACTCTCACTATCCACACAAAAGTAAGGGTGCATCTTGTCTTGTATGGTAGAAGTCCAAACCACGTTCTCCCCACTATGGATACACTTTCTTGCATCCTTTTTGTCAAAATATTTTTCACTATCCCTCTCCTGAGTATACAATCATAGTGGGAACGGATGGTCCACTAGCAAATAGATAATGGGTCCTGAAATAATGAGTAATCCAACCATACACATAGTGAATAGGAAAACAAACCTTGATTTGATCGAGTTGCGTTGAAGAAGATATCTTGTTTAGTCCACTATAAATGCGAGCCAGTATCGGAATTGGAAAGTCGACCATTCGCCCACTCGCCATCACGTATGCCATCTTGAAAGTCTAGGGCGAATGAAGTCACCTTTCATACTTGGAAAAATAAAAGCACACAACTAACAAGACAAGAAAGCTGCCAAATATGTATCATTTTTTTTATCGCGGTTCACCCCAAGCTCAAGAAATACCTTCTCTTCAGCATGTGACCATTTTAGTGTATCAGGCAAAACCTCGCTAGGGTTGTGTGTCAATTCAGGGCGAGCAAATTTTTTTTCCATCCTTGGTGGAACAGGGCCGTACTTTGAAGATTTCTTGCACCAAAATGTTATCCAATCACCAAATGGTACTTCTTGGCTAGCATTTCATAGATTATGAAAGGTCTCAAATAAGTACTCACAAGTTTGGGAAACATACTTTACCTTCTTTACATCTAATCCTGTAAGTTTTTTGGCCTCAGACACTACTTCTTCATAAAAAATACCCTAAATTGGCAAGCCTCCAAGAACATGTAAATCCCATAAAGAAATAGATAATTCTCCGACAGATGTGAGAAGTGTATTTTTCTTAGGGCACCAAGCTTCACAAAATAATTGGAATATGTCTGAGTTACGATCATAAGGAAAAAGAGATGTATAAATGGCATCATAAATCTGTACCTTGCTTAAAGTTTCTTGGCTCTTACCAAGTACATCTTTTGTCCACTCCCAATACCCAAAAATGTGATGATACTCTCCGTCAAGTATCATCGTGGACCCCTAACGTATCTCTCCTAAAGCTATACGATGACCCAAGCTTGGGTGGAGTTATGATATTTGCATAATAATGATTCGGCAACATGAACTTGCATACCAACCAGTCAATGGAGTGTGAGTCAAAAGTCGAGTCTGTTGGGCCCATCTTCAGTTTCGACTATAAGATACTTAGATCTGGTGGAAAGGGAGGTGTAGTATCTGAAAATCACTATCTCTTTGAACTGCAAAGAAAAGAAGAAGGGTTAAATCTGTTGCATACAATAATAGGCATAAAAGAATCTTGATGGAGTATCCTTATGTGCCATAAGATTACCATGAATTACCTTTTTTTCTTATAGCGGGGACGAGTAATTATCCCTATGTGCCCTAAGATTACCATAAATTTACCTTTTCTTATGGCGGGGATGAGTAGTCATCCCTATGCGCCCTAAGATTACCATAAAGTTACCTTTTCTTATGGCGGGGATGAGTATTCGTCCCTATGCGCCCTAAGATTACCCTAAAGTTACCTTTTCTTATGGCGGGGATGAGTATTCGTCCCTATGCACTCTAAGATTACCATAAAGTTACCTTTTCTTATAGCGGGGACGAGTAGTCGTCCTTATGCGCCGTAAGATTGCCATAAAATTACCTTTTTTTATGGTGGGGATGAGTAGCTATCCCTATGCGCCATAAGATTACCATAAAGTTACCTTTTCTTATGGCGGGGACAAATAGTCATCCCTATGCACCGTAAGATTACCTTCTAGGATTATCTTACTTAAGGTAGGGAATGGATATCTATCCCTTTGTATTGTAAGACTATATCCTTTACATAAAATACGTTATCTTGAGCAAGAGATTTTATTTCACCTAAAAAGGGAAGAAGAATAAGAAGAAGAAGAAGAAGAAGAAAGAAAAAGGGGAACGAAAAAAAAAAAGAATGCTTACCTAAATATGGCGTGTGTCTCGATCGGCAAAGATGGATCAAATTACACCCTTAAGTTTGCTTGCCTACCAAAATTGTTGTAAATATTAGAGTTCTCATTCCAACAGAAAAGACACTTATAATTTCAACGTTCCCACACCTAGATATAATTTGTCTCGTGAAGCCATGCAAACCTGAAATTGAAAACGTATTAGCATGCAAAGGCAACTACAAAAAATTGTCTAGGATAGTTATGAAGGTTTTAAATCATAAATTTTGGATATATTAGATATTTTTGAGTCTATTTTTGAAAAAATTAAGTGGTTCATGATTTCATCGCTCCTACTTTGAGATATGAAAGCTTTAGTAAAGACGCATAGATCTGAAATTTTCAGCATGACAGAATTTAAAGTCAATTTCAAAATTTTGTCTAAAATAATTCTGAAGGTATTAAATTATTAATTTTGTATATATTATATATCTTTGATTCTAGTTTCATAAAAAATCAATCTCCTTATGATTTCATCATTCCTACATCGACATATGGAAATTTTAATAGATGTGTGCAGATCTGAAATTTTCAGCATGATAAAATTCAGGACTAACTTTAAAAAATTATCAAGAATTATATTGAAGGAGTTTAATTCTGAATATTGGATATGTTATATAGATCTTGAATTCTAGTTTTTGGAATATCAAACGTATCATGATTTTGATATTCCTACAATAAGATATGAATTTTCTACCACTAACATGCTGTGCTGGAAAAAAGTGACGAAAATAACAGAAAAGTGGGAGCAAAAGAAATTACCTCAATATTATTGATGGCTTGGAAACCCCAAAATTGATACTGAAAAAAATGGAGAATCTACATCCTTTTATAGAGTTGTAGGATGGATGTTTTATTCTCCAATACAAATTTTAATTGGAGGTTGTTTCCTTCTTTCATATAAATTCAGATGGAAAGAGTTCCCTTCTCCCGTACAAATTCGAATTGGAAGATTTTCTATCTCCAATACAAATTCAAATTGAAGGTTGTTTCCTTCTCTCATGCAAATTCAAATTGCAAGATTTTTCATCTCTAATACAAATTCAAATTGGAGGTTGTTTTCTTCTCCCATACAAATTCAAATTGGGAGTTGTTTCCTTCTCCCGTACGAATTTAAATTGAAAGATTTTTCATCTCCACTACAAATTCAAATTAGAGGTTGTTTTTTTCTTCCATACAAATTCAAATTGACAGATTTTTCATCTCCAATATAAATTCAAGTTGGAGGCTATTTTCTTCTCTCATATAAAATGAGAGTTGTTTCATTTTCACATACAAATTTAAATTGGAGGTTGTTTTCTTTTCTAATATAAATTCAAATTGAAAGGATTTTATTACTGGTTAAATAAGACGGTAAAATATTTTCTAAAATCTATTTGAAATTGGATATCATGCCTAAATAATCATACTTCAAGTTTAGTCTCTAAAGTATACACTCGACCAGCCTTGAAGCAAGGGACAATTTGTATGTAATGAAATTTTGTTAAATTTAAATCCGTGCGAAATTCAGATTATATTAAATTTAAAATATATTAATCTCAAACAAATATTGAAAATTAATATAATTGGATTAATCATTTAAGTCCAAACATGCATGGATTTAATTAAAGTCCAATTGTTATTTAATTTGAGCTAGAAATGACTAAGCCCACTTTATCAAGCCCAAGATGTCATCATATTAATTTGGGCTACAAATGATTAAGCTCACTTTAGCAAGCCCAGGATGTCATCATGTTCTAGAGGCCCAATTTGGTGTCACATGTCAAATGACATGGCATGCAAAGTCAAGTGAAGGAGTCAATGGGACCATGCCACCTGTCAAAATGATGCAGTAAATTAAAAACCTATAAAAGATGTCATATAACTTAAATCTGATTGGTCAAAGAAAGTTCATACTTATCAAGACCATGCCACTTAAATCTGATTGGTCAAAGAAAGTTCATATTTATCATGACTCTTTACTTCTTACAACTATAAATAGGGTCCTCATAATTCAGAAAAGGCACCAACAAGTCTAGCAAGAAGCAAGAGAGAGCTCGTGGATCAAGCACAACAAATTTCTCTACAAATTCAAGATCAAGAGTTCAAGGTTCAAGAACAAGCTTAAGATTTCAAGATCAAGAGTTCAAGGTTCAAGAACAAGCTTAAGATTTCAAGAACAAGAGTTCAAGGTTCAAGAACAAACTCAAGATTTCAAGATCAAGAGTTCAAGATTCAAGAACAAGCTCAAGATTTCAAGATCAAGAGTTTAAGATTCAAGAACAAGTTCAAGCTTCAAGATCAAGACCACAAAATTCAAGAACAAGCTACAAAACCCTTGGATTCAAGTACAAATCAAAGATCAAATCCTCCAAGTTCAAGTTCAAGTTCAAGATCAAGCTCGAAGCCCTTGAATTTTTAGTTGAAAAGGCAAATTAGAGGATTCATAGAGATTGTAACACTCACGTTGAAATCAATAAATCAATTGTTGTAGTTTTTTTCTTGTCTCAGTTATTATTTTCGATCTCGAGAATTTTACTGTACAACAATTAAATATTTGAAAATATTGAAGATAAAAATTGATCCTCTTTTTTTTTAGGGCAGGCGAGGGGAATGCTAAATTTTGTTACTATTTTTACATTATTATTTCATTAAAATTCTTTAAATTGTAACCAATATAATATGAAAAAATCTAAAATATAAAAACTTTTTTTGTAATTACATAATTATTTTTACTCATCTAAATTTGGATAAAGATGGGGATGGGGGAGGGTGGGAGGAAGAATATTAACAATCCAATATCTTTAAATTGTGAATAGTATAATAAAAATAAATATATATTTTTTTATAATTACATGATTGTTTTTATGTATAGATTTAATTAGTTAAGAGGTGGGGGAATTCGGTTAGGGGAGGATGGGTGGAGTGGAGGCATGTTAGAGGGAGGGAGAGTAGAACAAAGATTTTATTTATATATTTTTCTAAAAAAAATTAAGGGTGTGGGTGTATGTGGAGATGGAGTTGGAGGTGGGAGGTAGGGTGGGTGGGGGTAAAATAAATATTATTATTTTTCATGTTTCATTAGAAATAATATGATAACTGTTTTTTTTTTTTTTTAAGATTATATGATTTAACATGTTTGAATGAAACATCCAAATATAAAATGGTGAGAAATAATATTTTAATATATTATTCGCAGATCACACGGATTCGTAGACTACTTGATATGTTAAAAATAACAAATAGAGTAAAGTTATTTTTAAAATAGAGGACAACTAAATGTTAACTAGTAAATACAATTTTGATCATTTCTCGTGCTAATTGCCATATTCAATTCAATGTCTTTGTAAAAATTTAATCACCTAATATACTCCTTCCATTTTGTTTTAGTTGATCATTTGTTTTAATTAATTGTCCCTTTATGAAATCAAGAGAATTTTATTATGTTTTTTCAATACTATCTTTAATATTAAATAACTAAATAAAGTATATTTACTCAAATTTATATTTTCAAAATATAATTAATGAAGCTAATTTGATAAAATAAATTTCTTAATTAATAGGTAAAATTATTCTTAATTAAATTTTAATATTGAATTGTGAGCCATTTTTGCAACTCGTTTTCCTATTAGATTAGTCAAAACTGCGCCTGGAATCCCAGCTTTATGCCCTACCTTACGGGGTCCGTCACTGGTTAAGTGCATCAAATCTGTCAAAATTCCACACAAAAAAAGGAGTGTATTTCCTCCTCCTCTCATGGCGATTCTCTTCTTCTTCTTCTTCGTCAGTTTTATTGCCTCATTTTCCTTCTCCTTACCTGAACACCATTTCCATTTTACCAAACATGGTCTTCGCCAGAATACTTCTTCACAATCACAGCAATACTTGGAAATCACTCGTCCATTGCCATTTGCAAATCTCGCCCCTTCCTGCACTTTTCATATCCTCACTCATGACTTCGGCAATACGATGGGTCTCCCTCCGGTCTCCGCCTCTTACTCTCCTCCGGCCAACTGCTCTTGGACCCATGTGGCTCTTCAGTTCAATGCTTCTTCCAAAGGTACGCAATATGACCGTATCGCCGCCGTCTGGCTTGGCGGTGCCGAGATCCTCCGTACCAGCACCGCGGATCCTACCAACGAGGGAATTTTCTGGACTGTTTCGAAGGATGTTACCAGGTACTGCTCCATTCTGGTCAACCAGAATATATCTCTATCTGTCATGCTGGAAAATCTGGTGAACGACATTTATACTGGTGTTTATCAGGTCAATATTAGTTTCCTGTACTACGATGTTAAGAAAAGGGATGTTTCCCTATCAAGTTATCTTGATTCTAATCGGAAACTGAAGTTGAAAAATGAAGTGCTTGTTAACAATTTGAGAAGTGAGTATGAACAACCGGCAGATTTGATATTGCCAATATCAGGAAATGGGAGTGAAGGATTTTGGTTCCGAATTCTAAATGAATCTGAGTTGCATGGGCAGAGAGTTATTATTCCGAAGAATACATACAAAGCTGTGATTGAGATTTACGTATCATCTCACGGGTATGATGAGTTTTGGTACTCGAATCCTCCTGATTCGTACATACAAATGAACAATTTAACTACCAAGAGAGGTCATGGAGCGTACAGGGAAGTTTTAGTGAATATAGATGAGAATTTGGTTGGATCC
The DNA here is from genome assembly GCF_002878395.1 of Capsicum annuum. Classification (NCBI taxonomy): domain Eukaryota; kingdom Viridiplantae; phylum Streptophyta; class Magnoliopsida; order Solanales; family Solanaceae; genus Capsicum; species Capsicum annuum. The sequence goes on from NC_061116.1 coordinate 152,401,561, forward strand.
CTAGTTCCATTTCCTGTTATTTTCACTGGTGGAATTAATCCTATGTACTGGGAACCACTTGTTTCAATTGGGGCCTTCGATCTTCCTTCTTATAACATTGATTTAACACCATATCTGGGGCTTCTACTTGATGGCGAAGCCCATTTTCTAGGGTTTGGAGTGAACGATAGTATTCCATTCTGGCTTGTGGATGCCAATTTGCACCTCTGGGTGGATAACAATTGTGCGTTGCCCTGTAAAGTGCACACTAAAGCTCTTGCTTTCCGTACCCCTAAGTTCAAGATTAAGCGGTCTTCAAGTTTTCTTGGCCTTGATGGTTCAGTTGAAGTTGAGATGAAGAGGAAGAGTGAGATGTCTTTTTGGGTGAACTCAACTGCAGGATATTTGACTACTATAATTAAGCGAGAATTGAAGTTTAAGAGCAAAATAAACTTTTATCTAAACGGAACTGAGAAAAATATTAAGCAAAAAGTGAAGGAAGAGATAGAAGTTAGAGTGCTATCTGATAGTGGTGGCACCATCTCTCAGACCAAGGTGAAGAGGAAATTTCCACTTACTATAATCTCTAAGACATTAGCATCGAGGGAGAATGGTACAACCTTGATGCTTTCTGATTTGGACCATGAATGGAAGGAGAAGAAGAAGTCGGACGGTGGTTCTTCAAGCTCATTGACAAATCGGCAGCATTGCAATGGGTGGATGGTTGTTCAAGATCACAATGTTATACATGGTGGGGCGACCACTCAACAAACTTATTCTTACTCGGATGATGTTGATTGCTATTCTCGAATCATTTCAGCTGCCAATGGCAAGCTTGTGAATGACACTGCAAACAGTCTTTGTGCAGCAGCTCCTTTGAAGTTTGGTTCATTTTCTGCCTTGTGACACCCCGTTTGAAGAATCAGTTCTTGTCCAACGAGATCATCCCGTGTGTAACATTTGGGAATTTGATTCCAAATTTCTTGCGTAAGTAGTTAGCCTGTACAATTTAGGTTTTGGTGTCGAAGGTGCAGGCTTCAATAAGGATGTGAAGTGTCTGGAAATATCAATTATTTTTGATGTAATGCTTTTTCTCTCTCTGTTTGATATGAACGTGAGTGTTGAGCCTTCATTGTCTTGTGAACTTGGGAGCCTGGAGGAGTCAGCGAAGTGAGTCTCTTAACTTGACTCTGTTTTCATAATTAGAAATTGTTATTAAACAAGGAAATGTGTTATTCGTTTTTAGACTGATTAAAACGAAAGTGAGTCATAAATTCAGATAAATAATAGTAAAAATATTAAAAATGTTGTATTAATTAGTACTTTTTTCGTTTTGGAATAAGTGAATTATTGGGGTATTTATTAGTGTTTCAAAGTAAGTGAATCATTGAATTTTTTTCTAAATTTGCCCTTATGAATTGACAGCCAATTAACTTTTCAAAAAGAATTACAAGGTCAACTTTTTTTTGGGGGGTAAAACTGAAAAATTGTGTTAAATTTATGTCTTTAATGTTTTTTCCTTAATATATGTGCTAAAATTTAACAATTCATTTATCATGAAACGGAGGGAATATTAAGTTTTCTTCAACAACGGTGGTTTTATTACTATCAACTACCAGTTGTTGTATCATTGGCATTCAGAGATGGCACCATGGGTGTGCGTCGGTCGATTTAATTCGATTTTTATGTAATATCAATTTCGTTTATCAATTTTCGATTTTTAAATATGCTAAATCGGTAACCAACTAATAATTATTTTTTAAATTGATTTTGGTCCTTAATTGTTCGATTTTCAATTTAACCGATAAGAAAATACGCATAAAACAAACATAAATTTGATGCAATAATTTTCAATATTGTGTAATAGTAACAACCAACATGGCATCAATAAGAACACCCACAAAATAAAAACAGTAGTAGCTAACATGACATTTGTCTTGCAGTGCTAAATTTCACAAAATAAGAAATCCACCATTCTATCCACAAACTATATAGTTGTTGTCGTTGCAAACTCTCACCGTTGATTTACCAGAGAGGAAATTGAAAATATTTAACTTTATCGGGTTATGGGTTTTCAGAAAATTGAATAGATTTATTTAAACTAGTAGTAATTTAGTATATTTTTGTTGGATTATCGGTTTACTCACTAATCCAATAAGAAAATCAAAATCAAACCAATAACCCGATTAAAAGAATTTACAAAATCATTACAAAAATCGTTAACCCAATAACAATAAACCAATAATATTTTTATCGATTCACTTTATTGATCGGTTCGATTTTTACACATTCCTATAAGACAAACTTTTTTTTTTAAGTTGCCATTGTATATTTCATAAAGATCTAAAAATACGTTAAAAGTGAGCGACTCAGAAAACCTACAAGCTTTGAAATTCATTTAGCAAAAAGAAAGGTACAACGAAAAAAAAGATTGAGACTGTCCAATTAGTTGAGATCTTTGGACGTCTAATTTTAAGTCATTAACACTAGGAATCTTTTAATCGTATTAGAAATTTTGTATATCAATTAGACGTAAAGAATTTTTTAGGTTTAAAGAAGCTAAATTATTTAATTTTGGATTTAAGGGTTTAATAGATAGTGAGGATAAATACAATTGATCACAATTTATAACTTTAAGATTGAGATATGGCAATTGATATTGCACAAAGACCCTATAACATCCCAGATTTTCGCCTCTGAATATTTCTGAGTTTTGAGCTTATTGCCCAGGCTACGACTCAGCTAATAAGTCGTAAGGTCTCCTTACGAGTCGCAGGGCTCGAGTCGTAGGGTGACCAGTGAGGTTGCCCATGTTTTCGTCCTGATCACGACTCAGGCCTCACGAGTTGTGAGGGGTCACGAGTCGTAGGGTGTGACTCGTGACCAAACCAGTGTAGGTGTCCAAGTCACTGTTGTGGTTACGACTAGGATCCTACGAGTCATAAGGTTCATGTTCGAGTCGTAAGGTACGACTCGTAGGTTTAACAGTGAGGAGGCCCCATGTATCTTTCCCATACTACAAGTCGTGGTGGTGACTCGTAAAATGACGTCACTTGTCGTGACGTGAATTGTAGTCATCGGAGACTGTTTTTCTAGGGACACTTTGGTCATTTTTGTCTTTCTCCAATTGTGATTCACGACTTAAAAACACTTTAGTCTCTTATTATTACTCCAAAAGAAATCAAAATACACTTCCCTCTCTTAAATTTTCCAAGTCAAGAACAACTAGAGTTTCGCAAGGTTGATCATCTAAGGCTCTAAGACTGGTTTCTTCTCAATAACGCTAGATATCTCAGGCATGTAATCTCTTTCCTTAAACTTGTTTTCTCTTAAGGCATGGGTTTCATTGTTATTCATGTGGATTTAGATCTGCATGTCTCTACCCATACTACAAGTCGTGGTGGCGACTCATAAAATGACGTCACTAGCCGTGATGTGACCCTTAGTCACCAGAGATAATTTTTCTGTTGATCATTTTTCTCTTTCTCCAATTGTGATCCACGACTTAGAAACACTTTAGGATCTTATTATTTTTCCAAAAGAAATCAAAATACATTTTTCTCTCTTAAATTCCCCAAGTCAAGAACAACTCGGGTTTCTCAAGGTTGATTATCTAGGGCTCTAAGATTGGTTTCTTCTCCATAACGCTAGATATCTCAGGCATGTAATCTCTTTCCTTAAACTTGTTTTTTCTAAAGGCATGGGTTTCATTGTTATTTATGCGGATTTAAATGTGCAATTGATTTAGGTTGAGGGTTTTGGAATGATCGTGACTTGAATTGGATTTTCATGGCTATAATGCATTTGTTTATATTTTTTCTATGTATTTTGAAACCCGTTGGGGTGTGTGGGTATGGTGAATGGTATGGGGCCGAGGCATTCCCCAATTTGATGATGTTTGTTTGGAATTTGGATTTGAAAATTATGTTCCCTCAATCCACTTGCATAATTGGCTTTGAAATCTGATTAATCACATGATTTGGCTTACTTCCCTAAACTATTGCATTGAATAAATGGTTTAACGGATAAAAAAATTATTTTGGAAGGCTTTGTTGGACATGTGTTGAATTAATTATAAACTACGGGGGTCGAGGCATTCCCCCAACTTGATTTTTATAAACTCTGAAGGTTGAGGCATTCTCTCAATTTTTACTTGATAAATCACGAGGGTTGGGGCATTCCCCCAAAGCGATGAATAATTGGAATGACATAATGATATTAGCTTGCAAGCATAATTAGTATGACGATATCAATGGTATATACCGTAGTAGATGATTCTTGGTTAATAAACGTGTAACACCCTGAGTTTTTGGTCCTTGAAATTTTTTTGACTTTTGAGCCTACTGCCCAAGTAACGACTCATTTTATGAGTCCTAAGGTGTCCATACGAGTCATAGAGCCCAATCATAATGTGTCTAGTAAAGACTGACCTAACTTCGGCCTTGATTATGACTAGACATAACGAGTCATATAGATTTTTAATGTCTCGTTATGTGCTTTTGTAAGTAACCTAGTGTAGGTGCCCAGGTCATTATGACTAGGACCTTATGAGTCGTAAGGTTCGTGTATGAGTCGTATAGTGAATTCGTAGGGTCAACAATTTGGATGCCTTGAGACACTGTCTTGACTACGAGTTAAGGGAATGACTCGTAGCCAGTCGTTACGAGTCGTAGGGTGACCCATAATAACTGGGCAGTAACTTTCAGCACATTTAAGTAGGGGCATTTTTGTCAATTTTCTTTTTTCCTACTTAGACCCCACATCCATAAAACACCAAAAAGGGATTATTTCCAACACTTTGACATATCAAACACCCTATTAAACTCTCTTAAATGCCACACTCAAAGACAAGGCTGGGGTCTTAAGAAATTAGTCATCTAGGGCTCTAAGGATGATTTCTTCTTCAAATTTCTTAGAAATTAAGGCATGTATATCTCTGCCTAAACTTGTGTTTTCATTATTTCATGAAGTGGTTTATGGTTTACATGTTTTTGATATTGGGTTTTAAATGATGAGTTGAGGGTTTTGGATGTAAATTGTTTAAATGCCATTCCTATGATTATTATGGATTTATTATGCATTGAATTAATGATTGTGAACACATTGAGGTGAATGGAAATGGTGAATAGAGTAGGGATACAAGGATTCCCTAAATTTGCAAATAATAGAAATAGGGGTACAAGGATTCCTCCAAACAATTGGATTTTGGTATTGAAATTGATGAGAATCCCAATCCACTTGCGTAATTGGTTTTGAAATGTGAATGATCAGTTGTCTTGGCCTATTTTCCTTAAAACTAATGCATTGCATAGATGGATAATGGATAAGAATGATCTTGAAAACCTTGTGGGGTACAAGGATTCCCCCAAGTGAATGAGTTTCTTGAAAACCTTGCGGGGTACAAGGAATCCACCAAGTTGATTTAATAATGAAATCTGGGTGTAAAAGGATTCCCCCAAGTGATGTCTTAATGACATTTGTTTGCAAGATTTAGTCCATATGAAGATACCACTTCATAATGCCTTAATAATTGACTCCTTGAATTAATAAATAAGTTATATGTTAAATGTTTTAGTTGGGCTTAATAGGAGTTGTGTAGCTAGTTGTGAGGGTGGAGGTCCTAGGGAGGCTGACATAGGAAACCCACATTTACTGACGTGAGGCAACTCTTGATGACCATATGCTTATGTCACATTATATGCACCTTTATTATGAATGGCTTATATTACTAGGATTCCTCGATCTTTTATGATATCTCCAGTACGTGCAGCTAACATACACTGGGGCCTGACCAGGGGAAGACAACTGGATCCAAATATCCCGTGGGTAGTTTTATGATGGTCAAGCTACATAGTCCAGGCTAATGTTTTAAAGTTCATGTTAAACATTGTTCCCTCTCCCAACATCTAATATATATATTTATGCATGTATGTGTACATGGACATTGATTTTGGATTGGTTTTGGAATGATGACATTATTTTATCCCCTTATCCCTAAGTTATATATTAGGGCTCAACCCGCTAATATTTTTCAGACACAGTATGTCCACGTGATACAGGATACGGAGATACTTCTACTTTTTCTATGCAGTGATAGGATTTTGGGGTGTCAGCAGTTAGCTTGAAATGGTGAGCTTTCATTCTTTGGTAGAGTTTCATTTCATGGTTTTGCTATTCTCTTATGTCATAGACTATTCATATGGTTTCTTTTGGATAACGCTCGAGGCATGTTCCAACTTAGATTATATTAAGTTTTGTCGATTGCTATGGATCGGGATGTGTTGAAATTATAAAATTCTTTTCTAAGTTTCCTATCTTGTTATATCTTTGAAACTCATCTTATCTTATTATATGTTCGAAATTCATTTGCTGTTCGCTGTAGTGTGTTATGTTTATCTGTGGTCTTCCGGTCCTCGATGGACTTAAGACACCCAACATGGCCAGGACTTTGGTTCGGGTCATGACAAAATAAGAATGTGTAAACTATTTTAATTGGTCTTATAGGGTTTTTTGTAGATGGCCATAAAAGTGGAGGTCCTGAGGGACTAATACTGGAAACCTATGTTTGCCAACGTGGGGTTGGTATTAATGATCATGTGCATGTGCCACACTTTATACATATATTTGTATCCTGGATTGATATAAAGTAGGGGCATTCCTTAGTTTTCCTTGATACCTCTAGTTTGTGCGACTAACACGTACTGGAGACCTTCCGGCGGGGGGAACCGGACCGATATAGCCCGTGGGTGTCTTTTATGATGATTGAAGCTACACAACCTAGGTTAATGATTTATCTCTTGGGCTAAACCTTGTTCCCTATCTTAACATATATATATATATATATATATATATATATGGCTGTGTGCCTTGGTTTTAAACTATTTTGGACTGATTTGATCACTACATTACTTTATCCCTTCCCTAAGTTACAAACTAGAGCTCACCCCGCTAACTATCCTCAAACGTTGTACCCCATACGATGCAAGGCTTAGAGATATTTACATTTTCTTGTGCGGTGATAGGTAATTCTGGTTTGTTCACTGGTCATTCTTGAAGTTGTGAGCTTCTATTCTTCGAAAGGCCTATTATTTTAAGGCATTGTTTCATTAATTTTTAGACTATTCCTTTGGACTCATTTTGTCTATGCTCGGGGGCATGTCTCGACTTAGATTGTTCTTAGTTATTAGAGTCTTTATGTATTACTGTGGATTGGGATGGTTGTTGAAATTATTATATCCTATTCAGTTCTATGTTTGAAACTCAAGTCTATCATGTTATATGTTCGGAACTCATCCACTGCTAGTTATATTGTGTTTTGGTTGGCTAGGTTAATAGGGGTGGTGAAACACCCTGGCATCTTTCCTTGGAAATTCCTTATGTTTTGAGCTTCAGGACATCATACGACTTGGGGGTACTGTCGTGTAAGAGGGTACAATTTGGGTGGCTCTTAGTCATATGATAATCAGTGTGGTTTGGTTGGTTTTTGTCCAAGGTACGATGGACATCATACTAGTCGTATGATAGGGTATAGGAGGTATGATGCCAAACTGTATGGTGTCCTATGTCTAGACTAGATGAATCAATTGTGGTTAATTCTAAGGGTACTTATCGTATGGTTGGATACGAGTTGGCCTTGGTGGTCGTATATTGGATAGTGTTGGGGTCCTAGGTGAGGCCTAGGGTATGAGTAGTAGGTATCACTTGTATGGTAAGGTATGGTTTAGGGATGGTCGTACCTTCTTGTGGGAAAAATTGTACAGTTTAAGTTGGGGGTAATCTGGACATTTCTACTCTTAACCTCTTATGACCCCACGACTTAAAACATTATTAGGACTTTATTTACCCTGGTATTCTCAATCTAAATCAGTTTAAACTCTCTCAAATCTCTCCCAACGCTCTTGGTTCAAGGAAGGCTAGGGTTTCTTTAATACAACCAATTTGGATCTTACAAGGGTGGTTTCTCTCCGTCTTCTTCGTAATCTAAGGCATGTTACTTTTGCCTCATTGTTAGTTCTAACTAAAGACATGTTTTATGAATTATTTTTACTGCATAATTATGTTTTGGTTTTGGGTTTTGAAATATAGGTTAGGGGTTTTGGTTATAATGATTGGTTATGGTTTTCCCATGTCTTTTACTTATGGTTTTCATTATTTTAATGGTGGTTTGATACCTTGGTTGCATGGGAATGGTTAATTGGTACTTGATTTTGATTTTGGAAACTATATGCCCCCAATGTGTTTGTTAAAATGCCTATGAGAATGTTTTTATTACATAGTTGGACTTTCAATAAAAACTTTGTATGTTATAAAGTGGTAATGGAACCTAGATGGGTTTAAATGGTTTAAATGGTTAATTGTTCAGGCGTTGTTGGCTATGGTTTGGTTAAATGAAAGACTTGTGGGGTACATGGGAATCCCCTAAGAAAACTACATAATGAATATACTTGCGGGGTACATGGGAATCCCCCAAGCAAACTTAATAATGTAATTTATGGGGATATGTAAATTCCTTAAAAGGTTGGCTAAGGACATTGCCTGCAAGATATAGTCGGTATGACAATACCACTACTTATAGCCTTGGTTAATAATAAATGGAATGGTGGTTTGCTTGTATGTTGATGATTTTAATTGGGCAATAATGACGGGTTTTGATAGTTAACCGTGAAGGTGTGAGTCCAATGGATGAACACTGAAAACTCATGTTTTCCGATATGAGGATTGGTCATGGCGACCATATACTTGTGGGGTACATGGGAATCCTTTAATTTATATCTATATATATGTATCATAGAGGGTGAAGGGTACACGGGATCCCTTACCCCTATGATATTAGCTACACGTATCGGGACCCATTCAGGGGCTAACACTAGACCCATATAGCCCGTGGGTGGTTCTGGGATGGTTAAGATACACATAACCATGTTATTATTTTTTAAAGATATGTTAATCCCAGTTCCCTTTCCCGATATGGATTTTATATATATATATATATGTATGGATGTATGTGTATGGATATAGTGGTTTACTTGGTTTTAAAGGTTGGCATTATTTTATCCTTATCTTGAGTGCATGCTAGTGTTCACCCACTAACCCATCTTCAGGCGTTGTATCCCCATGCGATGCAGAATCTGGCCATACTACACCTCCTCAGTGATCACTTTTGGGGTCAGTTTATGTTAAATTGAAGTGGTGAGCTTCTATATTTCAGAAGGCTATATTTCATGTCATAAATGTCTTTACTCAAGTCATTTCATAGACTTTGATTTTGGTTATGGTCGGGGTCATATCTCGATCGATATTGTTTTACTTTCGGATAAAGGCTTTGTGTGACTACTATGGGTTGGTATGGGCGGTATCGATATTGTTGTCAGCCTTGTAATTGGTATTGGTATTGGGGATGACACCATTGGATTGTATTTGATTTATGATTGTTCTATTTTGTTATGTTATATATATTTAGATTTCCTCCGATATGACAGATATGGCGATTATGGTTGGGTATTGGGGTTGGTCTCCCATCCGGTTGGGGTTGAGGCACCCGACATGGGTAGGCCCTAGTTCGGCTCGTGTCAGATTAGTATCAGAGCTCTAGGTTCATGGTCAATTAGTAGTCCACAAATCCATGTAGAGTAGAGTCTCTTTTAAGGGTGTGTAGCCCACCACACTCATAAAAGAGAGGCTAAAAGGCATCTAGGAATATTTCTCTTTCTTGTGTTCTGATTTTAAGTTGTAGAGTCTAAGGTCCTAAAATTTTCTCTAATTCTTGTTTGTTCACTTTTTAGATCATGTCTCGATGATCTGATACGCACGAAAACTCTTATGTCCTAATTGGGAATGATGTTGATGGGACACACTCTACTCATGGGATCCATACTCAGTCTAGAGGTCCAGTTCCTAATTATCCTGGATTTCCATCGGTTCCCTCTAGTCCCCCTTAGGCTGACGTGATGAATGCTGAGTTTTATTAGTCAATTCATATGATTGCTCAGTTGGTGGCTTCTCAGGCTGAGCATGGTGCAACTGCTACTCCATCTTTTGGGGTGACAAGGGTTGTCCAGTTCATAAGGATGAGACCTTCATCTTTTACTAGTGTTAAGATGGAGGAGGATCCTCATGGTATTCTGGATAAGATGGAAAGATTTTTAGGGTAATGCATTCCAAGAATGTGAAAGGGGTAGAGCATACTGCCTACCTGCTGAAGGATGTAGTGTAACAATGGTATAAGAAATAGGATCGAAGAAGGGGTGATATTGGTGAGTCATCTCTGTGGGAGCTTTCTCTGATGCATTTTTGGACCACTTCTTTCCTTAGGAGTTGAGGGAAGTGAGAGCAGAGGAATTTTTTAATTTGAAACAGGGGAAAATATCCATCAAGGAGTATGCTTTAAAGTTTACCAGTTATCTCAGTATGCTCCAGAGATGGTGTCTGATTTGAGGGCCCGGATAAAAAAGTTCGCTTTGGGACTATCTCATGAGTTGATCCTTGAAAGTAAGGTTGCCTTGTTGATGATCAAGGACATGGATATCTCTAGGTTAGTTGTTTATACACAACAAGCAGAGGAGGAGGAGAAAAAGCAGGCTGACATAGGGGAAAGACAGGGTAAGAAATTTAGGTTCTCTGAGCAGGGTGGTGGCCAATAGCAATGTGGTAGAGATGGTGGTACGTGGCCGAAGAAGAAGTGGAGGAGTTTTGGTTCTTTATCCATAGCTAGTGCTCCTTACCCAAAGTCATCGGGTGACAGGAGTTAGTAGGGTACCGATAATTTTAGGCACATGGTGACCAATCTCAGGATAGTGGGGCTCAGTCGTCTTTATCATGTCCTCCTTGTAGGTTTTATGGTTGTTTGCAGCAAGGTTTATGCGATAAAGGAAGGGACAGGTGCTTGAAATGTGGTCAACCGGGGCATATGCTTAGAAATTGTCCTGCTGGTAAGGTTGCTTTGGGGGAGAACAAGGTTCCAGTTGTGTCATCTTCAACTTCAACACTAAAGGGTGCACCATCTAGTTTCGGCACTAGTCAGAATCATCTTGGTGCACTCATTACTTGGCAGGAATCTGAGGCATCACCTGATCTCATGACTGGTACGTTGTAAATTTTTTCTCATGATGTGTATTGTTTACTTGATCCGAGGTCCACTCTCTCTTATGCGACCCTATATGTGGCTGATTTTGATTTTAGTCCCAAGGTTATTTCGAACCCTTTTTCTATTTCTAACTCGGAAGGTTACTCCATGATTGCTAAAAGAGTCTATGGGGGGTAAGGTATCTCTTAGTAGTAAGAAAACCTTGGTGGATTTGTTTGAACTGGATATGGTGGATTTTGATATCATTCTAGGGATGGATTGGTTGCACTCATGCTATGCGTCCTTAGATTGCTAGACCCAGAAGGTTGTCTTTAAGTTCCCTGATGAGTGATGTGCTATAGAAATAACCACTTTCGATGCTTAAAATGAGGAAAATATGCAAGTTTCTGAAGTCTTTTTGTTAGCTATGATCCATTTTGGGTATGTTTTGCTGGAAAGCATTATTTGAATAATAAGTTCGTGAAAATGGTGAAACAAAGGTGTTTTGGCTACTTTTGGAGTGATTATGGATGATAAGGATATTTTCTGGCTTTATCATGATGAATGCATGTTTGAGATTCAAAGTAGAGCAGAAAAACTAACTCTCGACACATACTATGTCAACCTATGGACCACATGTTGACCTACGGACCGCAAGTATACAAAGCGAGTACCAGAAAGTCTAAAATCCCGAGAGCTGACTTGCAAGAATTTTCCTATTCGGTACCTGCGGTTGGTACCTATGCCCGGAGTAGACTGCAGGTACAACCCAGGGCCAGGACCAAACCACAGGTACCGAAAATGGGTGACCACCAACCCTGTTTTCTCCTATTTTGTTCGGGCTTAGTTTTTAGGTTTTCTCTTGTATTATAAATACCCCTTATGTACTTTTTAGTAGAGGTCCGACACGTTTAATACTTAGAAACATATTTTGATTTCAAGATCCATCTTTGATCTTGGGATTCCATTGTGTTGACTTTGATTGATTATTCAGTTTACAGTTGTGGGTTTTCTTTCATCTTATCATGTGATTTCATCTTTGCTTCCCAACATGAATGTTATTGATTTCAGCATAATCATGAGTGGCTAAAACGTATAACTAGGGTTGTGGAAACCCTGGCAAATTGACAAAGTAGGGTAGGTGCGATTGTTGAGAGGAACCAATACCCATGGCATGCGTTGCTTTATCTTCGATTAGTTTGATTTCTTAGTGCGTGCACACATTAGGATCTTGCCTACATATTACTACTTGCTCTAACAAAGGGGTAGTACCTAGAAAATGATAAATAAAATAGTAACTTAGAGAGTTAATAGTCGATCCGTTGCCAAACAATGGTATATGTAAATGATTATTAGCCTTCATATAATAGCTTGAGACTTAAAAGGTGATAGTTAACTAGGACCAGGGTAAGGTTTAGTAACACGACACTCTGACACTAAATAGGTAAAAGGTGAAATCCTCCTACTTGTCCAAAAGACTGTAGGAGGTACATAACTTATCGGTTCTACATACAAGGTATTAAGTTGGTTCAATAATGCACATAAACCTAAAGAGTTGAGATGCCAGGGGGAATACAATCCTAGTGTTCACTTACGATTGACTTTTAACCAAGTTAATACTGTTCTATGTTCGAGACTACTACAAACAAATCTCCCTATTTACTTTTCTATTTTTCCCATAGAGTGTAACCACTGAGATCGGCCAAATCATATAATCCATTCGGATTCGTCCAAAACCTTAGTTGGGTTATTATATCTTAACAACGATCATACCATATAAAATGAGGTATTGTTTGGATGTCATAAAGAAATTGGCACCATTGTCGGGGAACACAGAGTTAATTTGTGGATTGAGGTTATTGTAGTTTTTGGGTTTTTAGTTCTTCTTTTTGTTCTTAGTGAGGAATATGGTGGTGTATGCCTAGCACACAGAGTGTAGGCAATCTGTTACTCCTAGTGAATTTAAATCCAGAGAGGATCCTACAAACAACTAGTAAGGATGTCTGAGCTAAAAAGAGTTGATATTCCTAAAGGAGTTCGTAATATTGTACCTCCTGCCAAAGAAGTACAAGATATTGTTGATCATCAGACTGGTGAAAGGAGAGTAGCGAAAGAAGCTCAGAGGATAGCTATGGATGCAGATCTAGATGAACAGAGACAAGCAGCAGTCCACCGAGCAGCCTCGATGGGAATCAAATCATAGCTAGAGATTCCCGTGTTCAAGTTATCCCAGCATATCTGTATATGCAGCCATACTTCGATGATGAGAAAGATATAGGATATGTTGAGATGATAGAGAATGGAGTCATAGTGCCTCTTGTCTTGTCTCCAGGCATCAAATTTGACATTACGAGTGCCATGATCCAACTTCTAAATTTCAAAGGGGTGTTTGCAGGATTGCCTACAGATGATGCAAACTTTCACCTTGCAAATTTCCTTGGAATCTGTAACTCATATACTAACCAGGGGTAAATCAGGAAGCACTTAGACTGAGCCTTTTCCCCTTCCACTTATAGGAGAATAATCTTTATGGTTAAGGGATATGCCTAGAGGCTCTATCACGACTTGAACGAGTTGTGCAGGTAATTCTTAAACAGGTTCTTTTCTATGTCAAGGATGTTGTAGCTTAAGAATGAGATCTATAATTTTAGGCAGTTGCTGTCAGAGTCTATGTACGAGGCTTGGTTTAGGTTTAAGAAGAAGCTGAACTTGGTGCCCAATCATCAGTATTTAGGGAAAAACTTATCAGAGATATTCTAAAGAGCCATGAACATTAGCTCCAGAGCAATGATAGACACCATCTCTAGATGAGCATTTATGAGACTACGTTGGGAGAAAACTTCGGAGATGTTAGATCGAATCTCACTTACTAACCGAGGGTGGAAAACTCAGTAGACTAAGAGAGGATATGGTACTTATGCTATTGGTACCTCCTATGACCAGAGAGAAGATGATGATACAGTAGCACAAGAAATTGCATTACTAAGGACTGATTTAGGGGTGCTAGCAAAGCAGTTTGCAACAATGAATTTTGAGAAAATAATTGCAGTAGCAGCACAGGGGTCAGCTTCCAAAGCATATGAGTGTAGATTTGAAGAGGAAGTTACTATATAGATAAAGATAGTAGAGAGACCCTCACTTACACCAATGAATAGCACTAGAAGGTGTATCAAAACCTTCAAACACACATCACCAATGTAATATCAAATCACTCTCTTAGGTGACCCAAAGGACTCGCACTTCCTCAAGCACACCTTTCTTGCCAAATAACCCAATACAAGTGAAAAACCAATTCCAAATGTATTCAGGATCCAAGTTTTGGTTTTCCTCTCTTAAGGAGAAGGAGAAGACTACAATCTACCACTAAGATTACAATCTAAAAAGTCACTCAATTTATTATCTCAAAAATAGATGAAAATAGAAGGCTACTTGTCTATTTATACTATTACATAACAAATATCAAAAATACCCTTAATGAGGGCTAGGCAAAGGGGTGCCTCTTGAGTGTTGAAATATAGGGTGTAAAGTCAACTTTGCCCTTCATTTGAGGCACCTCTTGAGTGTATAAGTCCCTCCTCTTTTCTTCTCTTGACCAAGTCTTCAAAATGATTCAAAAAAAGTCTTTAATTGTTTGCCAATTTTGATGCTTGAACCTTGAACAATAGCTTGTACTCTTGGTGCTCCTTGTGCTTGTATCATTCTCTCCATCTTGAAAGAAATTTGTCCTCAAATTCAAATCTTGCAAAACCAAAGAGAGAAGAAATAAACACACAATCCTCTTGGTAGGGGGTTAGTATTAGCACCAAAATTACATCATAACTCCAAGGTGGTTCATATTTAACATACATCCATGCATCCTTGGTATTTGGCGTGAAAAGATTGGCATAAAGGATACCAAGAAGTGAATGAAATCAATATTAAAATGTAATGACCATGAACTAAAACCATACCTCCCACATCTCAAAGGTATTCCGGGGTCAAAGGAAAGTATTAAACAAGGGTCTAGGTTGAGATTAGCCATTCCTTTTACTAGAAAATCATGTTCACAATTACCAAAAACAATCACCCTTAAGAGAAAGATATCATTCAATACTAAAGGGTTGTGTTCTAAAAATCCCCTCCTAGGAAAAAGTACACCTTTATTCACAAGTTTGCCAAACAAATAATCATCATGAACAAGACTAGTGACATAGTTTTCATCATACAAGCTAAAGGGGTCAATTTCATATCATGATCAACATCACAAGAATGAGCACCAACTTGAAGGCCTTCAATTCCACAATTCACATATTCAAGTAGTGGACTATACGTAGGAGAACATTGATCATGATACAAATTAAGAGAGCTATAAAGAGGAGAAACATGCACCCCTATGTCAAGCAAACCCGAGACCAACGTACATAACAATATTTCAAGGTCAAAGAAGGGTAATGAGTAGCTTTAAGAGTAAGTTGATCATTGTTCATAACAAAAAAACTATTAAGGAAAAGTGTATGCACTTGTAAACCCGAAACTACTTCACAAGACACTAAATCACACCATTTTAAATTCAAGGAAATGTAGAGAGTAGTGAAGTCACCTCGGGTAAGGCTTGGGCAGTCCACTTTTTTGGAGTTCTTGGTCAAAGGGGTCTCTAGTTCATTTCTCATGCTTTCATGTGAAACTCCTTTTGGATCCTTCTTAATTATCACTTCATCTAGTACTTGCACATAAGAAGAATCAAAGCTAGGCAAAATTGTAGCTTTTGGGTTAGGAAGTGACAAAGGTTCTTTGTGGACAAGATCCACAATCAAGTAATTTTTTTCCTTTTATACTTCACTACCCGCGGTTTCGCGTTCCCTTTCCTTCTTTTCTTCATATTTTTCTTATATCTCAATATCAAGATTCTCTCTATCTTGAGGTTTGGCCTCATTCTCTTCGGGTTCTAACATATGGAAAGGAGTCATTGGATTTTGTGAAGTATAGGATCTTTGGACTTGAGGTGTTTGGATTTGTGAAGGTAGCCTTTGGTCAAGTGTGTTTGGAACTTGGTACTTCAGATTTTGAGGTAGAATTTGAGTACCAATTCCCTTTTGTTGGACTTGGTTTAATTGTTGGTGTAATGGTCCTTGGACCTCTCGGGTTTGGGGACTTTGGACTTGACAGCTTGGGTTTTGTGGAATCTTTGGTGGACAAAGTCTATCAACTCCCGCTTTCACTCTAATCACGTCACCCTTCATTGATCCCACATAACCTCTCATATCTCCCACATCCATTCATACTTTTGCCAAATTATGTGATAAGGCATCAAACTGAGCTAACAAAACTCCCATAGCATTATTTCCCAAAGGTTGGGATGAAGAACCCTTGGGATCCATGGTCAAATGTACCTAATAAGAAGCATAAAAAAAAAAACAGCAAAGGAAAACCTACAAAACAAACAAACAATTTAGTTCAAAAGCCTCACCACATTCACACTCGAATCTCACCTCACACTTGGTCTCACAAGTGTTGAAAACTTGGCAATACTTGGCAAGTGAATTAAGTGGTGAATAAGCCTTGGTTTGGAAGTGATTTTTGTTTGATAAGACTCAAATAAGATGATGCATGGACTTGAACCAACAAACTACTACAAATTAAAAATGATAAAAGCACACAAAAATTGAAGACACGAAAGAAACGAACTCTAGACTAATTACCAACCTAGTAGGTACTTACTAGTTTGATAGTTAGTGATATACTTCACTCAAAAGAAACTAAAATCAAAATTAGAAACTAAGAAAATCTATTTAGGAACTCAATTTGGCCGATTGGCTAGTGATGATGTGTCATTCAAAGATTGGACGTTGAGCTTCAAAAATTTTCACTTCCAAAATGTAACTCTTGGCCTAACACTTCTTTGGAGAAGAAGGATGAAGATTTGAGGGGGAAAAACAAGTTTTGGAGCCCTTTTAAGCCTTTAATTGAAATTAAAAAACAATGGTCCCCCCCTTTGTACTTGGATTGTACTTGAATTATTCCTTTTGTCTCCACTTTCTTTTGGATGAATATGAATATTCCAAGGAATATTACTTTACCCACACCAAGTACACTCTCTTTATTCTCCTTTTTTGGGTCAAACACACTCTTTGAAAATTCTTCCTTAGCAAGACTTGATGAACATGGAAGAACAAGATGAATATTTAAAAGTTGATCAAAGTTTGACCCCTAGCCAAATGAACCCCAATTTTGGATTTTCTTGTAGATCTAGGTTCCTTAGGCCAAGGTGAACTAAAATATCTAAAATTCAGCAACAACCCACGTCCAAAATCCAAAAACCCACACGGATCTAAGCTCAAAAGCTGCAAAACACCATATCCATGGAGGTTCTTAGCTAAAACTCAACCAATTTTGTTCCGAGTGTAGATCTAGACTCCCTAGGTGTTAGAGAACAAGAATATAACACAATAAACTTCCAAAACAAAGTAAAATCATGTAGATCTAAGTTTTTAGGTTCGGATCTACAACACAACACAACACAAGACAACACACAATTTTTTTTTGAGATTTTTGGATTTTTTGACTTTTTTTGGTGAGATTTTCTTAATAAGGATACTAAAGTCAAGATTTAGGGATGTAGGAACAACCTTAACCAAGGCTTTGATACCAAATCATACCCTAAAGGACCATCAAATCACGAAATTAAACAGACTCTCACTTCCACCAATGAATAGCACTAGAAGGTGTATCAAAACCTTTAAATACACATCACCAATGTAAAATAGAACCACTCTCTTAGTGATCCAAAGGACTCACACTTCTTTAAGAACACATTTCTTGCTAAATAACCCATTACAAGTGAAAAACCAATTCCAAATGTATTCAAGGTCCAAGTTTCGGTTTTCCTCTCTTAAGGGGAAGGTGAAGACTACAATCTACCACTAAGATTGCCCACATACCGGGGACTAAGCTTCCCCTTCTTGCCAAACCTTTTCACCTCTTTTATGGGCAAAATTTTTAGATACACCAAATCATTAACTTCAAACTCAAGGTCTCTTCTTCTATCATATGCATATGACTTATGACGACTCTAACCTATCTTCAACCTTTCTTTAATCAGCTTTAGTTTCTCCATAGCCTCAAACACTACATCAGGTCCAACTAAAGCAGATTCACCTACTTCAAATGATATAAGCACAAGGAGCACCAAGAGTACAAGCTATTGTCCAAGGTTGAAGCATCAGAATTGGCAAGCAATTGAAGGCCTTTTTGGAGCATTTTGAAGCCTTGGTCAAGAGAAGAAAAGAAGAGGGACTTACACACTCAAGAGGCTCCTTAAGTTAAGAGAAAAGTTGACTTTATACCCTATATTTCAACACTCAAGAGGCACCCCTTTGCCTAGCCCTCATTAAGGGCATTTTTGATATTTATTATGTAATAGTATAAATAGACAAGTAGCCTTCTATTTTCATCGGTTTTTGAGATAATGAATTGAGTGACTTTTTAGATTGTACCCCTATAGCATCCTATGTTTCATGTCTCCACGCTTAAGAGGCACATTGGTGATTCCATTATAATGGATCCTTCAGAGAGCCCAGATATCCCGACTAGCCTTTTGTTTGAAGAGATTTCAGTTGAGATTCTTGACCACCAAAACTGTAGATTGAGGAACAAAGAGGTTTCCTTGGTCAAAGTGTTATGGCGAAACCAGTCAGTTGAGGGTGCTACTTAGGAAGCCAAGGAAGATATCCGATCTAAGTACCCGCACCTTTTCTCTGCAAGTTCAGATCAAGCCAAAGGTACTATTTTTCCTTAATTCAATCTATTTTCCAATTAAAGTTTTAGCTATATAACTATTCTTAATATAATTTCTTTCATTCTTTGAGGCATTCAAGAGTTTAGAATGATGTAGAGTCAATTTAACAAGTTGTTTCAGCTGTGCATACTCAATTTTCTCCGTATTCTTAGCCTATCTAGCGACATTCATGGATGAATGTCACCAAGGGGGAGATATTGTTATAACTCAAACTTTTCCTTAAGCCTAATTTCATCTTTAGAAGGTTAAGGAATGACTTCCTAAGTGAGTAACATTTAAACCATATAGAGTTTCCCTAATTTCAATTTTTATCATGTGGGAAATTTAATTAGCTTCCCAACGATATAAGATCTTCCCAAATCTAATAACCGGAAAAGAAGTTATGGCTAATCTAAGTTCTAGTATTAAAACAACATTTTAGTATTTGACGCATCATGGAGAGGGTCTATTTAACTATTGTCAAATTCCAATGGAACTCCGTAATAGTGGCGTATCACGGAGGACCCAAATTTCCTAATAGTTAATTTCCATTGGCCTAACATGATTGTGAAGTATCGCACTAAAGTTCTAGGTCCTAACCAGCGGGACAACGCGATGGCTCCGTGTCACGGTGACTCCCATATTCCAATTTGTCAATTTCCAGTGAGCCACCGCAATAGTGGCGCGTCGCGGTGGCCCATAAAGTCGGGTTTCCAGTTCAATTTTTCCAACTTCATACAGAAGTTAAAAAGGGCACTTTGGATATTTCTAAGCCTCTTAAATCGTACAAACATCAGAATTAAGGTCACTACAAGCATCATATGAGATTTTTCTCAAGATTTCCCTCAACCAAAAACCCTAAGCATCTAAATCCTTTTCTAAAAATCTCAAGGGTTCACTATAGAATTTCTAAATTTAGTCAAGATTCAAGGTTACCAAGTCAAAAACTTCAAGAAATCTTATTCAAGAGTACGAATAGAGTCCCAAAAGCTAGAGTTCATCCAAAGCTTCTAATTCAAGGTATGTGGGGTTTGAACAAGGTCACTCCTTTCGTCCTTGTGCCCAAAAGTTGTTTTAATTACAAGGATTTATAGTTTTACATGTTTTCTTATGAAATTGAAGTATGGGTTTATACCCTAGGTTATTGTTTCTTGAGGTTATAATGGTTTTAATGTTTTAGAAATTCAAGTACATGAGTATGTTGAGTTTGCAATGCATATTACTGAAAATTTCTAGATTTCTATATGATTTATGAATCTTTATGATACCTAGTGTACATTTTAATGCGTCTTAACCTGAGATTGAATTATGGGTCATTAAGCCCTACTTGAGATTTCAATTGTATGAACTTTTGTGATATAAGCACCCAAGATTTGAGTATTTTGAGATTATTGAGAAAGTTTTGACCTTGATGGTCATAGTAGCTTTGAAATTCACTTTACTAAATGAGATTACAGATTTTATATTTGGATTTTTTAAGAACCATGAGATCACTTTAAAGTGGATTTCTATAAGATGAGCGTAGCTAACTAAAGGGAGTAGTACTTAGCACTGAGTTGGGTAAGTTACTATGATTTCATACCCTAGAACTACATGCCATCGTAGGATTGAGATTTATGGGCCCGAGGCTGAGATAGTGATCACTAAGTTGAGGTTATACTCTCTGGAAAGAGTATAACTCCTCTTCCCAACGTGAGTTTTCTTTCTTAAGAGGACAAAAAATTGGACTCTATGTAGCTCGCATGGTTTATATCGGTTAAGAGAACCTCCCTAATACTAAGATTTTTAGAGTAACTTCTTAAAGTATAAGTTTTACCTTGAAGAAAGTAGTTTTCCCTATTAGTAAGAGTAAATAATCAGTTTCTAAAGTAAAGTATGCTCCTTGAGATGAGTTATTTTACCTAAGGCTTTGAAAGATATCCTGATCAGTAAATATTTTTAGATACTCAGTGTAAAGGGCTTACAAACTTATTTAATTGATGTTTTACTTTAGATTTAATTTTAAAATTTCAATCTTAGCTCTCAAATACAGAGGTGAGCACTTTACTACTTAGTCTATATGTGTTGAGAACGAAATAGAACTACAGATTTCAGAAATAGTAGCTTGACTCATGAGATTTATACTATGTGTTCCATTATTCATAATTTATGAGATACATTTGTGAGTTATTCAAGCTATGTGAGTCAGTTAAATCAGCATGCATGATTTTATAAAGATTGAGGATATTGTTGTTTTAAGTATTGCATACACCACCATATGCTCAGTACATCCTCAAAGTACTGATCCACATATACGTCTGTGTGCTACATTGTCTCATAATGTAGGTTCAGGTGCTCAATCTCAGCAGCGACAGTGATCTTTGAGTACCCTTATCTACACATCAGCAGTTGGTGAGTGCTCACGGTTCGAGGACCTATATCTATAGTTTTTTCTATTTTTATGGTGTTTTGAGTATTACTTTCATCTCAGTTCAAGTCAGTTGGGGTCTGTCCCAATGGCTCTCTAGTTTGAGTAGTAGAGGCTTTGTCAGACTAGACGATCAATGGTGTTTTAGACTTTTCAATATTGTCGTATTCAGATAGCATTCCTTTGTTATTTCAGTTGAGATATGATTTGACAGTACTTCTATTTTGCGTTGGTTGTTGTTAGAGTAAGCTATAAACCTAGTAGCAAGCTCAAAGGGTTAGCTTAGGCTACTTGTAGCCTTAAGCACCGTGTGGCATCTCGGGATGAGACTTTGGGGCGTTACAATAACCCCCAAGCTTTTAGTGCTCTACTTTAACTCTTTGATAATTTTGACATTGGGCTACAAATTCTGCAATGTTCTTTTTCATGTCACCCCACCAATACACTTCTTTCAAATCATGATACATTTTAGTTGACCCAGACGATTGGAATACCTTTAATGATGTGCCTCTATCATAATCCTCTTTCTTAGCCCATCTACATTATGCACACACAATCGGTTTTGGCACCGAAGTACTCCCTCTTTTGTAAGATAAAATGCCTTTGTCATACCACATTGTACATTCTCCTTAAGCTGTAATAGAATAAGATCTGCATACTACTTCTCTTTCACTTTAGCTACTAATGAAGATTCTGCCGCGTTATGCACAATAATCCCCTTATCTGGAGTTTTAAGAAGGCGAACCCGCAAGTTGGCTAGTTGGTGTAGATCTTTAGTCATCCCTTGTCTTTAAATAGACATAATTTCTTACCATGGGTTTAAAACTTAACACATAAGCTACTACATTTGCTTTTCTCGGATGTTACAAGATATCAACATCATAGTCTTTTAATCGTTCAAGCCACCTTCACTGCCTCAAATTTAGGTCCTTCTGATCATAGATACATTGCAAACTCTTATGATCACTAAATATGTCAACATGAATCCCATACAAGTAGTGGCACCATATCTTTAAAGCAAATATAACTACTGCTAGCTCAAGATCACGTGTAGGATTATTTTTCTCATATGGCCGCAATTGTCTTAAGGCATATGCTATTACTTTACCATGCTGCATTAACACACATCCTAAGCTAATTATTGAAGCATCAAAATACACTGTATATCCTTCTGTGCCTTCTAGAAGTACTAATATGGGTGTAGAAGTCCACTTATTCTTTAGATCATGGAAGCTCCAGTCACATGCATCATTCCACTGGAACTTGGATGCTTTGTGTGTTATCTTTGTTAAAGGCGCAAAAATTGAAGAAACACCTTCTACAAACCTTCTATAATAACCTGCCAACATAAGGAAACTATGAATCTACGTAGGCATTGTAGGTCTTGGCTAGTTCTTCACAACTTTTATCTTTTGAGTATCAATCTTTATTCTTTCATTATATACAATATGACCCAAGAATTCTCGATATTGTAACAAAAACTCACATTTAGAAAACTTTGCATATAACTTACCATCACGAAGAATTTGTAACACCTATCGTAAATGACTATCATGGTCCTTCTTTGATCTTGATTAAATAAAAATATCATCTATAAAGACTATCACAGACACATCTAAGAATGGCTTGAACACCCTATTCATCAAATTCATAAAAGTTGCCGGTGCATTAGTTATCCCAAAGTAAATGACCAAAAACTGGAAATGACCGGCCATCTTAGGTATATCATTCTCTTTGACCCTCACTTGATGATAAACTGACCTCAAATCAATCTTGAAACATCAACGCTTTGTAACTAATCAAATAAATCATCAATTCTTGGAAGGGGATATTTATTCTTAATAGTCACCTCATTCAGTTGCCAGTAGCCAATACACATTCTCAATGAGCCATCTTACTTACACATAAATAACACTGGTGTGCATGCCCCAAAGGGACTTTATAGGCCTTATGAATCCTTTCTCTAGCAATGTAATACCCCGGAAAATTTTTCGTTGAAATTTTATACGTAAATATGTTGGGTTCTATCTTCTAGAATGAATTATAAATTTTTCTGTATGGAATGTCTTAGATTATGGCCACCATTACGTAGAGTATCAAATAATCTTTCCAATGATATGTGAATCATAAAAAACGAACACCCAATCAACGATTTATGCACATTCCAATCGAACCATGATGATATGGGTGATCTACTATATATCAACGGATAAATCTACAAGTCCTCTTTCCAATGAAATTGGTTTCATCCAATTTGTCTATAGGAGCAAAAAGTTATGGTCGATTTAATTCAGCCTATTAAAAGCGAATTTTCGGGTTAACTTCAAATGATCATAACTCCTCGTACACAATAATCTGGGTGAGATACTATATATCAATGGAAAGATATGAGAGTCCTCTTTCTAATGAAATTGATTTTATCCAATTTGGATATCGGAGTAAAACATTATAGTTGATCTACTTTAGATTATCAAAATAGTCCACCAAAGGACAAATTCGAGAATTATTTGATTTTTAAGGGCGTTTTGGTCATTCCCCCTCATCCAAAATCCGTCCAAACCCTATATTAAAGCCTATTAGAAGTATTATATGTTATATTTCATCAAATTCCCTCAAAAAGAAAACCCTAAGCTCCTACATCCAACTTTAAGAACCTCCAAAGTTCACTTTTAATTCTGCAAATTTATTCAAGATTCCAAGTTCCTAGTTCAAGAACTCCAAGAACCATCATTCAAAGGAACGATTAACATCTCAAAAATGATTATCGATCTAAAGTTCATCATTCAAGGTATGTGGGGTTTTTCAACAAGAACTCGCTTTCGTTCTTGTGCCCAAAAGTAATATTTTTTACAAAAGGCATGATTTTTATTTGACTTTTATAAATTTGAAGCATGAACCCATATCTTATGATAATTATTATGAAATCTTAATGTTTATGATTTTGAAAGATGAATTTACATGTGTGGAGATATAAAGCATGAATCTTGAACGATATTTATCATGATTTTGATATTTGGGTCATGAATCTCCATTGGAAATTATATTTTTTTGAGAAAGTATGTGTTATAAGAATGTTGATGTTGAATATTTGAGATATTTTGAATGATTTGATCTTTTGGTCTTAATGGAGTTGTTTTAAACCCGAGTGTGAAAGAAATTCACAACGTAGTTGATTTTGATAGATGGGAAGCATAATGGCTCCCAATGTATATTTATATATTATTGAAATTGTTTTGTTGTGGATTGTCTTTGAAATGATCTGAGCTAAGTTCGGGAGAAATCTTTAGTACCGAGTGGGAGTTATAAAGCGACTTTACTTCCCTAGAACTATATGCCCCCGTAGGAGTGAGCCTGAGGCTAATTTATATAGTGATCACTAGTTTGTGTGGATTTGATATCAATAGTCCTACTCTGATAGCAAGGATAGGATGGCTCTCCCCAACATGGGTTGGACGTTGGATTCTATATGGCTAACATGGTTTATGTCGGTTATATGATCTCCCAGTGTATGTGTGTTTCCTTGTGTCTACGGTGAATGGTGAAGTGATTTGAAAGTGAAAATTATGAAAGTTCTTTCGAAAGATTTAAATGATATTTACATTATGAGAATTGATATTCTTGATGAACTGAAAGTGATTGACAAATTATATGATGACTCACATGTGTTATTGTACTTATTTCATCCTCTCATGATTATGATGATTTTCTTCGGGCTATGTGAGTCTTTCATGCATCCTGCATATTTCTTATAAATATTTATGATGATCATATTTATAAAACTGCATACACCCCCATATACTCGGTTCCTTTCCCTGGTACTGACCTACATCTTCGGATGTGGGATGCATTTTCTTGGAATGTAGGTTCAGGTGCTCAGTTCCAGGTTTGACAGTGATTCTTTGGGTACGCTGTTCTACATCCTCTGTCGTGGTGAGTCCTTATGTTCTGAGGACGTGATGTCTGATGTTGGTTTCACGGAATTATTTACATTTGATAACTGAGTATGTGTTAGTTGGGGCATGTCTCAATAGCTCGCTGGTTTTATTGATTTTCTTAGAGGCTTGTCAGACTAATATAGATGTTGGGAGTTGACTAATAAGTCGTATTTTGTTATCTTTCTGAAATTCTTTTATTCTTGGATAATGATTACTTTGTTGATATTTGAGGGTTATTTATGGAAACCCCATCTATTCGTGTTGAACTGAATGAAAATCGCTCAAAGTGTTAGCTTGGTGCTACTCATAACCTCAAGCACCGTATGATGCTCCGGGACCCATTTTTGGGGCATTACAAACTTGGTATCAAAGCCTAAGGTTTTTAGGTGTCCTAGGGAGTCTGACAAGCCACGTTAAGTAGAGTCTTGATCATTGGTGTGTAGTGCGCTATATCTATGAGCAAGAGTCTACAAGACGTTTTAGGAAAAAGTGTGATTCTTTCTTTTAGAAGTCTATCATGCTTAAAGTGTCTCTCTTTGCTATTGATTCATGCTCTGCTCTTTCAGAAATATGCCTCCACGTTGAGCGAGAAGAAATAATAATGGTCAGCAACCTCAACCCGCTGACCCATTGAATGAAACGTGTCTCATGCTGAATTTTGGGCAACCTTTCAGGCACTGGCCCAAGCTGTTACTGCAAATTTTTAGACCATATCTGGATATGTTTGTCATAGTGTTCATCGATGATATACTGGTATACTCCCATAGTGAGGATGAACATTCTGATCATCTCCGAACTATCTTGTAAACCCGTAGAGATCACAAGTTGTTTGCCAAGTTCAGTAAGTGTGAGTTTTGGCTAAGGTCAGTTGCTTTTCTAAGTCATATCATTTCTTCCGAGGGTATTAGAGTTGATCCCCAAAAGACCAAAGCTATTAGAAATTGGCCTAGACCTATTTCTCCGACCTATATCTGAAGTTTCTTGGGTTTAGTTGGCTATTACCGCTATTTTGTTGAGGGTTTCTCCTCTATAGCATCTCCTATGACTCGGTTAACCTAAAAGAAAGTGAAGTTTTTGTGGTCCAAATCTTGTGAGAAGAGTTTTCAGGAGTTGAAGACTCGACTCACTTCAGCCCCTGTTTTGACTTTGCCCGATGGTGTTGATGATTTTGTGGTGTACTGTGATGCTTCGAGAGTTGGGTTGGGTTGCATATTGATGCAGAAGGGTAAGGTGATAACTTATGCTTCTAGACAGTTGAAACCCCATGAGATAAATTACCTCACCCATGACCTTGAGTTGGCTGCTGTTGTGTTTGCTTTGAAAATATGGAGACATTATTTGTATGGTGTCCATGTTGATGTTTTCACCAATCATAGGAGTCTACAGTATATGTTTACCCAGATAGAATTGAATCTTAGGAAGAGATGATGGTTAGAATTTTTAAAGAACTATGATATGAGTGTGTTGTACCATCCGGGCAAGGCCAATATTATGGCGGATTCCTTAAGTAGAGTGTGCATGGGTAGTGTTTCGCATGTGGTAGAAGGTAAGAAAAAGTTGGCTCGTGATGTACCTCGTTTGGCTAGATTGGGGGTTAGGCTGTTTGATTCTGCTGAAGGTAGTATAGGGGTTCAGAGTAGTTCTGAATCCTCCTTGGTTTCGGAAGTGAAGGAAAAACAATACTTAGATGCTAATTTGGTCAGATTGAAGGAGTCAGTTAAGGACCAAAAAGTAGCGGTTTTCTCCCAAGGGGGAGATGGTGTGTTAAGATTGCAGGGTAGATTGTGTGTCCTGAATATTGATGATCTGACACAGAGGCTTATGGCTGAAGTGCATGAGGCACGATATTCTATTCATCCTGGTGCCACCAAATTGTACCGAGACTTGCGGGAAATCTATTGGTGGAGTGGCATAAAGAAAGATATAGCAGCATTTGTAGCTAAGTGTGTAACATGCCAACAGGTTAAGGCTGAACACCAAAGACCTGGTGGTATGGTGCAAGAGTTTAGTAATCCCACCTAGAAGTGGGAAGAGATAAATATGGACTTCATGATTGGTTTACCTCCTTCCCGATGCCATCATGATTCCATTTGGGTTGTGGTTAATAGATTGACTAAGTCTGCTCATTTCTTGCCTGTTCATACTTCATATACTGCTGAGGATTACCCTAGATTGTATATCCGAGAGCTAGTCAGACTACATGGAGTTGCCTTGTCTATCATTTCGGATAGGGGTACTCAGTTTACTTTGTAATTTTCAAAAGCTTTTCAGAAGGGTCTTGGTACCCAAGTACTTTTGAGTTCTGCTTTTCATCTGCAGACCAATGGTCAGGCTGAGCGGACCATCCAGACCTTAGAGGATATGTTGAGAGCTTATACACTTGACTTTAAGGGAAGTTGGGATGATCACTTACCGTTGATAGAGTTTGCTTACAATAACAGTTTCCACTCTAGTATTGGCATGGCTCCGTTTGAAGCCTTATATGGAAGGAAGTTTAGATCACCCATAGGTTGGTTCGAGGTGGGTGAAACGGCTGTGAGTGGTTTTGATTCGGTATTTAAGGCTATGGAAAAATTTAAGTTGATTAGAGAAAGGTTGAAAACTATGCAGAGTCGTCAGAAGTCATATGCGAATGTTAGAAGGGGAGACCTTGAGTTTGAAGTTGGTGACCTAGTGTATCTGAAAATTTCACCCATGAGGGGGGGGGGGTGAAGAGATTCAGAAAGAAGGGGAAGCTTAGTCCCCGTTATGTTGGTCCTTACAAAATTCTTAGCTGTGTTGGTAAGGTAGCTTATGAGGTCGAGTTGCCTTCCGAGTTGTCCTCTGTTCATCCAATATTCCATATCTCCATGCTTAGAAAACATATTAGCGATGCTGTGGTAGTGGATTCCTTGTGAGAGCTGACATTCAAGAAAATCTTTCTTTTGATGAGATTTCTGTTGAGATTCTTGAATTCAGTGTCTGAACACTAAGGAACAAAGAAGTTACCTTGGTCAAGGTGTAGTGGCAAAACCAATCTGTTGAGGGTGCAACTTGGGAAGCTGAGGCGGATATGCGATCCAAGTACCCGCACCTATTTTCCGCGAACTCCGATCAAGCCGAAGGTATCGTTCTTTCCTAAATCATTCACTTTTGATAAAAGTTGCAGCAGTTCAGCTGTCATTTATTATGTGTTCAGCTGTAGTTTCTTGAATTTATGCATTCTATGTTGCATTCGGAGTGAGAAACGATGTGGTGATGAGTCTAACGAATGGTTTCAGCTGTATGCTCCATTCCCTATCTAATCTTGGCATGTCTAGCATCATTTGATGATGAATGTTTCCAAGGAAGGGATGATGTAATACCCTAGAAAATTTTTTGTTGAAATTTTGTGCATAAACTTATTAGGTTCTATCTTCTAGAATGAATTATAAATTTTTTCATACGGAATGTCTTATATTATGACCCACCATTGTGTAGAGTATCGAATAATCTTTCGAACGATATGTGGATCATCAAAAACGGACACCCGAGGACGAGTTATGAACATTTCGATCGAACCATGAATAGTAGTGAACAGTAAAACATGCAGGAAAAAGTACTGAGGCCTGGAGTATTTTTGCTCCAAATTTAAACGATCATAACTCCTTTTACATAATGATCTGGTTGATTTACTATATATTAGTGGAAAGCTGCGAGTCCTCTTTCCAATGAAATTGGTTTCATCCAATTTTCTATCGAAGCAAAAAGTTATGGTCGATCTACTTCAGCCTATCAAAAGTGAATTTTTGGGTCAAATTCAAACAATCATAACTCCTTGTACACAATGATCTGGGTGAGATGCTATATATCAATGAAAATATATGAGAGTCCTCTTTCTAATGAAATTAGTTTCATCTAATTTAGATATCGGAGTAAAACGTTATGGTTGATCTACTTCAGACTATCAAAACAGTCCACCAAAGGACAGATTCGAGAATTATTTTATTTTTAAGGGCATTTTGGTCACTTCCCCTCACCCAAAATCCTTCCAAACCCTATATTAAAGCCTATTAGAAGCATTATATGTTATATTTCATCAATTCCCTCAAAAAGAAAACCCTAAGCTCCTACATCCAACTTCAAGAACCTCCAAAGTTCACCATTAATTCTGCAAATTTATTCAAGATTCCAAGTTCCTAGTTCAAGAACTCCAAGAACCATCATTCAAAGGCACGATTAACATCTCAAAAATGAGTATCGATCTAAATTTCATCATTCAAGGTATGTGGGGTTTTTCAACAAGAACTCTCTTTCGTTCTTGTGCCCAAAAGCAATTTTCTTTACAAAGGCATGATTTTTATTTGACTTTTACGAATTTGAAGCATGAACCCATATCTTATGATGATTATTATAAAATCTTGATGTTTATGATTTTGAAAGATGAATTTACATGTGTGGAGATATAAAGCATGAATCTTGAACGATATTTATCATGATTTTGATATTTGGGTCGTGAATCCCCATTGGAAATTATGTTTTTTTTAGAAAGTGTGTGTTATAAGCACGTTGATGTTAAATATTTGAGATATTTTGAATGATTTGACCTTTTGGTCTTAATGGAGTTGTTTTGAACTCGAGTGTGAAAGAAATCCACAACGTGGTTGATTTTGATAGATGGGATGCATGATGGCTCCCGATGTAAAATTATATATTACTAAAATTGTTTTGTTGTGAATTGTCTTTGAAATGATCTGAGCTAAGTTCGGGAGAAATCTTTAGCACCGAGTGGGAGGGATTAAGCGATCTTACTTCCCTAGAACTACGTTCCCCCGTAGGAGTGAGCCTGAGGCTGATTTATATAGTGATTACTAGTTTGTGTGGATTTGATATCGATAGTCCTACTCAGATGGCAAGGATAGGACAGCTCTCCCTAACGTGGGTTGGATGTTGGACTCCATGTGGCTCACATGGTTTATGTCGGTTATAGGATCTCCTAGTGTGTGTGT